>NC_051071.1:4135061-4508811 GCF_004664715.2 Peromyscus leucopus | reverse complement strand
TTGGAGATAGAGGGTTCTCACATGTTGAGAATCACTGCCCCAAAACTAAAATTCCCCAGAAATTTTATCTGGCTCTCTTTCAGTGAAAACAGAATTCCTTGGCATGATATCAGTAGTCTTTTGACTGAAGGAATGCTGAGTAATGGTCAAATCAAGAAGTTTCCCAGTTTTCAGGTGAGTTTGCACTCTTGTCTGCTTCTGCCCTCCAGCATGGCACCATCCTCAGTATATAAAATACACTCAAGTATGCATCTTCCTAATCATGTTTCTCTTATATAAAGTCCACTTTCCTATCTCTCTATTCTGTCAACAAGTCTGCATCAAATCTCAGGAATGTCCATGCGGTCACATTTTTTTTCTGAGTACTAAAATAGTGACTTCACTTTACTACCCATTGTCTAGGCAATAGCAGATAGCTGAGGTTAGCATCACTGGTGTTTTGGTTTGGGATTTGTGTGTGTTTGTAAGCGAAGTTTTTCATCAGACTGCTATCAGCTCTGTTCCTCCAGCTTCCCTAATAACCACTCAGAGACTTATTATTAATTTAAATACTCAGCCAATAGCCCAGGCTTATTACTAGCTCTTGCAACTTAAATTAACCCATTTCTATTAATCTATATGCTGCTCTGAGGCTCATGGCTTTTTACCTCTCCTGCATGTCCTGCTTCCTTCCTGTCTGTCTGTCGACTCCTCTTACTTTGCTCTCCTTCTTCCCAGCATTCTCTCTATTCTCTCTGCCTTAAAAATCCTGCCTAGCCATTGGCCAATCAGCTTTTTATTAACAATGAGAGCAATACATATTTACAGTATACAAAGATTGTTCCACATCATGTGTTACCTTTCCAATTATCTTTGTAAGATTAAATTTAATCTTTGACAATTTTATATGTGTATGTAATGCATTCTAATCATACTTCCTCTTTCTCACTTATCCCCCTCCCATCTCCATTAACCCATCCTCTTTCCTACAAGTCCCCCTCTCACTTTCATATCTTGTTTTATTTTGCTACCCACTGAGTTTAACCAGAGCAGTCCATGTGAGCATGGGCATAAAGCTATCTACTGGAGCACAGAGAGATAAGCAGTGACTACACCACTGAAGACAATGACCCTCTCTCAGAAGCCATCAACAACAGCCAATAATAAAGTTCCTTAGGGAGAGCATGAGCCTCTATTCTGTCAATGACTGAATGTTGACAGGCCCAGCCTGCCACTGGCCCAGTGCAAGCAACCACAGCTGCTATGGTGTAGGAGTCCACAGAGGTTTCCTAGTGAGAGCTGAGCTTGCTTTACTCAGCAGGGCTACATAAGAGAATGATTAGACCATGGGTCTGGGTACCAGGTATTTGGAAGGCTCTGCACTTGGTTGTATCTAGCAAGGGGGAGGTCTTTTGCCTCACCCCTTGGCATTGTTATAAAAAGCCTTTTGAATAAAGTTCTGGGTCAGTGGTTAAGGATTCAGGCCCTCCTGAGGCTATCTTGTGTTTCTATCTGTCTCTTTCCCCTCTATATTTCTATCTAATTATCTTATCCCTCACTCCTCAAGAGTACCCTGGGGTAAAAAGTGGTAATGGGTCCTCCACACTATGGATTCATGAATGCCACAGTCATGTCATTCTCAGAAAATGGTCCTCCTCCCATTGTAGCCCTCCTTCCCATTATAGTCCTCCTCCCCATCATAGCTCTTCTCCCCACCATAGCCCTCCTCCCCATCATAGCCCTCCTCCCCATCATAGCCCTCCTCTCCATCATAGCCCTCCTCCCCATCATAGCCCTCCTCCCCATCATAGCCCTCCTCCCCATCATAGCTCTCCTCCCCCATAGCTCTTCTCCCATCATAGCCCTCCTCCCCATCATAGCCTCTCTCTCCCCATCATAGCTCTTCTCCCCATCATAGCCCTCCTCCCATCATAGCCTCTCCCATAGCTCTCTCCCCACCATAGCTCTTCTCCCACCATAGCCCTTCTCCCCACCATAGCCCTCCTCCCCACCATAGCCCTTCTCCCCACCATAGCCCTTCTCCCCACCATAGCCCTCCTCCCCACCATAGCCCTCCTCCCCACCATAGCTCTTCTTCTCCATTAGCCAACTTTTATATTATTTCTTCCTCCTTCTTCTATGATGTTTCCTTAGCCTTGTGGGGATGGGGGATGATATAGGTGTCCCATTTAGGACTAAGCACTAAACAGCAACTTGTTCTCAGCACCTTGAGCAGCCATGAGTCCCTGCATTTACCATAGTTACTGCAAAAAACAAACTTCTCTGATCAAAGTTAAGAGTAGCCCTTGTTTATGGGTATAAACATAAATATTTAGAAAGAAGCTTGACACCATGTCCATTTAGCAGTCTAGCAATATTAGATTACCCCAGGGGGCTATGACCTTCCTAGCCATGGACTTTTAACTATATTTACTGTATCAGGCATGAATTCCCTCCTGTGGAGTAGGCCTCAAATCCAGTCAGAAAGTGGTTGGTTTCCTCCATAACTGTCATGCCACTATTACAACAGTGAGCACATCTTGCCATCATAACATGTAAGGGTCACTGCTGGGTAAGACTGTTGATGCCTTACCCAGAGCTTCTTCCATAGTACCATCAGACACTATAAACACTATTCCAAAGGGAGGAAACATCTAGCTCAGTTTCAGCTTTATTTCTTTATGTCCTGCAACCAAAGTGCATGCTGACCTCAGCAATACAGTCTTACCATCTAGCAATAGCAACAGCAATAGTTTACATTGTTTGGGGGGCCTCTGAGGCTTCCCCAAATAACAACTAGTAGGGATGCATTCAACATTTGACACTAGAATTTTCACTTGACCTCCCATGTGTTTTACTCTCAAATATCTTGACCCCTGACTGTGAAACATGCCTTCCTGAAATGCCCCTTTCTTCTATACCATACTCTCTACAGTAAATATTTCAGTTCTCGCTCACTCTGTGTATGTGTGTCTGCATCTGTCTGTGTGTATTTGTGTGTGATATATGCATGTGTGGTCTATGTATTTATGTGCAAATCAATGCACCTGTGTATTTGTGGGAAGGCCACAGAATATTGGGTGTCCTCAAATTCTCTGTCTCATTTCTTTGAAATATAATGAAAAACCATCAGGAGGAAAGGAGCATAAAGATTTCACTATTTTAAGCAAAGATAAAATATTGCTTAGAAAACAAGTAAGTACACACTGTTTATCAATGAGTAGTCATTTTATCCCACATTAACAGGATATTTTTGTCCCCATTAAAATAACTTAATTAGGTAGATATGTAGCTCAGTTTCAGAGCACAAATCAACTGCCTTTTATCTTTTTAGTCCTTGTTATCATGACTTCAACAGACTATATTGTTCTTGCTTTGTGAAGTAGAAACAAATGTTTACATAGACAGGATCTGCTCTGTGGATATCCTGCTGTCTAAACTGTATTTGTCAGTGTTTGGTTGTACTAGGTCCAAGCTGCATTCCGAGTGATTCTCAGAAAATTTGTTAGTTACCTAAGAAGGGGTTACAGTTAGATGATAGATGTCAATGTCTACAAGTGCAGGCAACTGATGTTACAAACATACATGCATGCATACATACATATATATGTACACACACACACACACACACACACACACACACACACAACACCTAACATGTATTGCCTATGCTAGTTTTTATAAACTGAAGACATGAATGCTTACTATGAAAAGGGTATTGTTTTGTGGTCGAGCGTGATGGCTGAAGTTTCTTATGACCAAATGTACTCTGTATGCATGATGCCTAAGGCCCCAATTAAAGTATGAGATCTCCCTGACTACCCCCATTTGTTAAAAAGACCCAGACTCACTAAAACTCTAACTGACAGCTATAGTTTATGACAGTAAAAGGATCAGACAGCAGAGGAGGATATGGGACGGGTTCCATTTACTTCTCCAGTGGAATTGTGTGAGAACCATGCTGACAACAGGCCTGGAACGTTGTCCATCACAGACATACACATGGCTGTTCACCTGTGCAGCTGACTTTAGTCTCCAGTGGAATTGTGTGAGAACCATGCTGACAACAGGCATGGAACGTTGTCCATCACAGACATGCACATGGCTGTTCACCTGTGCAGCTGACTTTAGTCTCCAGCGCACCCCCAGGACAAGCTAACACCGTGTGGCCCAAGAGCCTCCATGTTACTATGGACTATCAGCTGTGCTTCCCCCCTCTTCACTGAACCCTAGCTGTCCTTGAACTCACTATGTAGACCAGGCTAGCCTAGAATTCACAGAAACCCCCATGCCTCTGAGTTTTAGGACTAAAGGTGTAAACCACCATAGAAAGCACAAAGACATCTTCACCTAGAAGGATATTCTAAGATTTTAGGAGTTATTTAGCAGAAGTCAAGTATGGTGATGCATGTCTGTAAATCTAGCACTCATGTGGTAGAAGCATAGGAATCAGGAGTTCAAAGTCATCCTTGGCCATGTAGTCACTTTTGAGGCTAGCCTGGGTTACACTAGGCTCTGTCTCCAGAAAATAAAAGAAGATGAGGAAGAGAAAAAGGAGGACAAAGTTATCTCATATGAGCCAAGAAAAATGGTCAGACTTCTTTTTCAGGAAGGCCAATCTTTTACTGCAGAAGCATGTACTAGGGCTAAACAGCCTCAGATTGAAACAGGGTGGAAGAAACTCTGATAGACAGATACTGGACAGGGATTTTCTCTTTGTTTCTGATTTGGAGATGGTTAAGAATTATTGTACACAAACTGCATACTGGCCAGCATGGGCTAGGTAAGGAACTCTCACGTGAATTATGACAGTTTCTTAACAATACCTTTCCACCATTTTCAGTTCCTACCACATCAGAACACATAAGCTGCGGTTGCTTCTACTATTAAGAAACAGAAGCAGGTGGGTGGTGGTGGCCCATGCACACAGGAGGCAGGGCAGGCCAATCTGTGCGAGTTTGAGACCAGCCTGGTCTACAGAGGGAGTTCCAGGGCAGCTAGGGCTACATAGAGAAATCATGTCTCAAAAAACCAAAAACCAAACCAAACCAAACCAAAAATAAAACCACCCAAACAACAAACAAACAAACAAACAAACAAACCACAGAACAGCAGCAACAACAAAAAGAAACAAAAGCAAAAGCAAACCAAATACTCTTAAATTAAGGTGATTTAACAAAGAATTGAGTGTGGAAATGCAATTTACTTTATTTCTAAAATTAATATTCTACACATGGATACTTTGTGCAGTTATAACTTTGTTTAGGATTGTGAAACGAAGTCAGGATCTCTGGGGTACACTTTGGGAGCATCTCTTTCTAGTGCAGAGTTGATGTAAAAAGTTACTTACTAGTAAAATACAGTTGTCCTCTCTGCTCTGAGTACTCTGCATCTGATGGATCCAGCTGAATGAATTGAAAATACTTTAAAACTTGCACCTGTCCTGAACGTGTACAGACTGCTTTCTTGTTACCTCCTAAACAACACAATATGACAACTATTTGCAAATCCCTTGCATTTTGTTAGTCATTATTAGTAGTTTAAAGTCTTAAATACACAGGATGGTGTGCATAATGTGCATACAAACACTGCCATTTTCTAAAAGGCATACTCTCTTTAGATTTTGTCATTCATAGGATTTTAAGGACCTACCCTGGTGGATATTAAGGGGTAGTTTGTATTAGGACTTTCTATTTACAGAGTAATTGGAAGAAACTTTTATCATAAAGAAATTATTGCAAGTAAAATGTTTTTTTCCTCATGAAAAATCCATCTTCAACTTTGATGGACACAGAACAGTCCTGGGCTGTTTTCCTGCACAAAATATTGCAAATCATTCTATTTTATCTTATTAATCTAAAAGCACGCTCTCCACAAATCTTAATGGGTTGGCAATGGTCTCCAGTGGGGAGTTTTTCATTCTCCTTTCTTATGTTATGATTTACAGCATGCCTTTGTGGGACCCAAACACAGCTCCCTAATGCCTTCATGCAGTTTGTCTCTCTTATATCATGAATTACAACAAAATACTCTATTTCAACAAATACATATTTTTATATGATTCTTTATTAATTTATCTTGCAAATCTACTTTTAGAAACCTTTTTATGTAATAGGTCCAATGATTTCCAGATTTTGGGAGACATTTCAACAGAATGATTACCAAATATTTTGGTGGGACTAACAGATCTATTAACTGGTCAAAAAAGACGGCACTAGGGTGGGGACAGGGAACTTAGAATCTATTATGAGAATTGTTTCATGAAATGATACTTTCATAGATAATATACACGTTAACAAATGATTTCCTGATAAATCTCCCTTATTTTCTGCTATATCCTACTTTAAAAAATTTATTTACTTTTTAAAATAATTATTTTTGTTTTATGTGCATTGGCATTTTGCCTACATATATGTCTGTGTGAGGGTGTCAGATCTTAAGAGTTATAGACAGTTGTTAGCTGCCATCTGGGTGTTAGGAATTGAACCTGAGTCCTCTGGAAGAGCAGATGGTGCTCTTAATCACTGAACCATCTCTCCAGCCCCTACTTTTAAAAATTTAATTTCTGTCTTTTAAATGTCATCCTAGGGTAGTTGCTTAAGTGGAGACTTGTAGATAGCTATAACTTCTGGTCATGGAGGTGGGGTAGCATAGTAAATAATTATAGACTCTAGATTGTAGATGTAACCAACCGTCTTATTAAATAAGAAACATAGAGCCAATGCAAAGACAAAAGCCAAGAGATCAGAGCTAAGAACCTTACCCACCTGCTGCAGCTAGCCTCTTAAGCCAAGAGACCTCTCCGAAAGGGACCTACTTCCTGTGTGTTTGTCTTTATATAGACTTTCTGTTCTGCCTTCTCATTGATTGTAAACCAAACCACATGACCGCCTCATCACTGCCTGTCTGTACAGACCTCCAGGTCTTCTATGGTATTGAGATTAAAGGCGTGTGTCTCCAATGCTGGCTGTATCCTTGACCACACAGAGATCTACCTAGCTCTGCCTACCAAGTGCTGGGATTAAAGGTGTGTACTACAACAACCAGCTTTTGCTATGGCTCTAATAGCTCTGACCCCTGGGCAACTTTATTTATTAACATACAATTAAAATCACATTTCAGTACAAATAAAATACCACCACACTAGATTATTCCATTTGGGCCACACACTAGCTGTGTGACCTTGACCAACTCGCTCCTCCACACCCTGGTTCCGTCTTTCCTGAGACTGTGGTGTGGATAGTGTATGTTTCACAGGACTGTTGAGGGACCAGTAAATAAAACATGCAAAGTAGTCTGGCAGTGCTTTGCTCAATTGTCTTATAGACATGGTTGATGTCACTCAAGATATTCATACCTCACCCTCATTCATGCATGTGATTTTGGTGCTGGCTTTTATTGTCTATTTTTTGGCATTATTCCATTGTCTTTGCATCTGTTGTTGTGGATGAAAAGTCTCCTGACACGGTGATTCTTTCTTTATAGGTGAGAATTCTTGGAGTGTTGCTCTTGATATTTGATGTTTATGCTTTCAGTATTGTCTATTTTGTTCTAATGCTTATTTGCATATTTAAAATGCTTTTACTGTATTTTCCATAGCATCTATGTGTGTTAGGAATGATGAGTTTCTCCTCAGGGTGGTTTGAATATCCCCCATAGGCTCGTATGTATTTGTCTGCTTAGTCCCTAGTTGAAGGATTAGGAAGCACGATGTTATTGGAGTAGGTGTGTCATTGTTGGAGGAGGTATGTCACTGTGGTGTAGGTGTAGGTAGGTGTGGGCTTTGAGGTTTCAAAAGCCCAGGCCAGGCCAGGCCCTGTCTCTCTCTTTCTGTGGATCAGGATATGAAGTTCTCAACTACTCCTTCAAGTGCCATGCCTGTCTTCTTCCCACCATCATAAAGGACTAACCCTCTGAAACTGTTAACAAGCCTCCAGCTAAATGCTTTCTTTTATAAGTGTTGCCTGGCCACAGTGTCTCTTCACAGCAATAGGATATTGATGAAGATACTGCTGCTTCAGTTAAGCCAATCACAATTAAGAAGTCTAACAGGGTTCTAAATTCCCAGAGCAGTAAAATCCAGTCTCTCAGAAATCTTGTAATTAGTTGCTTTGGTAATTTTTACACTGTCCTCAGCTTTTTATTTGTACGAAGGCAGCACTATCCTGAGGGTTGACCTCTGGAAATTAATGCACAGCTCATTGAGAAATTCTGGTTCCAGGCTAGCTCTAACAATACAGTTGGTGGAGAAATTGCTTGTGTCTTCTGACCGTCTGTAGAATGGGACCATTAAACTTTGTCTAGTTGATAAAGTTACTGTAAGGATTACATGAATTAATAGATTTAAAAATGTCTTAATGTACAAATTTACATTAGTGCTAATAATAATCTTAGAGTTGAAAACATTCATACATTCATTATGGCATCTCAGAATATTAAGTTATAAGAAACACCCTGGGTTTGATTTTGGTTTGGGGTAATTGAAAAAAACACTACATTCTGATAAAGTTTATCAACCCATGAAAGAACCTGGTGAGGAAATTAAGTAGAAAAATTCAAACACTCTGCAATGCCAACGTTTGTCCTGAGACGCAATTGTGACTTTAGTAAACTGTGGAACCTGGAAAACATCGTTTTTTATAATTATCCATTTCCCAAACAATGGATCCTGAACGTTCAATTACTACTTTTGTAAGGAACCATAAATTGTTTTCTTAAAGCAAAAAGATGTCTCATATTTGAAAAGATTAAGAACCAATCTAGCCTATGATAGCAATAGGCCACTATTGGGCTATTTACTCCAATCCTTCATCTTTCAGTAAAACATACTCTCTGGGTTGGAAAGATCATTTAAAAAAGCCTCAGTGGTGTTTGTCAGTCAACAATGAGGTCCATTTCAGAGAATATGTTATTTACTAATGGGCAATGTATATAAAATCTGGTGCTTGTTGTCTCCTAGAATTTATAAAAGTACATGTAGATAAATATAGATAATAAAATCCATTTAAGAGAATTTAAAAAAACATGGAATGGTATAATAAGAAAAAATAAATGTTTAACCAGTTTTGAAGGATATTACAAAAGAACAAAAGCCTAACATATGGATATAGATAAGTGGTGCTAGTGTCGTGGCTCTCAATCTTCCTAACACTGCAACCCTTAATACAGTTCCTCATGTTGAGGTGAACCCCAACCATAAACTTATTTTCATTGCTATTTCATAACTGTAATTTTGCTCCTATTATGAATAGTATTGTAAATATCTGTGCTTTCCAGTGGTCTTAGGTGACCCCTGTGAAAGGGTTGTTTGATCCCCAAGTTGAGAACCACTGATCTAATGGACAATCAGCTAGGATTAACGGATATGATAATTATGTGTTAATTTGGGGCATGTTTCAGTTAAAAAAAACTAGATAATTGCACACAGAACAGCAAAATCTGTCATCCTACCCTATTCTCAGATGGGTTGAGAAATTGGAAGCTGTGACAGAAACTGAGTCATGCAGTAGGGTTGCAGAGGTAGGTGATGCATAAGAAATTGCTAATTGCCACTGGAGTCAGAGCAGCCATTAGTCAAATCATCCTCAGGTTCTGCTTGTCTATGTATCTCAACCCTGTTCCAAAGCCAGGCAGCAGTAAACAGAAACATTACACTGATGATGGTCTAGAGATCACATCATCAAAGAAGAACATGCAACCAAGAATGTGAGACATCTCACTCTACAAGGAAAAATCAATACATTTAAGGAGGCAAATATAAGACATAAAGCCCAACTACGACACTCTGGGTGCTGTAAGACAGTCACATGTACTAAGGAAGCATATGTAGGTATTGCACTATACGCTAGGTTTAGTGGACGTTATTTTATGTTTAAATTGAGAGCCTGACATAACAATGAATATGACTGAAAACAAGTTAGCTGAAAGTTACTGTAAAAGAATTCATACATTACTGAGTGGTAAGTATCATGAGAAAGATAATGGGGGAAAGGTAAGTGACATAGATGGCAGATCCAAATGTTGGAACTTTCATTTAGAAGCTGTTTCAAAATAGAGGACAGGAAACAGACGGGACAGAAGTAATATAGCAAAATTTCCTAAGTTGGGAGAAAGATAAGAATATTTAGGGTCTGGGCTCTGTGATAGAGCATGTGTCTTACTTACCATACAGTATATAATCCTCACCATCATCACCACACTACACAAACACATGTGCAGACACACTTACATTCTCAAGTGTATACACACACATACACATGTACACATGCACATGTGCACACAAATATTCCCATACATGCACACACACACATGCACATATGCACACACACATGTATACACACATGCACACACACTTACATGCACATGTGCACACACAGAGATCTTCAAGGTGTTTAAATTCTACTATCTCCAGTTTTGAAGCTTTCATTGCTTTTTTTTTTTTTTTTTTAGCAGATTTTTGCTTGGTTTGCTTTTCTTCCTTGTATGATTTGTAATTTCATTTGGGAGAGTTGTACTTGGGCAGGTCTCCCCATGTACACTAGGCTTGAGCATTTCTTGTTCAAACTTGTAATCCTTCTGCCTCAGCTTCCCAAAATGCTAGGATCACAGACTTGAGACACCATTCCTCAGCCATTGGTTCATAGTTCATGTGTTTCCATTCGTTTGGCTATTTGTCCCTGTGCTTTATCCAACCTTGGTTTCAACAATTCTCGCTCATATAAACCCTCCTCTTTCTCACTAATTGGACTCCCGGAGCTCCACCTGGGGCCTAGCCATGGATCTCTGCATCCAGATCCCTCAGTCATTGGATGGGGTTTCTAGTATGACAATTAGGGTGTTTGGCCATCCCATCACCAGTGTAGGTCAGTTTGGGCTGTCTCTCGACCATTGCCAGCAGTCTATTGTGGGGGTATCTTTGCGGATTTCTGTGGGCCTCTCTAGCACTTTGCTTCTTCCTATTCTCATGTGGTCTTCATTTACCATGGTCTCCTATTCCTTGTTCTCCATCTCTGTTCTTGATCCGCTGGGATCTCCTGCTCCCCCAAGTCTCTTTCCCTCGCCCCTCGCCCTTTATTACCTCCACTCATGTCCAGGCTGTTTATGTAGATCTCATCCATTTCTCTGTCATTGGGCAATCCCCATGTCTTTCTTAGGGTCCTGTTTTCTAGGTAGCATCCCTGGTGATGTGAGTAGCAGTCCAGTCATCCTTGTTCCACACCTAATATCCTCCTATGAGTGAGTACATACCATGTTTGTCTTTCTGAGTCTGGGTTGACTCACTCAAGATGATTTTTTTTCTAGATCTATCCATTTGCCTGCAAACCTCATGATGTCATTGTTTTTCTCTGCTGAGTAGTATTCCATTGTATATATGTACCACATTTTATTTATCCATTCTTCAGTTGAAGAGCATCTAGGTTGTTTCCAGGTTCTGGCTATTACAAACAATGCTGATAGCAACATAGCTGAGCAAGTGCTCTTGTGGTATGATTGAGCATTTCTTGGGTATATGCCCAAGAGTGGAATAGCTGGATCTTGGGGGAGATTGATTCCCAATTTTTTTAAGAAAGCGCCATATTGATTTCCAAAGTGGTTGTACAAGTTTGCATTCCCACCAGCAGTGGAGGAGAGTTCCCCTAGCTCCACATCCTCTCCAGCATAAAGTGTCTTCAGTGTTTTTGATCTTAGCAATTCTGATAGGCATAAGGTGGTATCTCAGAGTTGTTTTGATTTGCATTTCCCTGATGATTAGGGATTTTGAGCAATTCCTTAAATATCTTTCATCCATTTGAGTTTCCTCTGTTGAGAATTCTCTGTTTAGTTCTATAGCCCATTTCTTAATTGGACTGCTAAGCATTTTGATGTCTAATTTCTTGAAGCCCCAGTTTAGAGTTTTATTCCATCTGAATCTGTCTTATTTTATTTTATTTTATTTTACAATACTGTTCAGTTCTACATAACAGCCAGATTCCCTTGTTCTCCCCCTTCCTGCCCCCTTCCTTCCTCCCAGCACACCCCCCATTCCCATCTCCTCCAGAGCAAGGCCTCCCCTGAGGACTGAGATCGACCTGATAGACTCAGTCCAGGCACGTCCAGTCCCCTCCTCCCAGATTGAGCCAAGCATCCCTGCATAAGTCCCAGGTTTCAAACAGCTAACTCATGTAATGATCCCAGGGCCTGGTACCACTGCCTAGATGCCTCCCAAACAGATCAAACCAATCAACTGTCTCACCTATTCAGAGGGCCTGATCCAGTTGGGGGACCCTCAGCCTTTGGTTCATTGTTCATGTGTTTCCATTCGTTTGGCTATTTGTCCCTGTGCTTTATCCAACCTTGGTTTCAACAATTCTTGCTCATATAAACCCTCCTCTTTCTCGCTAATTAGATTCCCAGCGCTCCACCCGGGGCCTAGCTGTGGATGTCTGCATCCAGATTCCTCAGTCCTTGGATGGGGTTTCTGGCACAACTATTAGGGTGTCTGGCCATCCCATCACCAGAGTAGGTCAGTCCTGGCTGTCTCTCAGCCATTGCCAGCAGTCTTTTGTAGGGGTATCTTTGTGGATTTCTGTGGGCCTCTTTAGCACTTTGTTTCTTCCTTTTCTCATGTGGTCTTCATTTACCATGGTCTCCTATTCCTTGTTCTCCCTCTCTTTTCTTGATCCAGCTGGGATCTCCTGCTCTCTTTCCCTCGACCCTCGCCCTTCTTTGCTCCCACTCATGTCCAGGTTGTTCATGTAGATCTCAGCCATTTCTCCATCATTGGGCGATCCTCATGTCTTTCCTGGGGTCCTGTTTTCCAGGTAGCCTCATTGGTGATGTGAGTAGCAGTCCAGTCATCCTATAGAACTAAATAGAGAATTCTCAACAGAGGAAACTCAAATGGCTGAAAGACATTTAAGGAATTGCTCAACGTTCCTAATCATCAGGGAAATGCAAATCAAAACAACTCTGAGATACCACCTTATGCCTATCAGAATGGCTAAGATCAAAAACACTGAAGACACTTTATGCTGGAGAGGATGTGGAGCTAGGGGAACTCTCCTCCACTGCTGGTGGGAATGCAAGCTTGTACAACCACTTTGGAAATCAATATGGTGCTTTCTTAGAAAATTGGGAATCAATCTCCCCCAAGATCCAGCTATACCACTCTTGGGCATATACCCAAGAAATGCTCAATCATACCACAAGAGCACTTGCTCAGCTATGTTGCTATCAGCATTGTTTGTAATAGCCAGAACCTGGAAACAACCTAGATGCCCTTCAACTGAAGAATGGATAAATAAAATGTGGTACATATATACAATGGAATACTACTCAGCAGAGAAAAACAATGACATCATGAGGTTTGCAGGCAAATGGATGGATCTAGAAAATATCATCCTGAGTGAGGTAACCCAGACTCAGAAGGACAAACATGGTATGTACTCACTCATAGGAGGAGAAGATGTGGAACAAGGATGACTGGATCTGTCTTATTGTGAACCTATAATCCTTCTCTTCCAGAAGAGACTTTAAACTGTTAAACTGCATGGCTAGGATGAAAAGTGGCAGCCTTGGCTGCTGACTCCGCCCACTGCAGCTTCTCAACATGGCAGAGGTGCCTTTATCACCAGCTCTGGGGGAGCCATACTCTCTGCCGACTCTGGGAGGCAGTAGGTCTATGCCTCTATCAAGGAATGTGTAGCCCAGAAACTTTTTTTGTTTGTTTGTTTTTGTTTGTTTGTTTGAACTAGCAAAAGCTAAATCCACTATGCAGAGTGCTGCACAGCTTGGAGAAACCTCTGTGTAACTTGGTGGGAATACACCATGCTGTAGCTCAAGCCCAGATGCCGTGAACCCGCCATAGTGTAGCTCATGGCTTCCCTGAGAGACACATTTAGGAAGCTGCTTTTTAGCTCTGTTTTAGAAATTTTTGAAAAGCCTTCTCAGGGTTTTGGAGGAAATTTTTGCTACCATGTCTGGGTGCCAATTGTAGCTGGAAGATTTCTCCAGTCCCACCTGGCCCCACAGTCCCACAGCTGCTTATAAAATAATAATTGAGAGGCTTATATTAATTACCAATTGTATGACCCATGGAGGGTTCTTGCTAGCTAGCTCTTATAACTTAACTCATTTTTATTAATTTATAAATGCCATGTGGACCTGGCATTCATTACCAGTCTGCTGGCCTCTAGCTGCTCCTTTGGTGGCAGCTGGCATCTCTCTCTCTCCTTTCCTTTCTTTTCTCCATATATATGCTTAGATTTCCCACCTGCCTCTAAGCTTCCTTGCCATAGGCCAATGCAGCTTTATTTACCCACCAATTAGAGCAACACATATTCACAGCATACAGAAAGACATCCCAAATCACCCAGTTGTGTATAGAGGAGGTCTAAGTTTTAGAATAAGAAAGAAGACTTAAAATTTATAGAAAATTATCCTTAAATTGGACATTTAAGTGTAGAAATAGTAATGATGGGATTAAAATGACCATATATTGATCAATGTGTACAATCTCGTGCTCAATAACTTTATGAAATCTAAAGAAATTGTACTGGCTGGTTTTGTGTGCCAACTTGTTACAAGCTAGAGTCATCAGGGGAAGGAACCTCAGCTGAGGAAATGCCTCCATGAGATCCAGCTGTAAGGCATTTTCTTGTTTAGTGATCAAAGGGGCAAGGCCCAGCCCATCGTGCATGGTGCCATCCCTAGGCTGCTAGTTCTGAGTTCTTGGTTCAGCTAGTTCAGCTGAGCAAGCAATGGGAAGCAAGCCAGGATGCAGCTCCCCTCCAAGGCTTCTGCATCAGCTCCTGCTTCCAGGATCCTACCCTGCCTGAGTTCCTGTCCTGACTTCCTCAGTGATGAACAGCAATGCTGAAGTGTGAGTCTAATAAACTCTTTCCTTCCCACCTTGCTTTTTGGTCATGGTGTTTCACTGCAGCAACAGAAACCCTGACTTAACCCTAAGTTAAGTAACTTACCCAAGGTCCCACAATTTTCATGAAATACAGTCAACATTCCAGTCAGTTTGATTCCAGGGCTGTAACTAATAATCGTGTAAACTGGCCTCTCATTTAAGAGTTTGTTTTTCTGTTAAGTTGTTTTGCTTATAAAAGAGACAGATATACTGTTTCCTAATTTATCACTCATTTGGACCACTTAAAATTGAGGTGTATTATTTAATCTTTCCCCTATTTATGTAAATTCTGTGTTCTGAGGTTACTGATAACAGCACCAACAATACTAGCACCAAGTGCCCGCATGACACTGGGGAAATCTGCCTACATTCCAGGGATGACGCTTTTATCTGAACACCAGAATTTGTCCTCACTTCCCCTGACTTTATTATTAGCGGTTCAAAGGCCCATGCCTGGTGAGAAGAACTTGCCCACACCCCAGGCACTGGGCCTGCTGGTCTGGACTGCCTTCTGTTTCTGATAAGCTGTTTTAAATCTGCAGCAGTTCGTGGGAATTCTGTCAGCACAGGCCTGGTGAGGTCACTCTGTCTCCAGACGAGTTTTCTTTTTCTGTATTTTGGGGCTGTCCTGATGAACATGACCCTAGAGCGTTTAGTAATACCTCTGGTCCCTTAGGAATTATTGGTGTAGTCCGTGGCTTTATCTCTCTCTGCACAAAGGTTCCATATCTCTGGAAAGGAAAACAAAGATGACATTATGCACAGAAGCATGAACTGTAGCTGAGTGTGTGGGTTAGTTCAAGTCCTGATGATGAAGGAACTTATTTGTCTGCCTTTCCATTGACTGTCACTTGAGTCCAAAACTAAAGATGCCACCAGAAATTTTGGTGAGCCTTGTAAACAGAGAGAAAATAATGAGAGCAGAGAAATCAAAAGCAGACAGTCGAGGAAGCACCTGTGTTTTCCTATCACTGGAGTGCACACAACTATTTGTATCAAATTTTATTTTTTGCTTTGTAGGTTGCTATGACTGCAAATAAAACTACAATTTGTAGAATTGATGATTGTGTCCAAATGTCTGAAAGGATTACTTACAATGAACTATGAAAACAAACATCTGTATAGTTGAAAACATTCTAGCAACTACTATTGAATTCTGGTCTGTGTATAAGAACATCTAAAATTTTACCAATATTGCTTTAAGCTAGTGCTCTCAATAAATAAACAAAAGCCCCTGTGGTTCAAAATCACAATACCATCCTTGGTTTTTATATGACTTGTAGCTGTGACTAACCCCTACTGATGACTACCTTTGCTTAGATAAACTTTTAGAAAGACAAGTATGACTTAAAAGGCTTACAAGTTCTCCCATAAGTTTACTCAGTCCTACAGTATTAAATAATTAGTTCTGAACACTGCCTCACCTTTCCCCGGATGGGCTCATT
Organism: Peromyscus leucopus; assembly: GCF_004664715.2. Taxonomy (NCBI): domain Eukaryota; kingdom Metazoa; phylum Chordata; class Mammalia; order Rodentia; family Cricetidae; genus Peromyscus; species Peromyscus leucopus. The sequence continues at coordinate 4,492,491 of NC_051071.1, read as the reverse complement.
GGGAGTTTTCCTGGAATCATATTGATGTATAAAGGAGATGTATTCTACAAATTTTTTTTCATGTTCTGCTGATGAACTCAGACAGGTAAGTGGAACTAGGAAAAATGAGAGATATTTCAGTGAAATCAGTACAATAACTAGGGTTATGTATGGAAATATAAATATTGTAATATTTATGTTTTATGAAACTATCAAAAAATGCCAGGTATGGTGGTAGACTCCTTCATGTCCTGATGCTTGGGAGGCAAAGGACAGCCTGTTGTACATAGTGAGTTCCAGGGCTGCAAGGTAAGACCCTTTCTCAATTAAAAAAAAGTCAACAGAAATTCCTTAATTAAGTTATCTACCCATACTTTATATTATGAATTCAGGATTTATTCTGCATAAAAAGATCTAAATCAAAACAAATTAGTTCCACACATGGAATTGATAGATTAAAAATATTTATTTTTATTATATGTGTCTGAGTATTTTGCCTGCATGTATGTAGGGGGTCAGATTCCCCAGGACTGGAGTTACAGAAGGTTGTGGGCCACTATGTGGTGCTGAGAATAAACCCAGGTCATCTAGAAGAGCAGCCAGTGCTTTTAACCACTAATCCATTTCTTCAGCTCCTATTAGATATGCTTTTAAATAGAAACCAATATGCCTTAGTGAAAACATAAGTTGTTTGTCAAATTATTTTTGACAACTAGAAAGGGTATGAAAAGGTTTCTGCTGGATATGTGGCCATGGCTGAGTGATTATGATGATGGCCAAAGACTTCTGTGCTGATGTCACTGAGACACCCAGGATGGCTGGCATTGCTAAACACAAATTCTTTACACTTCAATCCGATACCAGAGGTTCCACTCATTTGCAATGTCCACCTGCTGCTAACAATCAAAGAGCTGAATAAATTCTGTCGAAGAAAATACTTTTGATTCTCCTTCTAACAAATATAGACATGGATGTAATAAATTGCATATCCTTGACATATCTCTGGAATAATGTATAAGAAATTGATTCTGATAGTTCCTGTAGGGGAGAGAATTTTGTGACTGAGGAAAGGTAGAGAGAGGTAAATTAAATTTTGTTTATATATTTTTATTTTTATAGCATTCAAATTATGTATCATACATACATTTAAAATATAAACTTTTAAAATGTAACAAAATATAATTTTTACGACTCATACCTTTATGCTGAAAGTGGTGGTATAAGCTTTAGTCGCAACACTCAGACAGGAGGAGTACCACAAGTTTGATGCCAGCCTGTGCTATATAATGAGTTCAAGACTAAGTCTGGGATTCACAGTGAGACTCTGTCTCAAACAAAACAGAACAAAATAAAATAACATATGGTTTTCCCCAGTGTGACAGATTGTTGCTTAACATGATGGTGAACACCTTTACTGTGAGCACTCAGGAGGTAGAGGCAGGTGTAGCTCAGTCAGTATGAGGCTAGCCTGGTCTATATGACAAATTTCAGGTCAGCAAAGGTGATGTAATGAGACCCTGTCAAAAACAAGCAAATGAACATATTCTAATTTGGAGGAATAGGTAAGTATGGAAAATACATTAGTAAATGATACTTATTAACATTTATGAATTCCATTTGATATTTAGATATTGACATAAGATACTTTTTCTAGTAAGAATGATGAGTATTCAAGTATTTATAAACCTAGCAGATTTCATCCCCACATTTGACTTTCGAGTGTTTGTTGGTAAACAGAACTATAGAGGCTTAGTTTAAACATACATATCTCAGTTGTGGAAGAGCTAGGGCCTTAGACCAGAAGTATCTCCAGGGCACTGACTTTGGGCCTGTGGGGAGTGAATGGTAATTAAAATATCAGTAGATTCATGTGTAGCTGCTAAGGTGACAGAAACACATTAGTAGGCTGCTGTTTTGTCCTTTTGACAATGTCCTTTGCCTTACAGAAGCTTTTCAGTTTCATAAAGGCTCATTTATTAATTGTTGATCTTAGTGCCTGCACAATTGATGTTCCATTCAGGAAGTTGTCTCCTGTGCCAATGCATTCAAGGCTATCCCTACTTTCTTTTCTGTCAGATTCAGTGTATCTGGAAAATATATATGTTGAGGTCTTTGAGCCTTTTGGTCTTGAATTTTGTGCAGGGTGATAGGTATAGATCTATTTGCATTCTTCTACATGCTTACATCTAGTTAGACTAACACCATGTTTTGAAGATGCTTTCTTTCTTTCCATTGTATATTTCTGGCTTTTTCTTTTAAATAAAAAATCAGGTGTCCATAGGTATGTTGATTTATGTCTGGGTCTTCAGTTTTGTTCCATTGATCAACCTGTCTGTTTTTTATGCTAATACCATGCTGTTTTTATTACTATGGCTTTGTAGTACAGCTTGAAATCAGGGATGGTGATACCTCCAAAAGCTCTTTTATTGTACAGGATTGTTTTAGCTATCTTGTTTTTTTCTTTTCCATATGAAATTGAGTATTGTCCTTGCAAGGTCTGTAAAGAATTGTGTTGGAATTTTGATGGGAATTGCATTGAATCTATAGATTACATTTGGCAATACGGTCATTTTTACCAGTTAATCCTACCAATCCAAGAGCATGGGAGATCTTTCCATCTTCTGATATCTTCTTCAAAGACTTAAAGTTCTTGCCATATAGGCTGGTTAGAGTTACACCAAGATATTTTATACGATTTGTGGATATTGTAAAGGGTGGCGTTTTCCTGATTTCTTTTTCAGCCTGTTTATCATATAGAAGGGCTACTGATTTTTTTTTTTTAGTTACTCTTGTATCCAGCTACTTCACTAAAGGTGTTTATCAGCTGTAGGAGTTCCCTGGTAGAGTTTTTTGGTCACTTATGTATACTATCATATCATCTTCAAATATTGATACTTTGACTCTTCCTTTCCAATTTGTATCCCCTTGATCTCCTTTAGTTGTCTTATTGCTCTAGCTAGAACTTTGGGTACTCTATTGAATACTGAATAGAGATAGAGAGAGTGGACAGTCTTGTTCCTGATTTTAGTGGAATTGCTTTGAGTTTCTCTTCATTTAATTTGATATTGGCTATTGGCTTGCTGTATACTGCCTTTAATTTGTGTAGGTATGATCCTAATCCTATGTTTAGGCGGTAACCCTGATTTCTCCCACACTTTTATCATGATGGGATGTTCGATTTTGTCAAAGTCTTTTTCAGTATCTAATGAGATGATCATATGGATCCTTTCTTTCAGTTTGTTTATATGGTAGATTACATTCACAGATATTTGTATGTTGAACCATCCCTGCATCTCTGGGATGAAGCCTACTTTATCATGGTGGATGATCTTTCTGATGTGTTCTTAGATTCAGTTTGTGGGTATTTTATTGGGTATTTTTGCATCAATGTTCATGAGTGAAATTGGTCTGTAATTCTCTTCCTTTGTTGGGTCTTTGCATGGTTTGGGAATCAGGGTGACAGTGGCTTCATAAAATGAATTTTGCAATGTTCCTTCTGGTTCTATTTTATGGAATAATTTGAGGGGTATTCTTGAAAGTCTGGTAGAGTTCTATGCTAAAACCATCTGGCTCTGGGCTTTTTTTTTTTGATTGGGAGATTTTGAATGACTGCTTCTATTTCCTTAGGGGTTATAGGTCTATTTAAATTGTTTATCTGATCTTGACTAAATTTTTGTATCTGGTATATATGAAGAAAATTGCCCATTTCTTTTGGATTTTCCAATTTTGTGACATACAAGTTTTGGAAGGATGACCTAATGATTCTCTGAATTTCCTTATTTTCTGTTGTCCTGTCTCCCTTTTCATTTTGGATTTTGTCAATTTATGTATTTTTCTCTCTGCCTTTTAGTTAGTTTGGGTAAGGGTTTGTGTATGTTGATTTTCTAAAAGAACCAATCTTTTTAATCCCACATTTTCCAAGGATGCATTCAAATAAAAATATAAATAAATCAAGGAGAATGCCATATATATAATACATACATAATATATATATATATATATATATATATATATATGTGTGTGTGTGTGTGTGTGTGTGTGTGTGTGTGTGTGTCCTACTTTGCTTTCTATTGCTACAATAAAGACCCTGACCAAAAGCAACTTGGGGAAGGAAGGGTTTGTTTGGCTTACATGTCCTGATCACTGTCCATCATGAAGAGAAGCCAAGGCAGGAAATCAAGCTGGGCAGCAACTGAAGCAGAGACCATGGAGGAAGACTGTTTACTGACTTGTTTTTCATAGCATACTTTGCCTGTATTCTTATACAACCCAGTACCACCTGCCCAGGGGTGGCACTGCCCACAATTGACTGTACTGTGTAGAGATATTTTATTTGTGTTGAAATGTGGTGATATTTTATTTGTATGTTAATAAAGTTTGCCTGGAGATCAGAGGAAATAGCAAGCCATTAACATAAAAGTCAGGCAGTGGTACCACATGCCCTTAATCTGATCATGTGGCAGGCAGGGTCTCTATGTGTTCAAGGACACATTAGGGAACAGCCAAGTGTGGTAACACATGCCTTTAATCCCAGTACCAACCATAGAGACCTGGAGGTTTGTACAGACAGGAAGTGAGATAGCTGGGCTAAGAGCCAATGAGAGGGCAGAACAACAAGGCAATAAAGGCATGGGTAGACAGAAAGTAGCTCTCTTAGGAAGCGATGGCAGCATGGTGAGTTAAGGTTAGCTGGTGGCTCTCACTATTTCCCTGATCTCTAAGGCTTTTGCCCCTATATGTGGCTCTGTGTTTGTTATTTAATAAGACCATTTAGAAATTCATCTAGGCCCACCCACATCAATCATATCAAGAAAATACACTATACACTTGCCTGCAGGCCAATCTGATGGAAGCTTTTTCTTAGTTGAGGTTCCCTTGTCTCAAACAATCCTAGCTTGTGTCAAGTTGTCAAGAAACTACCCAGCACCTTGTAAACCCTGATCTAGAACCTTTTATATGTAAAAAACAATGGCCTTAATCCATTTCTCCACAGGGACCAATAAAGGGAGAGGAATGTCTCTCTTTTGGTCTACTCAAACATTATACCTATTAAAATTACACATAACTACTAATCTCAACTGTGTAAACATATGAGAGTTTCTAAAAATTCACACAGTAGACAACACCTAAATGTGAAAAGATGAAAGAAGACATTCAGATTCTTGATGTTTATGATATGTAAGAATTCAAATTCAGTGCTGGAGAGATGACTTAGAGCTTAGGAGTACTTACTGTTCTGGGACCTGAGTTCAGTTCTCAGCATCCACGTTGTGACTTACAACTATGTGTGACTCCAGTCCAGGGGATATACAAACTCATGATGATGTACATAAACTCACATAAGCAAACACACATAACATAAATAAAACACCTTTAAAAAAGAATTCAAGAGGGCAGGAGATGGGTCAGTGGTTAAGAGTACTTGTTGCTCTTGCAGAGAAAGGACCTGAATTTGGCTCCCAGTGCCCATGTCAGGAGGCTCACAACCCTCCATTACTCCAGCTCCAGAGAATCTGAGGGCTCTGGCCTTCATGGGCACTTGCTCTCACATACCCACATGCAGGCACTGATACCTACATATAATTAAAAAATACAAAGCAACCTTTTAAAATAGAATTAAATTTGATTCAGCTAATTTCTTGAATGAAGTCTTATAAAATGAAAACTATAAACACAAGTCAAAATCCATGAAGAATGTTTGAAATCCATTCGTAGAAACTTAATTAAAATAAGAGTTGGTATCTAGCCATTGATATTTTACCAACAAAGCCAGGATTCATTCAAATGTGCAACTTGCTCTGCACATGGTGTTAAGACAGCAGGTTTGTCTTGTTTTTTGAGACAGGGTTTCTCTGTGTAGTCCTGGCTCTGTAGACCAGGCTGGCCTTGAACTTAGAGATTTGCCTGCCTATGCCTCCTGAGTTCTGGGATTAAAAAGGTGTATACCACCACTGCCCAACTGTAACTTAGTTTTAATTTGAAAACATTTCTTAATTTTTTTATGGTTACTTAGAAAATATCAGTAAATACTTTCCTCTTGGAAATAGCACTCTTTTTAGCAGAATTCATTTAAGTCCTACATAAAAATATTACAAATGTAAAACTGTAGCTCTCATAATAAATTTTGGATGTTTTCATTTTATTTTTATTTGTGTACATATATGTGTGTGTTTGTGTGTGTGTCAGTATGTGTATGTATGGGTGTGTCAGTGTGCATGTGTTTGGTGTTTATATGTGTGTATGTATATATGTATGTATGTATTTATGTATGTATGTATGTGTTTATGTGTATATGTGTGTATGTATGTATGTATGTATGTGTGTGTGAGTGTGTGTGGGAGCATATGTATTCAGGTGTCTATGGAGGCCACAGAAGGGTTTCAGATTCCACAGATGCTGATGTTACAGGGTGTGAGTGAGGGATATGGATGCCAGAAGTTGAACGCAGGTCCTTTGCAAGAGCAGTCAGTGCTTTTGACTGCTGAGCCATTGCTCCAGCTCCATGTAGTAGTTGAATAAAATTACCCCCAATAGGCTCATAGATTTGAATACTTGGTGGCCAGTTGGTGAACCTGTTTGGGAAGAATTAGGGGGTACGGTCTTGTTTGAGATGTGCCCTGGGGGTTGGCTTTGAGTTTTCAAAAGACCAAGCCATTTCCACTTAGCCCTCTCAGCCTTGTGATAGTAAGAGGACCAAGCAGATGCTGTAACAGGCTGCTCAGTTTTCTCTCACAGATCAGGTCTCAATTTCCATTTCCTGAGACTGAACAAGCAGTTTCTGAGAAAGAGACGCAAACAAAGGGCAGTCAATCTCCAACACCCCCAACAGCAAGGAGGCCTGATGGCCTAAGCCATGAACAGCTTAAGATGATAACCAAATAAGGACAAAGCCTGGGACTTGCCAAGACCTATTCCAAAATGGAAAACTGTAGCCCTGGCCAACCCTTAACTAACACCAACCAACTAGAAGTTACTAACGTGATTACCGCTCACAATAGCCAATCATATCTAAGATGAGCTAACTTCCTTGGACACTCCCCTTAATTAGGCTTAAAAAGAGCCCCCACTTTCCTCTTGGGGTCTTTATCGTCTTGCCTTTGTGTGTGATGGCAGGCCCCAGCATCCTGGAATAATAAACACTCTTGTTGATTGCATATGTGGATGGTGGTCTTTTGTGGGACTTCTCCAGGACCCTAACAGTAGTTGTCTCAACATGTAAGCTCTCAGCTATTGCTCCAGCACCATGCCTGCCTGCCTGCTGCCATGTTCCATACCATGGTTGTCAGGAACTCACCTTTTGAAACTAAGACAAATTCTTTCTTCTATAAATTGCTTTGGTCATGATTTCTCTTCACAGCAACAGAAAACTAACTAAGATGCTCCATATGCCAGATTTTAATAAATAAAAAAATAAATATATTCAGCAAGAAAGCATAAATCTTGGAGCAAAAGAAACAACAAACAAAAACTCATCTTTGGAAAGTAATTTTACCACTGGGTCTGAATCTATAACTCAAAACAAAATTAAAATAAACAAGTAGTAGGTTAGCAGCCAAGAGTTTGTTTCAACTTAAAATGCCACCCTTCACCGATTAGATTAACTTTTCCAAATTACAAAGTTTTATGATACAAATCCAATCTATGACTGGTTCTTACAGGGACTCAGACATAATGAAGCATGGCCATTTGTTAACTAACTGTGGATGGTGACCAGGAAACTGTAGTGGTATAAAGGGCACTTTCACTGTCAGCACAAGATAACATTGCTGAAATGCCAAAGATGAGGCACAGTTAAGTGGGCTGGTGGAACAGAATGATGCGAGGTTGCTTTCCACTGGCCTTAGTGCATGCTGTTATAGTTTGTATGCTGTAAAAGACTGGTGCACAGCTGAAGTTTTACACAGTCTAAAATGTCACAGTAAATTTTTTAAAATTTTAATCTAATATCAAAATACCATCTGCATAGGAATTGTTTCAGGCCAATGTTGGGACTTTTCTTTGTTAGTTTAAATTACATAACGACTGTGAATTAAATTTATTGAGTAATATGTAGTATCTATTTGAGAAGGTATAGTCAGCAGTTTAACATTTAACTGCATATTCAGTTGTTTATTCAAACTATTGAATTTGATCACTAATGAACTTAGTAATGAGGAATACCAATAGAAGAGGGAGAGAGAGGGGGAGAGAGTCACACACACACACAGAGAGAGAGAGAGAGAGAGAGAGAGAGAGAGAGAGAGAGAGAGAGAGAGAGAGAATATGACAGGTTTTAAAAACTAAATTCTAATCCAGTACCAATGCAATGATTAATGGCTCACATACCCACCGTTTATTATTACTATATACAAACACTGTGGTAGAACTTCAAATTTTGTTTTATTTAGTTCTAGTAACAATCCTACAATGTTATCTAATTATAATGTTTCTGTCACTTAAGAGCCAAAGAGAACTTTGTTTCCTTCTTAGTAAGTTCAATGGATGATGCCACTAGAAAGTGTTCTAGCACTGATGCCACTTAAACCTGCTAGGTTATGATTTTTCCTGAGAATCTACAGAACCAAGCTTGCTAAGCATGCACACCAGAGCTGCTTGACATCACACGAATCATTTCTTAAATGGTGACTTTTTTAATGGAAAGTTTGAGAATCTTCTCGTCATAACTTGTTTTGCTATTTCATGATATGCAGGTGTGTGTCCTTTTTTTCAACTCCAGTTATACTCAGTGAGCACTTTGGATGCCTCTTATAGGAAGTTTCCTTACCATTTTAGAGGCTGAGCAGAGTGTTAGCAAGCACAGACACTGGAACCAGCTACCTGCTGTGCCAATCATCTGCTGTATGGCCTTCAGCAAGTTACTTAAACTCTGTACTAGCTGAAGGTGGCATCCTGAAAAATGCTGCTCTCATATATTGATTATTGTTAATAGAGCCTGAGAAACAATAGATTGTATGGAAATCAGTATGGAAGTGTCAGAAAAATAAAAATGGAGCACTTACTCAAAGTTTTCTAAATCAGCACACCACAGAGACTCTTGCATATCCATGTTTATTGCTGCACATTCACAATAATCAGGAAATAATAGAACCCATCTAGCTATTATAGATGAATGCGTGATGAAGGTGTGGTACATACACACAAAGGAACATTATGCAGCCATGAAGAAAAATGAAATCATGACATTTGCAGCAAAGTGGATGGTATGGAAATCATTAAGTGAAGCAAACCAAACTGAGAAAGACAAACACCTTGTGCTTTCTTTCATATGAGAAACTCAAATTTAAATTTTATATGCATGAGAGAATGACTGTGCATCATGTATGTAGATCATAAAATTAGAAAGTGGATCATAAAAGGAGAGATCTTAAGGGAAGGAGTGGAGAAAGTAATGGAATGATTGAAACCAAGGTGGGGACTATGTGGGAGAAAGGGAACTGGCTGGGGGGAGTACAGGGGGAGGAGGGAAGTGAAAGAGACTAATTAGACAAATGCCATCATGAACCCCTCGAAGGATGTAAGAAAAACATTTTGAGCTTCCTTACACAGATTAAAAAATATTTTCAGTCTAAAATGATTTTACCTGACAATATCATTATAGTTAACTGAGTCACATTTTATTAAAACCATAATGCTAGTAAGAGTCAACAAAAGATTCCTTTTAGAGATCTTTAATTGACTGTGATTTGGTCAATCTAGTTGAAGATATATTTTCTATATATCTATACAGAAAATAGAAAGTGATCACATGTAGTGTGAGATCAGATTCCAATGTATAAGTGGTCCTTTCTCTACCAGAAGGAAAATCTCATCTTTTTGTCACTCTGGGGAAACGGGACCTGGAGGGCATCTGTACAGGGAAGTCTCATTAACCTGACCCTTCTCTACTGATTACTAGCTTCTCCACCCAGTTAGATGACCTGACTTGCTTTTCATGTCTTCACAGTTTCTCGGGACACAGGGACTCATTTACATGTCACTGGATCTCCTATGTCCCACAAAACATGCTTTTAAAAATGTTTGTTGCTTTCCTATTGTTGATTTTTATGTTAATTTAATTTTAGGCCCAACAAAAGATCCTAAAAGGGTAAGGTAAAATTTTGATGTCTTGTACTTTACTTGAAAACTGAGAATGCCAATTGTATTACCACATCATTGCACTATATAGAAGTGTTTCTCAACATTCCTAATCCTGTGACCATTTCATACAATTCCTCATGTTGTGGTGACCCCCCCAACCATAAATTTATTTTCGTTGCTACTTCATAATCTTAATCTTGCTACTGTTAGGAATTGTAATGTAAATATCTGATATGTGACCCCTGTGAAAGGGTTTTTTGACCCCAAGGAGTTGTGAACTACAGGTTGAGAACCACTGCTTTATAGAGGTAATTTGAGAATAAAATGAGTTTATATTTGGAAAGTTCTATAAAGTGCCTGATAAACAGTATGTTCTCAATAAATGCTATGTTTCAGACATTGTCTCTCCTTCATTTTACTCCTTTCAGGAAAGAACACTAGAAAGATTGAACCTCCCAATAGTTTTTCTGTCTGGCTTCTCTTCTCTCACACTTTTTAGGTTTTCATTTTGTTTTATGCTCTTAATGTTTCCTTGCCTTTATCAAAGGAAATTGCCTTGGCACAATTCTGGTTTTGGCTGTCCATTCATGATTAAGAAAACGAGAAGGACCAAAATTATTTTTCAATATAACTAGTATGGTAGTTATTGTCTGGCTCAAAGTCTAGGCTCCAGTAGTCTTCATTTAAAAAAAAAAAAAGAGTCCTCTCTTATTTATATGTATGTGTGTGCCTTTGTGAGTTTATGTGCCCCATGTTCATTAAGGAACCCACAGAGGCCAGAAAATGGTATCAGATCCTCTGTGAGTGGAGTTACAAGTGGTTGTGAACTGCCATGTGAGTTCTAGAAGCTAAACTATGGTCCTCTACAAGAGAAGCAAGTGCTCTTTAGTTGCTGAACCATCTCTCCAGCTCTTAGTAGTCCCTTTCTTCCTTCTTTTCTTCATTAATTTTGAGATGGAGTCTCACTATATGGTTCCAGTTGGCCAGGAACTTGCTATGGTGACCAGGCTGGCCTTGAATTCACAAAGATCCGTCTGCCTCTAACTTCTGAGTGCTGGGATTAAAGGCCTGTGCCATCATGCCTGGCTCTTTAGTAGTTAATGTTAAGACAGGGTAGAACTGCTGTGTGCAAAAGCCTGACTTGGAATAATGCTTTCTTATTCTCTTCATTCTTGTCTTTTCCTGTGTCTGCTGACATGCCTGAGGTTCCATTATAAAGATCTGCTTTTCTTTTCTGCATTTCTTTTTAGACATTGCTTCTTTATTCTCTTTGGCTCATCAGTAGGCTTCCATTCTTTCTTACATGCATGCCATAAAAAGTCTCCTTACATTTGTTTCATCTTTATTGCTTATTTCTCTGCTACTATTTCATGGAGTCTTATAGGAGGTAGAAAATGTAGCTGTCTGTGCTCACTCTACATCATGAGTCAGAAACAGAAAACTGCTTTCTAAAGGAGAGGCCATGGTCAAAAATGACTAGTTAGCCCTTTTCATGACCCCTACTCTGGAGCTAGGAATCATGCTGCATATGATCATTTTCTATTTTCTAATGCTGTGAGCTTTGGTCTAGCTAACCTATGTATCTTCAACTAGACTGACCAAATCACAGTGGTCAAAGTATTAAAGATCTCTAAAAGAAATCTTTTGTTGACTCTCATTAGCATTATGGTTTTAATAAAATGTGACTCAGTTTACTACAATGATAGGTAAAAGGTAAAATCATTTTATATGTAAAAATATTTAATAATCCATAATAGTATTTCCTAAGTTATGTATTTTAAACATCGATCATGAGACGATCTAAAATAAGAGTGAGATGATAAAAATTAGGGGAATATATTTTGGAAGTCATTATGCTTGTTCTTAGAATAAGGTTATTCTACAGGTTAATTTTTTTAATTTAACTTTTAAATTCATGTTTCATAAAATTTAGTTGACTATTTCTTCTTTTTTTAAGAACTTAGCTATAAAGATCAATAACAATTAGCATCTTGTTTTTTTTGTCTGTTGCTGTGACAAAATGCTCTGATATAAAGCAATTTAAGAGAAAAAGGATTTGTTTTGGTTTCTAGTTCCAGAGGAATAGAGTCCATCCTGGCAGAGAAGGCATGTTGGCAGATGTTTGAGGTGAAGTCACACTGCATTGACAATTAGGAGGCAGACAGAGAAAACAAGAAGTTGGGTTGGGCTGTCCTAAGGGGTGGGGTGTCCACATCCTGAAGCTTCTACAAACATATTACTGTCTGGAGATCAAGTGTTCAAACACAACAGCTTATAAGGGACATTCCAGCCCACAACAACCAGCTCCCCTCAGAGTAGACTTTCAGATTCTGCCATTTGGGGCTAGATGCTATTTTAATAGTTACAGTTTTTAGAATTTGGTGGCAAAACTGAAGTTTCTGACTTTGAAGCTGTTGTAACTAATGCACAGTGTCTGGAGATCTGTCTTTCAGAGGGCTCTCTATGTTGTCCATGTATTTTCAACTCCTGTAGAGAAGTCATTTTCTCAGAAGGTGCCCACACATCTAATACATATTAGCTCAATAGCAGAAAAGTGAGTAATAAAAAAGTTTTACCATGGCCGACATTACCTATTCCACAAGAAGGCTTCCGCATCCTGTTGTGTTTGACTGGCAAAACCAGAGGGCACGCTGGCTTTTGAAAATCACTCCTCTGGGTGCTCTTGGTGTCATAAGATGGTTGGGAGACAGGTTCTCCTGATTCACTATGTAACCACCATTTTCTCTACATAGAAAAAAAATGGAAACACACTGTTGAATAATGATAGAAATTTTCATTTGATACTTAAATATTCAGTGATTTAATGTAACAAAGTATTAGTCTAGAATTAAAATAGTATTCACTTTTTGTGTGTATGGTGTATGTGTGTGTGTGTGTATGTGTATAAGTGTATACATGTGGAGAACATGGCATTGGGTGTCTTCCTCTGTTGCACTTCCATTTTATTTATTGAGACAGGATCTGCCACTGAACCTGGAGCTTACTAATGCTGCTATACTGGCTGGCTAATGAGCCTCAGGAATCTGCCCATATCTGCCTCCTCCTCCCATTCCTTTTCTGTCCTGGCCCCCAGTGCTGAGATTACAGACATGCCCATCTTAGGAATCCAAGCTCTGGTTCTCATGGTAACACAGTGAGCACTTTACTGAGACTATACCCTGGGATTCTTAAATATAGAAGTAAATGTTTTCACAAGGACACTAGCTTATAAATGGTATCTAAAAACAGTTATATATTTTAGTTAAACTATATCTGCTCAATTATTACACTACCTTCTAGTAATAGAGCCATAAAAATAATACAGTAGTTATATTTGTTCTTAATTTCTTATATTTATATTATTTTATTTATAGACTATGCACACATATGTTAAACATGATTTAATCTAAAATTATATTCTCTTCTTTTTATTATTGCAAAAAAAATAATGTATTGTCTAAAACGATATTTTGCAAACTTGCTAGTCCATAACCCACTGTACGTCATGGAATACATTTTAAATCCTACAAGAGCATATAATGCTATACATATATAAAAGTGAAACACAACTCTCATGAAATTTTTGTTATGATTATTGCAGGACACTGTTTCTATTTTACTGCTTTCTCTTCTATTTCATGTCACAATTCTGAGCATAACTCATATTGATTTATAATTCATAAATCTGTAAATTTAAAAAAAACTGCCCTAAGGGAAACTATCTTCATTGTTACTGAAATGTCAGTACTAAATGCTGTGTAGAAAAGAGAACTGATGGATTCTTAGCATCTGTGGCCATTCAACCCTTAGAAATTGAGAGAGCAATGAACAGTCAGCTCTGATGAAAACACTAAAACTGCTTGATCGAGGAAGAGAGGCTTGACGGAAGGCAACCCCACACCTGAAAGTTCGGGATCTGATTAGGGTTCAATGTGATCTTGGGTGTAAGAAATTAAATGTTGGCTTGGTGAGAAGGCTCAGCAGGTGAAAACACTTGCCAAGTGTGGCAGTTTAAGAGAAAAATGAGCTCAGGAATTTGAATAGTTGGTCCTCAATTGGTGGTGCCTTTTGGGGAGGCTTAGGAGGCTCTGCCTTGCTGCAGGTGGTCTTCTGCTTGCTTCTCTCCGCTTTCCTTTGAAGATGTGGGCTCTCAGTTCCTTGCTCCTGCTGCCATTCCTGCCACTGGCTGCCCTGCTTCCCTGCGCACAATAGGCTCTTATCTCTCTGGAACCATAAACCAAATCAACTTTCATAAGTCACTTTTGGTTGTGGTGTTTTGTCACAGCAACAGAAACCAAGCAACCCTGGCAACCCGAGTTGGATCCCCAGAGCTCACAGTGGAGGGGTAGAACTGGCTCTAAAAGTTGCCCTCTGACCTGCACACATGCACTACAACACACCAACCTGCTCACACATACAAATAATAAAAATCAGCTATGAGTCTATAGTAAAAGATGTCTATGATTTAAGAGGAATGAACATGTTATTATAATAATTCTGACAATTAAGGCTCCACTGATACAAAGGAAGAGACATTCCTAGGCCCATCCCTTGGGAGTCCGATCTCAAATAAGCTTAGCTTCTAAAAGGACAAGCATGTGTGAAAGAAGAGCATATTCAGAATACAGTCTAATGGCGTCAACTTGATAGACATTGTTGAGAAGTTTAGAAATAGAATAAAATAGAATTGTGAAAATGCTGAAGACAGAAAAAATATTATTTTCGAGGGATGGGAAGCATGAAATCAAGAAAGTGTAACAATACTGAAGGGTGCACTGTTCCAAGCTGAAGTCATAGCTACTAAGATCCAGGTGGTTTGTGAAGGGATAGTCTTAGACTGGAAAAGATGGGATGCACATATACCAGAGGATCAAGACCTGAATAGGACACAAGGGAAACAGATCTCAGTTTATTAAATCAGCACCAGTTTTAGGCCAACAACTTGCAGCCAATAGTAATGAAATGATGAGCAACTGTAAATACATTTCACAGAAACTGAGAAACTAGGAAATTCAGGACAATAGACTAAAATTGACTAATGTCTTATATTTCCAGGATTAACTAAAACATGGACTTTTAAGTCAAGAATGCTTGGTATAGGTCTTAAGAAAATACTAGAACAGATTACAAACAGATGGTGTCTTCTCATTATCTGGCTAAAAATAGTCATTTGCTACTGGTCTTGGACTTCCTGCTTTCTCCTCCATCCCATAATTATGACAGCACTTATTATGTCCAAACTCTAGAATGTATATGCCTTATTTTACTTACTGTCAGCACAGTTCTGAAGTGGGCGCCTTACAGATGAGAAAGGTACAGAGAGAATAAGAAATACAGGAACAGCCATCAGCCAACAGCCACCGTCTGTACGTACCCTCAATTCTGTGCTTACCCACATCATCTCATAGCACTAAGTGTCTTAGTCTGTGTAGCTGGACCATCATTAATAGGTAACTTATAACGTGTTTAAGTTTATTGGCTTTCAATTCTGGAGCTATGAAGTGTAAGAAGAGAGCCAGGTGAAAGGAAGGCTGAGAAGGCCAGCCTTGCCCTTGAAGACAGACTGGGCCTACCCATGAAGGCAATGCCCCTCAACGCTGTCAGTGACATTTAAACTTCAACATACATTTTAGAGGAGACATACTTTGAAACCATAACTGTAACTACCCTGAGGAAGTTTTCCTATAAAAAGATTGTAAGGCAGATAGTTATATCATCTACTTTGGGTGAGCAGAAAATTACTTTGCTAGTACTTATTTTGCTAATGATTCTGGGCAAAGGAGTCATTAGGGAATGTCTGAGGCCTTCATGTTTATCACTAGAGCATAATGCAAGCAGAGATCATGAGTTCACCTTCAAGCAAAATTCCTAAAGAATTTTACCAAAATCGTCTCTTTAATTTCACAAATATAGAGGAAATAATGAACACTTTTTCCTAATGTCTGATTGGTAAATTAAGACTCTGTAGTTAGAGTGCTTTCAATATTACTAAACACTAGCTGCATCTTCTCTTCAGTGGTACCTTCGTTACTTTCCTATTTTGTTGGACTCTCTTCCCTATACCTGCAAAGTGTGGTCACAAGAACATGTATGTACCTGTGCATGTGTGCATGCCTTTTAGTCCAGGTAAAAGGTAATAGAAAACATCACTGTTCCATGACCCACTCTAACCTTGCATTGATTTTCTTTGGTATAGAATTATTTTATGGCAAAATAAATCTAACTGGGAAATGGTGCAGAGTGGGCCAGCTTTGTCGAGGCTTTGTAGAACAGGCAATGTTTTGCAGGTTGTAAAGGGGACTAAGAGAGTTGTTCCTCATTTGAAGCTTTGAGTGCTAAAAGGCTCTATCTCTTAGTCTAAGGCCTACCTCCTCTTAGGCCCCAGGATGCTAGTGCCTGGGGCTCTGTTTTTCGGAAACGCCGACATATTCTTGACAGTAAAGATCTCTCTAACCTCTTACTCTGAAAAACTTGATTGTTGCCATATGGGTCCAAAGGTCAGATTTAGAAGTCAGTCTAAGGAGATTACTGTTATAAAATACTATGCTAATATATGCTACATGTTATCCCCAAGCTTTCAGATATGTTTTAGTAAACATTACTATCTTCCATTCCCTTGGTAAATCATGGGATTTTCCTCAGACAATAAGTGGTAAAAACAAGAAGAACATTCTAGAGAAACTAGTTGAGTGAATGCAAGAGGTTGTAGGCCTAGAAGCAGAACTGTAGCCACAGCTGCCTGGCTAAGACCACTGGTGGTGACAAAAGCCAGGTGGGGCATGTTGTTGTGGTACAACCCTTTAATCCCAGCACTCAGGAGGCAAGGCCAGGTAGATCTCTGTGAGTTCAAGGCCAGCCAGCCAGAACTACACAGCAATTTCCTGCCTAAAACAACAAAACCACCACCACCACCATCACCACCACCACCACCACCACCACCATATTCTGGGGATTCTTAAGGACATGGATTTCTGACAAAACCTTACAAAGACCATGGAATTTAATTGTAGAACTCAGTGTCTTTTTTTTAAAAATGGACATTTTATCACAAACACCAGACAGCCAAGGTCATGTGAGGTACAATGTTCTCAAACTGTAGATACCAGAGATATGGAAAAATAGCTTTTTAAAAGCAACTCTTAACGTCTCCTGTAACAGTTGCTTCTAATTTGTGTTCTGAGGAATGCCAGTTCTCTAATGTGTTTATTAATAGAAGTTATGCAGAAGGAGTTCCCATAGAGAAAGCTATCTGGGAAATGGTAAGCATTTTCAAGCAAGTTCAAAGACGCTTATCACAAGATTTCTCAGAAATTAGGGCATTTGCAAGTTCGTTGTTGCTTTTGTTTTTGTTTTTGAAATATAAATGTTCCCTTCCCTGTGCATGCCAATCCCTCTTTAACTGTGGTGCATCTCTCTCATCTGTGCTTTACTCCACCTCAGACTTACTTTGCCAGGGTCTTACTGGTCTAGCCCCAACAAATAGTGAGTACTGCACCTGCCAGCTAGCTTTGCTGATAGCATGTCCTAACATTTGTGTTGTTGTTTTTCACAATACCTGTAAACTAGAGTAAATTATTTGGGATTAATTTTTCAAGCTTCTGCTTTTTAAATTTCTGACCCACCTCTTAGTGTCTCTTAGTGTCTCCACTGTGTGTGTGTGTGTGTGTGTGTGTGTGTGTGTTGGTGAGGGGGGTGGTGAGTTAGATTCAATTCTGAGCTAGCACTCAGTCACTGTTAACATAGGAACAGTAGATGGCATCAGTATGGAGAGTCCTCCACACAATCTCCATTTAAATTTGATGTGAAAGCAGGACTCCACCTAACCAGAGAGGAGAAATGTCAGAGGGTGAGATGTCTGAGGCCATTCAGATGGCACATTTCTCCTTCCACAAATGGCATGATGGAAAACACATACATGAGAAACTGCAATCATTTCTGCAGCAGCAGATGATGAATAGCATCTATGACTCAACACTGTTAGGTTTCCTACTACAGAAACCAGCTGTCAGTAGGATACAGTAGGCTCCTCAGTCCCATAATTGTGCAGATCAGATTCTGACACTAAGAACAATTACTTACACAATGCTTCCTTTGTCTATCATGAATGTTCTATATAATGGCCACTTTGTCCCTCAAAACCTTTATGAGACTTTTTCTGATCACCTATTTAACACCACAACTCTGGGCCAGATAGATGGCTCAGCAGATAAAGGCACCTGAGTCTGATGACCTGAGGTTGCTTCCCACAGGACTCAATGGAAAAAGAAAGTTACACACACACAAACACACACACACACAAACACACACACACACACAGACAGACAGAGAGAGAGAGAGAGAGAGAGAGAGAGAGAGAGAGAGAGAATTAAAGGAAAATAAAATCGCAGCTCTCCTGCCAGGAGCCCTTCTGTCTTTTGTGTCAGCCCACGCCATCCAACACCCCAGTTAGCTGACTTATGTTTCCACCCCCACTACAATATAAGCAGCCTAAGTCAGGGCATTTCCCCCATTTATTTAGCTCACTGCTGAATGCACAGCATCTAGAAAAGGGCTTGACCAAGGTCTCTACCTTAACTCTGTTGTGTAGCAGTTTCCTCAGAGATTATAACACTACATCCTACAGGAAGCTCTTTAAGCAGGAAGATAAAGACCTCAAAATGGCTCCAAGAAGTCTCTGAAACTGACCACGTTCACTAGACCCCTCCCTGCCAGAGTAAGCAATAAAGATAGCTAAGAGTCCCTCTCAGAAGGAAAGAAGCTGAGCTGGAAAAAAAAAAAAAAAAAAAAAAAAAAGGCCCAGACCAGACCAGCTGCCTGGAAGAGGTTTAGAACAGCGTCTCCTGGAAACCAGGACACTCTCCAACCTGTTGAGCTGCCTGCAGCCTGCACAGTGTGTTCCTGGTTTCCCAGCTTTTGTGAGCTGTGAGCCATGCTGGGGTGGACCTTGCTGGGGTGGACCTTGTTGGGGTGGACCTTGCTGGGGTGAACCTTGCTGGTGTGGACCTTGCTGGTAAAGCTGCCTTTGTAACTCCTGTAACTAGCCCATCACTCACACTCCTGTGACTAGCCTGTCACCCAACTCCTGTAAGTAACCCCAAGAAAACTCACTGGTTTACTAAGTTGGACTTTGGTGGTATCTGTACTTTGGTCTGTCATGGGTTCCCTATCTGGGATCAGTAGATGTGTGTTGCATCTCCCCAGGAAATGTGTTGTCATACAACAAATCCTCACAAAAAACCCTCTGAGAGATTATTTAAAAAAGTTATAACTAAGAAAAACTATATACAAAAGTACAATGACTATATATCATATATATATATAAGCAATAAATACCTAAAAAATGTCTTTGCTCCATAGATAAGGACATCGAAGCTTATTTGCCCAGAGTCAGAAAACACACAGTGGTAGAAAGAGGGTGAACAAGTGCAGCACATGACAAACTGTAAATGTTTTTTTTTTTTTTTTCCTGAGAGGGTTTTTTTAAAGTTACAAACTGTACATATTATTTTGTATGGCTTGCTAGAAATGGTAAAATTACAGAATCACATCAGTTTTGTAAGTCATCCTGGAGCAGGGAAAGAGGATGCACACAAATAAGCTCCAGAAGTTTTCGGGCAAAGGCAGCATTCCACAGCTGGCTTATGGTGGGTGAAATCTGCAGTGTAAACACCGTAGTCAGAAAAATGTTCCTCTGATCAGCCAAATACTCTCATGTCTTAATCTCTGAATGTGTGAACAATTGCTTCACATTGCTCAGGGTTTCTGCATGCCAGAGTTTTGAGATGAGGGATGACCCTGGAGTATTAGATGGGCCCACAGTTATCTCACAGGTCCTCCTAAGAGGAAGGCAGAGCAGCTGTCAGGAGGAAGGGGTTGAGTGTGATGCTGCTGGCTCTGAAGAGGAAGGTGCCATGAGCCAAGGTAGAAAGGCAGCCTCTCCAAGCTGGGAAAGGCAAGGAACAGATTCTCCCTTAGGACCCCTACAAGGAGCCAGTGAGACTGACTTGGGACTTCCAACTTCAGGACTGCCTGAAGTGGCTTTGAGCTGGTACTGAGGCTTGTCATTGATAACAACAGCAATAGGAAACAAATATAGCAAATGATCCTTCAACAAAACTGACTTTGAAATGATCTACTATATTTATGGTATATAGAGTGAGAGGAGTTTGGCTCGGCCAATAGTTCTGGGGTCAGAGAAAAGCTGTTATATCTGCTTACTTTGTAACCACACTGTAATATCTACAAAATATTTCCAATTATACCTCATAGAAATTGTTGTAGAGATTAAAGAATATACTTTACATAAAATATAACCTATTCCAGGCAATTTTTTCTTAAAGTTTCTACTTTGAGGCATCATGAAAAAAAAACCATACAGATACACATGGAGAAGACAAGATCACAGAATGAAGACAATACAACTAGAAGCATCGATGCCTGTCAGCTAATGTTGAAATGTGCGTTAAATAAGTGGATCTGAATGTCATGGGAAGTGCTATATTAGCACATATCACAAACACAACCCTATAGAGAGTTCTCTCAGCAATCCTCAAGCAGCACTACAGTGCTACAGTGTGATGCTCTGGAAACATGACTGGTTGGATTCTTCCCATATACGCAAAGAGAGCTTAGATCCCCAGTTCTCTGCCAGAAGAGTTCCAGGTTACTTCTTTAACCACTGGTTACAGCAACACTATTCTGAGATGTGTCATGTCCTTAAAATAGACTGTGATCAAATTGTCCTGCAAAACAGCTTTCAAGTCTAACTCTGTATTTGTACATAACAAACATCTGTCCAACCTGCTTTGCTGGCCCTTTATTCTCAATGTAGGGAACTGGCTCATTGTATGTTCTTGCATTTGTGTAAATGAATTTAGCATAGTTCACACGTCTTCTGTCCACACCAAGTTTTGAGTGTTGTGTGATTTTTCCAGGATTTTTTTCATGTTTGATTTCTTCTTTTTTTTCAGTTATGCATGCTATACCAGCATCTTCTATTTTATGCTGTCTGAAAAACATAATTAAGTAGTAAATAATTTATGACAATAAGCATCTCATTAGTTACAAATAAGGAAGATAAAGCCTAATACATTTCAAGCATTAGTGAAGACAATTTAGTTTTGATAGGCTCATGCTATTAAAATTTGACATTGGAGTATCTTCTCACTCTAAATCATGTAGGAAATAAAGAATCTGTGTCAACAGTGATTATTCATCAGGGTACACTAGTATAGTAAACAGATTCATTTTCTTGGAGTAAAGAGTAGTGACATGATTGTGCTTGTAAATCATATTTGGAGTATTTATGCATGTGGGTAGGTTACATGCTAATATGAACACATCTTTAAAAGCTTTATTATTGGACTGGGGTGACATCTGAATGGGCAAGAGCAGGTACTTGCCTTACATGTACAAATCTCAGCACCCATGTAAAAAGCAGAATATGCAAGTACCTCCAGCCCCAAGGCTGTGAGAGGTGGAGACAGAAGGATGACTGGGGCTTGCTGGCAGCCAGCCCAGCTCCAGGTTCAGTGAGAGACTTTTCTCAAGGCAATAAGACAGAGAATGATAAAATTGTTACCCAACATCCTCCTCTGACTTCCAATCCCACATTGGCACATTTAACCCATCCACACAGGTACATATAACACACACAAGATAGACAAGCAGACAGATAGACAGACAGACAGATAGATACATAGATGTATGGATGGATAGATAGATAATAGATTAGATAGACTATGATAGGTAGATAGGTGATAAATAGATGATAGATGATATATAGACAGATGATAGGTAGGTAGGAAGGTAGGTAGATAGACAAATAGATAAAGCTAAAAAGTTTCTATGTTAAGAACTGCCTTTTTCACAGTCTATGCCTACATAGTTCAAGCATCTGGACAAGAATAATGACTTAATGTTAAAAGTTCACTTGGAAAACATATCACCAAATGTCTATAACTTTGAGAAAATACCACTGTGCAGGTGAAACAATCATTTCAGTCTCAGTGTTCTTTGCTTCTAATACTTCTACAAAAATAAAAATTGCTAGATGAGGTGGCACATACTTGTTATTCCAGCACAGGCAGAGACAGGTGGCTTTCTGTGAGTTCAAGGCCAGCCTGGTCTATACAATGAGATCCAGGCCAGTTAGAGGTACTATCTCGAAAAAAATTATTGCAAGGAAAATATTAAAGGTATGCTTAAAATATTTCATAGGTTATAGGGAAAGAAAACTTTTCAAAGCTCAAGGACCATTAGAGTCTGAATGAAAAATGGAGAGAGACAATTGGACCAGGCAGGGGTGGTGCACACCTTTAATCCCAGCCAGGCAGATCTTTGTGAGTTTGAGGCCAGCCTGGTCTAGAGAACAAGATCCAGGAGAGGCACCAAAACTACACAGAGAAATCCTGTCTCGAAAAAGAGAGAGTAAAATTTAAATATTGGCAGTATAAGGAAGATGCAGTATTTATAAGAGAAGGAAGTCAAATTTTCTGAGCTAGAGACAAATGTGCAAGTAGCTGTATTCAGGGACTGCAGGAGAGAAAGAGAATGTCCAGAGTGTAGGTCAAGCATGCTTAGGACTTTGGCTGGAATGAACCTCACCCACTTCTATCTGAGGATGGTGTGGCATCCTATGCCCTGTCCCATGGAGTACCTTTACTTTCATTATGATTCCATCCTCTGCCACTCAAGGATCACTTGAAAACTCCACTGAGCCCTCCATAGACACCTGGAGATCAGCAGCAAGAATCTTTTAAATTACTCCTAGGCTGAAGTTGTGCCTATGCCTAATTGAACTGAGGTTACTTCTGACACTCCACTTGTACATTAATACATAGTGGCCCCAAGACTGAATACCAAGAAACATTGAGTTGGGGTAACAACAAAGATCCAAATACCCACTCAAGAATGACCATATATCCATATCAAGAAATACCACCAATGACTAAATTCCAGATACTTTGATCCCATTATGAACATACAAACAACATGAATAGCCAAGATAATATGTCTCTTCCAAAAATTAGAACCCACATAGCAATCCCTGAGAAAATCAACTTAGCTGATACAGAAGGAAATCATTTCAAAATAGCAGTTATAAATATGTTCAAGGAACTCATAGAAGGTATGAGTAAATGCCTGAATGAAGACCTAGGAAACACAAACACCTGGAGCAATCATTCAAACAATTCAAGCAATATGAAAAGAGAATAGAATAGGAGATGGACTCCAAAGAACAAACTGAAACAAAATGAAAACTCAGAAAGTCAAACAAAAAGCTCAGAGGAAAGCCTGACCCATGGATCATGTAGAAGAGAGAATATCAAGTCTTGAAGACAAGGTAGAGAAACTCAGTCTAAAAAATGTTAAATCCAACATGTAGAAACTGTGTCAATATAAAAAAAAACAACAAATGTATGAATAATAGGTATAGAACAGATCCTCATGTTGTGGTGGCCCCAACCATAAAATTATTTTCATAAGTGTAATTTTGCTACTATTATGAATTGTAATATAAAAATCTATGTTTTCCGATAGTCATAGGCAACCCCTGTGAAAGGGTCATTTGCCACCACAATTACCCCCAGGGGCTTGAAACCCCACAGGTGAAGAACCATTGAATATAGAAGAATAAGAAGAGACTCATCACAAAGGATAGAAAACATATCAACAAAAATCATAAACAATTTATTAAATCTAAAAAAAGATGTTTATTAAGATGTAACAGGGATACAGAACACCAAATAGACAAGACCAGAAAAGAAAGTCCAAATACACAGAGCCAATACAGAGATGAAAGCCAAGAGGTCAGAGCAATAGCTAAGAGCTGAAAACCTTACCCTTCACTGTTGCTGTTGCCCTACCTCTCCGAACAAGACCTATTTCCTGTGTGTCTGTCTTTTTATAGTGTTTCTGTTCTGCCTTCTCATTGGTTGTAAACCCAACCACATGACCTGTTAGTCACTGCCTGTCTGTACAGACCTCCAGGGCTTCTATGGTTGGTATTGAGATTAAAGGCGTATGTCACCAATGCTGGCTGTATCCTTGAACACACAGAGCTCTACCTAGCTCTGCCTACCAAGTGCTGGGATTAAAGGCATGCACCATCACCGCCCAGCTTTTGCTATGGCTTGCTAATAGCTCTGACCCCCAGGCAACTTTATTTATTAACATACAGATCACATTTCAGTACAAATAAAATATCACCATATTTCCCCTTTTCTATTTTAATAAAAAGAAAAAAGGAAAAAGGTTATAACTAACATAAGAAAAACTATATACAAAAGTACAATAACTATATACCATATATACAAGTAATAAACACCTAAACAATGTCTAGTCCATTTGTATTTGACAAATTCAGAGAAAATAATTTCATTATCTATCCTATTTTGGTAAGTCCAAAATGTACCTAATTCGCTTTCTATCCTAACTAATCTTCAACTATAACTAACTAATCTTCAACTATAACTAACTAATCTTTAACTCCCTCAGAGACCCAAGAAGGAAATAATATTACCTAATAAAAAATAAAAACAGGAAGTGCATGCAAGCAGCCTCTAAAAAAAAATGTGAGTTGACAGAAACAGCCAGCTGCCTGGACAGTCACCAAAATTTCTCCGCAGTGTTTGGGCATCATCTTCAGCCTATAGGCTCAGCGTATCTGACAGACTCATTTGTGAAGTAGGATGTACACAAGGTCAATAGTTCGACCTCACATTGGGTGAGAACAGTCCATGTACCAGAAACACCTGAATTCCACTAGTGTCATGTCATGATTCAGGATTTTAAATTCTGGAAATTGTTGATGTTTTTTTTAATTCAGCTGTCCATTCTTTTTGGCTATGTGTGTATGTGGCTTCATCTTAGCATCCTGTTCTTCTCCATATCCCTCTATTAGATGCCAGTCTACTATTGAGAGGTGTGAGCTTAGATACTCTTCAAGAATAACTATTTCAGCTGTCATTCCACTGCACATCAGAAGCCATCGGCCCACTGCCTGTTCAGCTGCCTTTGAAGAAAAGGGCACTGTACCTTTTCTGGATGCGAAGGCCACTTCAGGGATAGTGCCATATTGTCATGGCCTCAGAAGACACCTTTTGATAAAGCCATAACTACACTTGTTTTGACAAGAATCAGTAGTCCTTTGTTTCATGTCCTGTCTGTCCTGTTTGTCAAGAGTTGATTCGAGGATACTTTGGGGATATTTACTGTTAATCTCTCCCAAAAATATTACTGCAAGCTCTTTGCCAAGGTTCACTTTCAGCCCATAATTTTTCAATGCCCTCCTTAGTTAAAGGTAGGACAATTTCTGCTGGGTCTATTCCTGCTAATTGACGAAGTCTCAATTTTCCTTTCCAAATCAAGTCAGAGATTTTTTTCACATAAGTTTTCAATTTTTTATTTGGTTTTTTTGGTAAAAATATCCATTCCAATATCATATCTTCCTCCTGCATTAATATTCCTGTAGGAGAATGCCTAGAAGGTAAAATAATCAAAATGCAATCCAGCTTTGGATCAATACGATCCACGTGCCCTTCATGTACTTTCTTTTCTACCAAGGCCAATTCTTTCTCAGCTTCAGGTGATAATTCTCTTGGACTATTTAAGTTCTTGTCACCTTCTAAGGTTTTGAACAAATTATTCAGCTCATCATTTTTCACCCCAGCAATAGTTTGTAGATGAGAAATGTCTCCAAATAATCTTTGAAAGTCATTAACAGTCTGTAGTCGATCTCTCCTAATTTGCACCTTTTGGGGTCTAATTTTTTGTAGCTCTATTTTATATCCTAAATAATTAATAGAATCTCCTCTTTGTATCTTTTCAGGAGCAATTTGTAATTCCAGCAAGGCAAAATTTTCTTTTCTTCTTCAAACACGCTTTCTAAAGTATCTGCATTTGAATCAGCTAGTAAAATATCATCTGTATAACGATAAATTATAGATTTAGGAAATTTTTTTACATATCACTTCCAATGGCTGTTGTACAAAATATTGGCACAGAGTTGGGCTATTAAACATTCCCTGTGGGAGGAATCTCCATTGAAATCTTTTAACTGGTTGAGAATTATTGTAAGTAGGCACCATGAAGGCAAATCTTTCTTTGTCTTTTTCTTGTAAGGTTATTGAAAAGAAACAGTCTTTTAAATCAATAACTATAAAAGGCCATCCTTTTGGTAGCAGAATAGGCAAAGGAATTCCAGATTGTAGAGAGCCCATTGGCTGAATTACTTTGTTAATTGCTCTAAGGTCTGTTTACCATTCTCCATTTACCAGATTTCTTTTTAATAACAAATACAGGAGAATTCCAAGGGCTGGTTGATTCTTCAATATGCTGAGCATTTAACTGTTCTTCTACCAGCTTTTCTAAGCCTGGAGTTTCTCTGTTGTTAAAGGCCATTACTGAACTCATACAGGCTTGTCTGTTAACCATTTTAAAGGTAGAGCTGTTGGTGTCTTTGGAAGATCATCAGTTGTTGTGCCCTGTTCTTGTATAATATGGATGGCTGGTGACCACTCATTAGAATAATATCTTCTAATATTTCTCTCAGAAACATGTGCTCGTTTATGATTTGTTTCTGAGATTGGAGGGATATTAATCTGAGTATTCCATTGTTGCAACAGGTCTCGACCCCACAGGTTCATAGCTATCTTAGCCACATATGGTTTTAATTTTCCTCTCTGTCCTTCTGGACCTATACATTCAAGCCATCTTGCACTCTGTTTCACTTGAGATAATGTCCCAGTTCCTACCAGTCTGAACATTTACCTCCTGAAGAGGCCAAGTTGGATGACAAAAAATCTGGTGCAATTATGGTAACGTCCACACTTGTGTCTTCCAGACCAGACAACAAAACACCATTTATTTTTATTGTTAATTTTGGTCTTTGTTCATTTATAAAAGTTTGCCAAAATTTTTTCTTTATGTTTTCTCCTGAATTTTCTATTCTCTCTGTTTCATCATCCTGAGCAACATGATTTATTCCAATAGACATTTGGTTATTTAATTGGTCTGAGTAGGGGTTTCCTCTATGACTGCAGGAAAGATTTGAACTGGATTTGTTGTAGGGGCCTGCCTGAGGCCCCTCTGGGAGTTTCCAAAGACTGAGGCAAAGGATTACCCTGTCTGTCCTTTGTTGATCTACATTCGTTGGCCCAGTGTTTTCCTTTACCACACCTTCTGCATACTCCAGAAGGAAGGGGCATTCTGTTGCCATTGTACCTTGAAGAAACATTGTTTCTAGGAATGACCTGTTTACAGTCCCTTTTCAAATGTCTTTGCTTTCCACATCCAAAACATCTAACATTCCTTAAACCTTTTGAAATTGCTTCTCCTACCTACATATCATCATGCTCATAAGCCTCAACATTAACTGTGTCTCTAATCCAATCTTCCAAAGGTGCAGATCTTGCCTTTAACGGCCTGATTATTCTTTTGCATGCTGCATTCGCATTCTCAAAGGTCAAAGATTCAATTATTATCTTACTAGCTTCTGAATCTGGGACCATTCTCTTTATGGCTGAAGCCAGTCTTTGTAAAAAAAAAAAAAAAAAAAATCTGTGAAAGATTCTTTTGGACCTCATATAAACATTGTGTTTGTACTGAAGCATATTTGCCTTCTCCAATAAGCTGATCCTGGAAGACCTGTATTCCTTTATCCCTCCCTTGTTTTTTTTATATTTTAGCCTCCTCTTTGAACCGCATTTGCCACTGGAGCCTCTGGCCGGGTTCCAGAACAGCCTGTGCCAGCTCCTGCCAGTCCTGTATAATCCTATTATAAGTTGACCAGGTGTTTAACATTTGCTTTACATATGGGGAATGCATGCCGTAAGATACTATTGCCTCCTTAAACCTTCGTAAATCTAACATTTCAATTGGAGCCCAAGTATTCACTTGATCAGGTAACTGCTGTAGGGTTACCGAATAAATTAAGGGTGTGAAAACAGACTTTCTTTCTGTAACCTTATGATCCAGTCTTGAAACAACTTCATTGTTAATTTCTTCTGTCTGAATTTGAATTTCTCTATAATTCATTTTAACAGGTTTTTCTAACACTTTTATCCTGGCACTTAAATGACTATATTTTTAAATAGTAAAATGAAGATAAGAAATGAAATAAAGTGCAGAATTCAATTAACATTAATCTTCTCATATAGTTGTTCCATTATCAGACTGCCTAAAATTTCAAACAAAGCCCAATTTTTTCCAGTGTACACATAAACCCATTTTTTAAATGTAAAAAAATTCTCTTTTAAATAGTTTCCTTTAAAAATATCTTATATCTTAATTGACTTACTAAGTCTACATAGAACAGTAGAAATCTGAGAGAATTTCAAAACAGCTACCTAGTGTCCGAGGTGTGAATCCAAAGAGAGAGAAAGAGAGAGAGAGAGAGAGAGAGAGAGAGAGAGAGAGAGAGAGAGAGAGAACGCAAGAAAGCATAGCTGGCTAAAGCTTAAATCCAGCCACGTGTTCCTGCTTGAGCTGATTCAAGCATGGGCTCTGGCTTCCTTAAGCTCTGACCACATGCATTGGCTTTACAGGCAGGGGCCCTGTTCGCAGGGCAGGCCTGAGTTGTTTGTAGCACCGGCTTTAACCAAGTAGCTCGAGCTGCAGCTAACCTCTTGGGGCTATGGTCAGTCTGTCCTGAGACCAAGCCGACCTGGGCCTGAGCTAGGGAGCTGGGCTGCCTAGGCAGGAAACTGGACCTGCCACCAAGCCAAGCCAAGCGGTTTTTAATGGATTCTTGTCAGGTTGGGTGCCATATGTGGATGTAACCAACCATGTTATTAAATAAGAAACACAGAGCCAATACAGAGATGAAATCCAAGAGGTCAGAGCAATAGCTAAGAGCTAAAAACCTTACCCTTCACTGTCGCTGTTGCCTACCTCTCTGAAAGAGACCTACTTCCTGTGTCTGTCTTTTTTTAATAGAGTTTCTGTTCTGCCTTCTCATTGGTTATAAAACCAATCACATGACCTCCTTGTCACTGCCTGTCTGTACAGACCTCCAGGTCTTCTATGGTTGATATTGAGATTAAAGTCATGTGTCTCCAATGCTGGCTGTATCCTTGAACACACAGAGATCTACCTAGCTCTGCCTACCAAGTGCTAGGATTAAAGGCATGCACCACCACCACCCAGCTTTTGCTATGGCTTGTTAATAGCTCTGACCACGAGGCAACTTTATTTATTAACATACAAATCACATTTCAGTACAAATAAAATATCACTATAAGTAGGCATCACTATTCTAATATATGACAAGTAGACTTCAAACAAAAACTCATCAGAAATGGGAGCAAAGGACATTTCATGACTATTTTAAAAAATCGACCAAGAGGATATTACAATTCTGAACATTCATGTACCCAGCACAGGGGCGACCAATAGTGTTTCATAAAAGAAACACAATTAAACCTAAAAATCACAAATTAACCCCAACAGCATTCTCATTAATAGACAGACACCCAGACAAAAACTAAGTAGAGAAACTCTAAAGAAACTGAATGCCATCATAGATCAGATAGATCTAATATCCACAGCCAAGCATCAGGCCATGCTCTGGGAGTCCGGTCGAAGAGAGGGAAGAGTGATTATATGAGGAAGGGGGGGCCAAGATCATGATGAGGAATCTATGGAGAAAACTGAACCAAGCTCGTAGGAACTCACAAACTTGAGACTGACAGCTGTGGAACCTGCATGGGACCAGACTAGGTCCTCTGCATACAGGAGATAGTTGTGTAATTTGGTCTGTTTGAGGGGCCCTGGCAGTGTGATCAGGATCTATCCCTGGTGTATGTACTAGCTTTCTGGAGTCCATTACTTATGGTGGGATGACTTGCTCAGCCTTGATGCAGTGGCAGGGACTTGTTCCTGCCTCAACTCAATGTACCAGCCTTTGTTAACTCCCCATGGGAGGCATTAACTTTTGGATGAGGGGATGGGGGTAGTTAAGGGTGGGAAGGCTTGGTGGAGAGCAGAAGGAGGGATGAGAGGGGGATCTGTGTTAGATCTGTGTTAGAATATAAAATGAATAAAAAAAAATACAATGAATCAAAGAAACCAAAAGTTTGTTCTTTGAAAAGATTGACAAGATTGGCACACATTTATCCAAATTAACCCAAATAGAGAGATGACACAAATTAATAAAATCAGAGCTCAAAGGGTAACATTACAGAAGATAGAGGAAATTAAAATAATCATAAAGACATGCTTAAAAAATCTCTATACCACCAAAATGGAAAATCTAAAAGAAATAGATGAAGTTGAGACATATGTGACCTACCAAAGCTAAATAAAATGAAGCAAATAATTTAAATACACCCATAACACCTGAGAAAAAGCAGTAATTAAAGATCCCCTCAAATGACAAAACCCAGTAACATCTGTATAAATCTCAAAAGTCCACCAGAGCTTCAAAGAAGAACTGGCACCAACACCCTCTAAATTATTCTGTAAAATACAAGAGGAAAGAACAATTCTGAATTCTTTTTTTTTTTAAAGCCAGCATTGCTCTTGCACAAAAAAACTAAAACTAAAAAAAAAAGCAGATAAAGATTTAACAAAAGAAAGAAAGAAAATTATAGGCTAATATGAAGAACAAAAATTCCCAATAAAATATTTTTGCAACAAAATTCAAAAGCACATCAAAAAGATTATCCACCATGATCAACTTGGCTTCATTCCAGAGGTGCAGGGATGGTTCAACATACATAGATCAATAAATCAATCATGCCAGGCATGATGGCACATGACTTCAGGAAGGCAGAGGAAGGCAGATCTCTGAGTTTGAGACTAATCTAGTCTTCATAATGAGTTCCAGGCCAACCAGAGCTATATATTTTTGCTGTTTCAAAACAAGCAAAACATAAAAATAAACAAATATATATAATCCACCACATAAAATGACTTAAGGATAAAAACCCACATGATCATCTCATTGGATTTAGAAAAGATCTTTGGTAAAATTCAAAATCCCTTCATGACAAAAGTTTTGAAAAGTCTGTGGATAAAGGGGACATATCTCAACATATTAAAGGCAATATATGTGGTGATATATTGTGTACCCCAATAAAACTTATCTGGGGATCAGAGGACAGAGCCAGCCACTAGATTAGACATAGAGGCCAGACAGTGATGGTGCATCACTTTATTCCTATCACTCAGGAGGCAGAGATCCATCTGGATCTCTGTGAGTTCAAGTCCACACTGGGAACAGAGTCAGGCGTGGTGGTACACATCTTTAATCCTAGCACTTGAGATCTCATGTCTTTGCTTGGGGAGGACTCATACCTTTAATCCCCAGAAGTAATATGGCAGGACACAGAAAGGTATATAAAGCATGAGGAAACAGGAACTTCACTTTCTTGAGGCTGAGGATTTCATACAGATAAGAACATGGGTGGATTGTTCTGTTTTTCTGATCTTTCAGCTTTCACCCCAACATCTGGCTCTGTTTTTTTTTAATTAATTAGACAATTTAGAAATTCATGTTACAAATATATAACAAGCCCACCCAACGTCAAGTTAGAGACAAACACAAAGATTTCTACTAAAATCAAGAACATGACAAGGTTGACCACTCTCCCCATCCCTGTTAAACATAGGCCTCAAAGTTTTGACTAGACCAATAATATATGTGAAGAAAATAAAAGGGATGATATAAAAGAAGTCAAACTATCCTTATTTGCAGATATGACTCTATAAGGAAAGACACTAAGGACTCCTCTAGAAAACTTCTAAAGCTGATGGACACATATAAAATTAACACACACAAATCAGTAGCCTTCCTATATACAAACAGAAATTTCAGTCTGTACTAAGTATTTCTTTCTTAGTATGTATTGAGAAAGAAATCTTGGAAGCAATCCAATTCACCTACAGTGTGTGTATTTGTGTTTGTGTGTGTGTGTGTGTGTGTGTGTGTTGTATAGAATAACATATAAATAAATCTAACTAAGGAAGTAAAAGACTTATATAATAAAAACTGTAAGATATTGAAGAAATAAACTGAAGAAGATGGAAAGAGCTCCCATGTTCATGGATTGGCAGGATTAATAGAGTGAAAATTGCCACCCTACAAAAGACAATTTACAAATTAAATGAAATCTCCATCAAAATTCCAACACAATTTTTCAGAGAAATTGAATAAATAATCTTAAAATTTATATGGAAATACATGCACACACAAACCAGGACAATAAAAACAATTTTAAATAATAAAAGAACTGTTGAGGATATCACCATCCCTAATTTTAAGCTATACTACAGAGCTATATTAATAAAAACAGAATATCACTGTTTTAAAACCAGACATGATCAGTGAAATAGAATGGAGGACCCCAATATAAGTCCACACAATAAGTCCAATATACGGCCACTTGATTTTTGACCAAGAGGCCAAAGTTACATACTGAAGAAAAGATATCACCATCAAAAAATTGTGCTGGTAAAATTGGATAGTAGCATATAGAAGCTAACTAGATCCTTATCTCTAAACCTACACAAAACTCAAGTCCAAATGAATCAAGTATATTAACATAAGATCCTAAATCTGATAGAAGTGAAAGTGGGCAATAAGTTTGAACTTACTGGCACAAGAAAGGACTTTCTGAACAGGAGGGGGGCTAGACATACAGGACATGAAAAAAAGTACTTTTATACAGCAAAGGACACCATCATTCAAGTGAAGAAGCAGCTTACAGAATGGAGGAAAAGTCTTTACCAGCTACATATCTGACAAAGAATTAGTATCTAGAAGATACAGAAAACTAAAAGAGCTAAACATGAAGAAAGCAAACATCCCAATTAAAAAAAAAAAAAGGACATGATTTTACAGTTCTCAAAAGATGAAATACAAATGACTGAGAAACATTTCAAAAATAGTTCAACATCCCTAGAAAATTAAATCTACTTTGAGATATCATCTTATCCTAGTCAGAATAAAAATAAAATGACAAAAGAGCTAATATTTAAAAAAAAAAAGACAGAAGAGCTGTTGTAGATGTAGAGAGAGGGGAACACTTAATTAACTGCTGGTGGGAGTGGGAACTAGTAAACCACTCTGGAAATCACTGTAGAGTTTCCTCAAAAACTGAGAAGTAGACCTACTACACAATTTAGCGCTACACTCTTGGGCATATATCATACAAAGTACCCTGCTAATATCATATAGAGTGACCTGCTAACTCATGTTTAGTGCTGCTCTATTCATAATAGCCAGGAAATGGAAATAGCTTAGATATCCGTCAACTGATAAATGGATAATTGAAAATTTACACAGTGGAATATTATTCAGCTGTTAAGAAAAAATAAAATCTGCAAGTAAATATATGTAATTAGAGACAATCATTCTGTGTTGGGTAACTCAGACTCAGAAAGAGAAGCATGGCATATTGTCTCTCATACGTGGATGTTGACTTTGAATCTTCAGATATGTATGTTTTATTTGGAATACTCTTTGAGGTTAAGAAACCAGTAAGGGGTCCATGGGGCAGGGAGAAATGTTTCTCTTGGGGGCAGGGAGAAGACAGAATACAGTGAAATAAGGTGAGAAAGAATAGTAAAACAGGAAGGGTTAAATGGGGTGGGTGATAGGAGGGTAGAGTAGAGGTGGGACTATGAGGAGAGACCACTAAGGCTAAAGGCTCTTTAGAAAAGCCATATTATCACCTACTTATATTAGTTTGCTTTTCTATTGCTGTAATATGACATTTTGACCAAAACCAACTTGGGGAGGAAAGGGTTTATTTCAGCTTACACATCATAGTCCATCATTGGAAGAGGCCAAGATAGTAGTAGTAGCTCAAACTGGAAACTGGAGGCAGGAAGTGAAGCAGAGACTATGGAGGAACTGTTTACTGGCTTGCTTTCCATAGTTTGCTCAGTCTGATTACTTATACAACCAGGACCAGCTGCTCCACCCACAGTGAGCTGAGCCCTCCTACAGCAACCATTAATCAAGAAAATGCCCAATAGAAATGCCCACATTGATGGAGGCAGTTCTTCAGTTAAGGTATCTCTTCCTTTGTGAATCTGTTGGTGTCAAGTTGGCAAAACAAACCAGTACACTACCCAGAGTGTTCATGATAAAACAAACCAGTACACTACCCAGAGTGTTCATGGTAAAGCAATAACCCAATACTACATGCTAGCAAAGAAAATCCCAGTACCAGTAATGGATTATCTCTTCTTTATTTATGTTTTTGGCCAGTGGGATTGCATAGACCCCCAAACATTGCAGGTTATTGCCATTACTCTTTTTACCCACGAGAGCTTGATGATAAGACCATATTGCTCAAGACACCATATATTTGAGTCACAAAACAGAAGAATTAAGTTCATATTGACTTGGAAGCTTTATCTCTACTGGCTAGCTTTTATAGTGCAGGAAGGTGCTATGTACAAAACTAGAGGAGAAAAGTAACTATCAATATTACTCCACTCCCAATTCTGTGAGCTATAATAATGACTGTCTTGTCAAGGTATACCTACAGGCTCAAGGGCATAAATATTATAGGAGTGTGGTAGTTGGAATGCAGATGGCTCCAATAGGCTCCAGTTGGTTGGAACTGTTTAGAAAGGATTAGTAGGTATAGTGTTGTTGGAGAAGGTATGTTATTGGGGGCAGGCTAAGAGGCTTTGAAAGACTTGTTCCGTTCCCAATGTGCTTTTGTTCTGCCTTCTACTTGTGGGGCAAGGTATGAACTTGCAGCCATTCCTGCTGCCCTACCTTTGCTGGGCCACCAATGACTCTAACACTCTGAAACTGTAAGCCTGATTGAATGCTTTCTTGTATAAATTGCCTTTGAGTTTTGTCATAACAATAGAAAAGTAACTAATATAAGGAGTAACTGACCACTTTCTGACTGGATTTAATGTCCACTCCAAGAACCCATACCTGGCACCTTTAATGGAGTCAATAACATGTGACTAAATAAATCATAGGCCCTGGTAGAATCTATTATTCTGCTAAATGGACATAATTTAAAATGATTTCTAATTAGTTGCTATACCTGTAGATCTGGGCATCTCTTATCAGAGAAGCTATTTCCTGCAATAATTGGCAATTAAAACAAAGACTCACAATTGGTCAATATACAGAGAATAAGAAACTTCAAAATACTTAACACTAAATTGGCATCTATACCAGATCCATTCAAGGCTCAAGGGTTTTCACAGGGAGTTGAAAGATTATTAACAGCCAGAAATGTTGGATGACTACAAGAAAACAGTATTTTCTAGCCATAACAGGGGAGTTGCACATATGAACTCACAGTGATTGTGACAGCATACATAAGACCAGTGCAAACTCAATCCAGGCAAATATCACCATGGACAAGGGTATATGGGCACAAAATCTAACCTCTACCTAAGGAGCTTTGGTATATGATAGCAGCTAGGATTGAACAGTCAGGATTGTAGTCTAGTTTAGTTTTAATGGTGTGATTCTGGTAAGATGAGTAGGCTTCAGGGCAGTCCCCACATTCAAGAGTATTTGGGTAACAGGAATGGGATTCAATAGGATAAAAAAAGAGAAGAAAAGGGGCTAGAGAGATGGCTCAGAGGTTAAGAGCACTGGCTGCTCTTCCAGAGGTACTGAGTTCAATTCCCAGCAATGAAATGGTGGCTCATAACCATCTGTAATGGGATCTGGTATCCTCTTCTGGAGTGCAGGCAGAACACTGTATACATAATAAATAAATAAATAAATAAATAAATAAATAAATAAAATTTTTAAAAAGAAAAAAAGAGAAGAAAAAGAAATAGAGTGAATATGAAGTTGAGTAGATAGGAATGTGAGGGTGGGTATAGCAGGAATTGAGGGGGGATGACGATCAAAATACATTATATGGAATTTTCAAAAGAATAAAAACATTATTGTTGTGGGATAATCTTTTTGTATACTCTGAAGATGTGTCTTTGCTAAGTGCCACGGACTGGCCCACTGGGAGTACCATGACCGTAGGAGAATCAGGGCTTGGGTAGTCAGGAAGGCAAGGATTCGGCGACTGACAGACAGACAACACACTCAGAAGTGGTTTGAATCTGCTGCAATTTTACTTCTGCAAATCAGTAGTTTATATACAGAAAAGAAAACTATCAAGTCATACAAGGAACAACAAGAGCTTGGCAATAATTCAATTACATCATCTTTAAAAAACATCAAGCACACAGTTACTAATCGGCGCTAGACATATCCCTTTACTCACAAGAACTTTATGACCCAAAGAGCAGTCTGTGTTTTTTAAACTTAGTACAGTTCCTAGACTTGTGTAGGCTTCTTGCAGCTGTGTCCTTCATCTTTATCTCAGCCGCTCGCTAGTTTATTATTCATTTTTACTTTTCTGGTTCTCATGACCCATTTAGCCAATTTGGATGCTGAAGATCCTCCCTAAGTCTTTCTTTAGTTCTTTACCATATATCTCTTCTAATATAAAACCTTTTTACCTGTTGGAATATGGACACTTGTACTTTTACACTTGTAAGGGGAAAGGGTTCTATTCTAGTCCTTAAGTTTTCCATGCTGAACTTCCTCAACAGAGGGGCCCACTATCTGCCTCCTATGAGATAATGTTTTCTGCCATAAATCACTTTAGTTGGGATTCCTAGTGGGTGAGTGTTCATTCCCTAGAAGTGCCTGAACTATTATACTTTCTATTATCTAGCGGCTTGAGGCTTGAGATCTTTAAGGAATAGTTCATTCTGCTATATCTAAATAAGGTCCATGTCCAGCTTCCCCTTTCCTCCACAGTTCACAACCCAAGCATTCATTAATTTTAGCTGTGTTTTATAGATTAATTAGAACATTATCAGAAAAGCAGTTATACAGAATCCATAGCCCAGAGAGCTCATGATCTGTGAAGCAGGTCTCCTTCGAGAAGGAGGCATAACACGGGCACTCTGCCAGGGACCTCCAGGGAGCTTAGTCCCGTGGGACACGTATCTCCCATCTGCTATTATTGACATAATTGTTCATGTCACACGGACGACACTGGAGTTGGTGTGGCAGCTAAGGTGCCTTCTGATTAGTTTAATAAAGAGCTGAAAGGCCAATAGCTAGGCAGGAGAGAATAGGTTGAGACTTTCAGGGAGAGAGAAGAACTCAGGATGAATCTAGGTATGGCAGGAGATGCCAGCAAGACACAGAGGGAGTTAGACTGACAATATTGAAGAGAGGTAAAGAACCATGTGGCATAATGCAGATTAATAGAAACAGGTTAATTTAAATTATAAGAACTAGTTGGTAACAGGCCTAAGGTAAAAATTATGAAAGCCAAACTTTCATAATTAATAAAAAGTCTATATGTAATTATTTGGGTTTGGTGGTACCAAAAGGAAGTCCAATGAGAAAGACCAATTACAGTTGGCACCCAATGTGGGGCACATAAATCCACATAGGGCCTGAGAAAGCTGGAAAAGTTTACAAACATGGAGACAGGTTCGGCTTCCTGGTGACTGCGGTCCCTCAGGTAGACCCAGTGCTTGCTGTGTACAGAGGCACAGCTCCTTTAGGAGGCCCTGCTGTGCAGCTGAGCACTTGAACAGCCAGCTTACTACTCACTACTCAGTACTAGATTCAAGCACTTGCTGCAGGGTGACCAGAGCTGGAACAGGCACAGCTGGGACAGTTAGGTGTTGCTCTTGCTGCTGCTGCCTGAGGACCTGAAGAGAGCAGAGCCAGTCACTAACACCATGAGATAAATAGAGCCTCGTGGCAGCTGTCATGGCTTTTTAAGACTTGGCTCATATGGTCAGAGAAACACTGCAAAGGTGCAAAAAAAAGTCAGATCCAGACAGAAAAAAATACCCTCTAAACAAGTACAGTATGCTTAAAAATGTCCTTAGATTGGCCGGGCGGTGGTGGCACACGCCTTTAATCCCAGCACTCCGGAGGCAGAGCCAGGCGGATCGCTGTGAGTTCAAGGCTGGCCTGGGCTACCAAGTGAGCTCCAGGAAATGCGCAAAACTACACAGAGAAGCCCTGTCTCGAAAAACAAAAAAAACAAAACAAAAAAAAATGTGCTTAGATGCTAAAGAAAGAAAAGAAAATGGGGACCAGACAGTCATAGAAAAACACAGTTTAAAAATCAAAGTCTTTAAAGAAAGAGTAAAGTAATATAAAAAAAAGTAAGCCATGTAAAGATTGAAAATAAACAGTGTCTGGATCCTGTATGGTGCTTTGTTGACTGAACTTTTTAAATGCTAATGACCCCCCAAAAATGACAGCTACTGAAAGATATTAGATTGTGGGGAAAAAAACCCTGCTAAATTAAACCAAACTATATATTTTAAGGATGTCTTTACTTCAGAATGGAAGTCAGGAAATGTGTTGAGTTGCAGGAGAGGGTATGCCTTTATTCCCACAGGAAACAAAAATCTATAGATTCCTTCAAAATTAATGAAGATTAGATTTGATTGGGGGAGAACTTCTGAGGATCTTGGTTGCAGACATAAAAGAAGAAAAATGAAAACCTACAAGACAGGCTACATATAGGTTGATCCCTCTACATGGAAACAGCTCTGAAACTAGATGAGACATGGTAAGTCTTATTGGCTACATAGACAGTTTAGTTATGCAGTCCAAACAGACTTATAAAGTTGACAGATGGTTTTTGCCTGCTCAAATATAAAACAACAACAACAAAACATCTTTAGCTGATTTATACACAAAGCAATTCCATAACTGTGTTGATGCAGATATGTATGTGACCTTTAAAAGTTTTTGTATTTTCAGAAAAATTAAAATCAGCCAGACATCAATGAACACAGGTAGTCCAGATGATACAGCTTCTCAGAATGCCCCTGTTTGCAGTTTCCTCAACAATCTACATCCAGAACAACTTCAAAGTAGCTAGCTAAGATAGTCCAGTCTCACAGACTACTCCAGCCAGGACTTCAGATAAGTCCTGCACTTTCTCATTACACAGAGACTGAACAACAAATGATACAGCTAGCTTTCTCAGGGCTTGACCATTATCTTAATTCTCTCAGGATCCCCTAACAATGTCATTGCCCACAGACAACAGGAAGTATTTTAAGAACATGATGCCCACATTCCCAAGAGGCAGGATGGATGGTTTTTAGTCATTTGATGGGTTATGGATGTTTATCATAATTTAGGAGGGTTGGTTAATGTTGTGTGATATATTGATCATATTCTGACAATGAAACTTGCTTAGAGTCAGAGGGCAGATTTAGCCACTAGGTGACCAAAACTAACCATAGAGGTCTTGGATTGAAGTATGGAGTCAGGAAGCAGTTAAGGCAGGGCTGAAAGATGATCTCAAGTCTTTTGATTGAGGAATGGAAGAGTGAGATGGCGACTGGTGACTTCTCCACTTCTCTGATCATTCAGGATCTTACCCCGATATCTGACTCCTGATTTTTTATTGATAAGAATAATTAGACAAATGCATCATCACCTGGCATCCAACTTGAGGTGTGAAAACATGAGAGAACTGTCACTCCTGGCTTTGTAGCCACTGCAGCTGCCAGAGTTGGCTGGCTTTTCTTCCTTTGCTCCAAGCCCTCTGAGCAAATCTGGGATTTTTCTGTTGTAGCCTCTCTACAACAGTGTCTAGCTGCCACCCAAACTCCATAGGCCCCAAACTCCACAGGTGCCAGGGCTCCAAATGCCGGAGTTACCATGATGGGCCGGCTCTGCCTTCAGGGAGTTCCCACCACAGATGTTTCTTCCACACATTCCCATGTCCACTTTTCAGATGGCTGGCTCCTTGACTCCTTCTCCCATGGGTTGCAGGCTTTTCTTGGACCCCCTCCTTGGGCTGCTGCCACACTAGGATAGCCACGGCAGCACCTGCTTGGGATTCTATTGTTGTTGCCATTGCCACACACTCACAGCTCACAGCTATAATCGAGCAGCTGCCCTCAGCCAGGCTGTGCACCATCTGTGTTCTCTGCCCAGCTGTGCTACACAGTGATAGCCAGACGCACACTTCACTGTCATCATCAGCAGATCTGATGAGGTAACTGGGAATTCATAAAGGGGGAAATTAGTTTTAAAAAAAGAGTTTTCCTCCCACATTAAAATGGGAAATATTATGATGCACAGGGTTAGTTCTCTGTATAGTTCCATAATGTATGGTTTGAAAATGAAGCAAGTAAATGAAGGGAAAATCAACTTAGTTGAATTTACATAATGTCAATTATCATTTTGGTAATTCTTGTTTTATCCCTAAAATAGTTGTTTGATATCAGTGTCAAATACAAAAAAAAAATTGACTAATAAGATAAAATCCTTACAAAGATAGACTAATGTAACTAAGAAAAATATTCACACAGAGACAGAGGAGCTTATAGCAGTAGTTATACACCGTTGCATTATGAAACTGAAAAGGAGCAGTCCAAGGTTATTAGAAACCCAACCTTAATTTATTCAGTTACTATTCAAGAACGACTACCAGATGATAGGCATCCCCAAGGCTATTCAGAAGTTAACTGGGATCCTATAAAATGTTAGATTTGAAGAGATTTAAGGAAGCAATAGTTTCATATGGTATGCAATCACCTTTGTGAAGCCACTTGGAACAGAATTATTCCACAAGACTGGAAAGATCTAGTTATAGCAGCATTGGAAGCTTTTCCTCAGTTACAGTGGAGAACCTGGTGCAGAGATGAAGCTAGGGTCATAGAATAGCATGGTAGGGTTAGAGGTTATGAGATTTCCCAAGATCAAATCCTTGGTGAGGGCCATTGTGATGGTGTGGAAAGACAGGTTACATTTGATGATCACACCTTATCCCTATGCTGTATAGCAGTTTTGAATGCTTGGGATAAAGTTGAAGAATCAGGAAAGAGGAGTGAGCCATTTACTAAAATTATACAAGGCCTAAAAGCAGCCTTTACTGATTTTATTTGCAAAGATTGACTTCAGCTGTAAATAGAATGATGTCAGATCCAAAAGTTAGATAAATATTAATTGAGTCTTTGGCTTTTGAAAATGCCAATTCAGAATATAAAAGGATAACCAAACCTTTAAAGGCAAGACCAGCATCCATAGATGAATGGATTAGAAATACATCTGATATTTGGAGCATGAATCTTAAAAGGTCTTATTAATAAAAAGCAACCTGAAGGCAGGTATCGGGGTGAATGCTGTAAGATCAGAGAAGCAGAACAAGCCACAGCCACCTCACCTTGCCAATTCCTCAGCTGATCCTGTTTCCTCAGACTAGAAGCCTTTGAGTCTCATCCAAATGGATCTCAGCTGAACTGCTGCTCAAAAGCCTAAAAGCTTAACCAGGCTAGTTCCTGGTTTTCACACCTTATATACTTTTTTGCTTCCTGCCATCACTTCCTGAGATTAAAGGCGTGAATCACCATGCCTGGCTCTTTCCAGTGTGGCTTTGAACTCACAGAGATCCGAATGGATCTCTGCGTTCAGAATGCTAGGATTAAAGGTGTGTGTGCCATCATTTTCTGGCCTCTGTATCTAGTGGCTGTTCTTTTTCTCTGACCCCAGATAAGTTTATTAGGGTGCACAATATTTTGGGGAACACAATGTCACCACAGATTTTGGATCTCACGCTTATGATACTTAGATAGGAGTGACTTCTTAAAATTTAAAGAAAAATCAAAGTGTTAGATGTTTTAATTGTGGTAAATCAGATCATCTGAAAAGGAATTGTAGGCAGGGCATTCCTAGAACAATATCTTTTTCTAAAGAAAATCCAAACAGAAGGCCTCAGCCTTCTGTGATATACAGAAGGTGTGGCAAAGACTGACACTGGACTAATGAATGTAGATCAACATGAGACAAGCAAGGTAGCCCTTTGCCATCAGGAAATGTCATAGGGGGCCTCTCACAGGCCCCCATATCAAATTTGGTTCAGTCATTTCCCGTGAGCATTGGGAAAACTCCTCCACAGAGCAATTAAAAGACTTAATGCCTGTTATTAAAAAACCATACTCCTTTGGATGTCAGAACAGCTTTAGAAGATTTCAGGAAAAACCATAAAGTGAATATTTTGGCAAACTTCTGTAAATGATCAAAGACCAAAGTTAAAAATGTGAATAAATGACATTGTAATTGAGGGTTTGGTAAGACACAGAGGCAGATGTAACAATAATTGCACCAAAATCTTGGCATCCAAATTGGCCTCTTCAAAAGGTAAATGTTCAGATTTTAGGGACTGGAACTTTATATCAGGAAAAACAAAGCTCAAGATGGGTCAAATGCATAGGGCCACAAGGACAGAGAGTAAAATTAAAGCCATAAGTGGCTAATGCAGCAATGAATTTATGGGGACATAATTTGTTACAGCAATGGAATACTCAGATTAACATTCCTCCCATATCAGAAACAAACCACAAACTAAGGTATGTTTCTGGGAAAAATATTAAAAGGTATTATAAATAACAGTCACCAACCCATTCAGGTTGTATATAAACAGGTCACAACAGCTGCTGATCTTTCAAAGGTACTGACAGCCCTCCTTTAAAATGGTCAATGGACAAACTTGTCTGGGTGAAACAATGGACTTTGACATCAGAAAAATTACTGGCCTTAAAACAACTGGTACAGGAGCAGCTATATGCTCAACATATTGAAGACTCGACCAGTCCTTGGAATTCTCCTGTATTTGTAATAAAAAAGAAATCTGGAAAGTAGAGAATGGTAACAGATATAAGAGCTCCTAATAAGGTGATTGAGCCAATGGGCTCTTTAAAGCCTGGAATTCCCCTGCCTTCTTTATTACCTAAAGGATGGTCTATTATAGTGATTGATTTAAAAGAATGCTTTTTTTTTTTTACTATACCTTTGCAAGAACAGCATAGAGAAAAATTTGCCTTCACAGTGCCTACT
Organism: Peromyscus leucopus; assembly: GCF_004664715.2. Classification (NCBI taxonomy): domain Eukaryota; kingdom Metazoa; phylum Chordata; class Mammalia; order Rodentia; family Cricetidae; genus Peromyscus; species Peromyscus leucopus. Next base: position 4,449,599 of record NC_051071.1, on the reverse strand, counting down.
TATAATTCCCAGCCTGTTAAAAGATACCAGTGGAAAATTCTTCCACAAGGAATGTTATATAGCCCTACTTTGTGTCAATATTTTGTACAACAGCCATTGGTAATAATTTGTAATCAGTTTCCTCAATCTATAGTTTAGCATTATATGGATGATAGCTTACTAACTGATTCAGATGCAGATACCTTAGAGAAAATGTTTGAAGAAGCAAAGGAAATTTTGCCTTGTTTGGGATTACAAATTGCTCCTGAAGAAATACAAAGAGGAGATTCTATTAATTACCTGGGATGTAAAATAGGTTTACAAAAACTTCAACCACAGAAAGTACAAATCAGGAGAGATCAATTATGAACTCTTAATGATTTTCAATTTGCTGGAAGATATTAACTGTCTATGGCCCACAATTGGATTGACAATTCAAGAACTATGTAATTTGTTTCAAACTTTACAAGGTGATAAGGACTTAAATAATCCAAGAAAACTATTAACTGAGGCTGAAAGAGAATTGGGTTTGGTAGAAAAGAAATTACAGAATGAACATATGGATCATTTGGGTCCACAGATTGATTATATTCTGGTTATTTTACCTTTTATGCATTCTCCTACTGGAATTCTTATCCAGAGAGAAGACAGTATCTTAGACTGGATATTTTTTTTACCACACAAACAGAGGGAAAAAAATTAAAGACCTATGTAGAAAAGTTTTCTGAGTTGATTCTGCAAGGAAAATGAAGACTTCATCAATTAGCAGGAACAGACCCAGCAGAAATTGTAGTAGCATTTACTAATGCTGAAATTTCCTCATTATGGACAGAAAATGAACATTGATAAAGAGCTTGCAGAAATTTTTTGAGAGAGAGTAGCAACAAATATCCTGAAATCAAGAGACCGCAGTTTATAAAGAGAACTAATTGGATCCTTCCTCACATTGTACAGGGAACACCAATTTCTGAAACCCCTACATTCTACAGTGATGCAAAAAAAAAAAAAGGCAGGTTATAAGTCATAAAATGTAAGTAAAGTGGTTCAAAGCCCTTACGATTCTGTTCAAAAGTCAGAATTATATGCTATTCTCACAGTATTACTAGATGACTCTCAATATGCAGAAAGAGTTGTTTTACATATCAAAACTGCTGAACTTATTCCAGATGATTCAAAATTAATTTTGTTATTTATTCAATTACAAGAAATAATCAGAAACAGAAATCATCAAAGGTCGCCTATGAGTCTACTAAGCTCTCCAGCACAAGGTAATTGAATAAATTACAAGAAATAGTCAGAAACAGAAATCATCAAAGGTCCCCTATGAGTCTACCAGGCTCTCCAGCACAAGGTAATAAATTTTTCTTCCAGGGTTGGGCTGCTTCTTTGCAGTTCCAGCCATCAGAGCTGTGCTACACAGCTCCAGGTCTCCAGTACACCGTTAGGGCAGAGCTGTTGTTCTGAGCACCTTGAGGTGTCCAAGATACCTCACCCTTCAAGGTTGAACTGTCTCCTTGCAGTTCAGCCATCAGAGCTGTCCTAAGCATCTCAAGGTGTTGCCTAACTCCCCAGGTAGTCAGGACACTAAACCCACAGAGTTGCAAAACTCACCTTTTGCAACCAATTTACCTACATTTTTGGTACCAAAACCCAGGACACCAAATCCACAGAGTTGCAAAACTCACCTTTTGCAATCAGTTTACTAACAATATCATAGATACTTATTCAGGATTTAAATGGGCATAGATACTTATTCAGGATTTCAATGGGCAACTGCTTTGAGTTCTGCAAAGGCTGATTCTATAATTACACACTTTTTACAAGTTATGGTCATTATGGGGATATCTGTACAAAGAAGACTGACAATGTTACAGCATATGTCTGTAGTAAAATGAAACCATTTTTTTGTATATTATAACATAAAGCATATTACAAGTATACCATACAAGTATACCAATCCTATAAAGCAAGCAGTTATAGAAAGATCTAATTTACTTTAAAAAATATGCTTAATAAACAGAAAGGGGTAATAAAGACCCTCAGAGATAGATTACATGATGCCTTATTAACTTTAAATTTTCTAAATGCTAATGAGAAAGAAATGACAGCTGTGGGGAGACATTGGATAATAGGAAAAAACTACTGAATTAAATCAGTCTGTATACTTTAAAGATGTGTTGACCACGAATGGAAACTAGGATATGTGTTATATTGGGGAAGAAGTTTTGCTTTTGTTTCCACAGGAGAAGAAAAACTACAAATACCATTAAAATTGATAAAGATTAGGTTTGACCAAGAGAGACCTCTTGATTAGAAGAGTTTATAGTTCATCAAGCAGTAGGATCATTCATTCTAAACAAACTTATAAGACTAACAAATGCCTTTCAATTGATCAGATATAACTTGCTAAAAATGAAACTGCACCAAATTAGGGTTGGGGCAGGATTTTGTTTTTGTCTTTCCAGGAGAATGAAGGCTAAGGAATCTGAAGACCACTGGAAAAATGAGATATCTAAAGCAAAGGGATGAATCATCCAGAGAAAATGTCCCAAGAAAAATTGGTATATCACATTTCCAACAGGATAAAATTCATAAATATTTCCAAATGTTTGTTTTTACAGACATATAAAGCAAATTGTAGTCCCAGTTTCATTAAAAATTAAAGCTGACTTTGGAATTAGAGCATGGTTCTCTCCTTCTCTAAACCCAAACATGCTTGTTAAAAGGATAATCCAAAATCTCTGTATCAGGTCAGAAGGGCTACCTGATATGAGACAGAAAAAAACCAAAATTAAGGGACTATTCTATTGCCACTAATCTCATAATTCTTTGGTTTTATTTTGACTCTTTAACACTTTTATAAAGGTATAAATATTATCTCAAAATTTATAATATATAAATATATATATTAAACCTGTCATGATATTAATGGACATATAGAGTACTAATTTTAGAAAAAGGCTTAATCTAGCTTTCTGTAGATAATTTTGGGTTTGAGTATCAGATTACTAGGAACTAAGTTTCTGTATTTAACAAATTGTGATCCTTTAACCTTCAAGATCTGCTGCATGTGACATTAGAATGTTTGAGTTTTCTGCAGTGAACCATGCTCATTCCTAATAGCAACCTTTGAAGTCTCCAAAAGCAGGACGGGGCCGTATATCAACAATTCCACTTGGATTGTGATAACACCATTAAGCTGACAAACACCACCCAAAGATCAGCTTTGGACTGCAAACTGCTCAGGACAATTTCAAGGTGGCTAGCTGAGATGGTCCAGCCTCACAAACTACTTTAGCCATGACTTGAGACAAGCCCTGCACTTTCTCATTACATAGAGATTGGGCAACAAATGATATAGCTAGCTCTTCCAAGACTTGACCATTATTTCAATTTTCTCAGGATCTCCTAGAGATGCCACTGCCCTCTAAACAACAGGAAGTAATTTTAAGAACATGATGCCCATATTCCCAAGAGGTGCGGTGGATGGTTTTTGGTCATTTAATGGGTTATGGATATTTGTCATTGTTTAGAGGGGTTGGTTACAAATTGTTATTGGTAATGGTCAGAAAAAAAGCTGAACAAAGGAGATTATATTAAGGGATCTCATTTTTGAAAAGAAAAAAGGGGGATACAGAAGTGATAGGATAAAAGAGTAGATTATTGAATCTACTTTTAAACCAAAAAAGTAATTACTAGTCTTAAATATTACATTGGTATGTTTTTTTTTGTATATTGATACAAATTTGAGGTTATTTTTATTAGAATATACTGTACATATGTTTCTACTCTTTAGGTATTGTACCTATGCATCTCATTTAACAATATAATTTAATTTTCTATTCCTTGAAAGTTATTATTAAAAACAATTCAAGATAATAAAAAATGCAGATAAGTAGTTAGTCACCTATTATAATCAAACTTGTTAGGTATATCTTCGAGAACAAACATATTTTTAGATATACAGATGGTCTTCAAACACTTCAGAGATCTACAGAATATGGCATTTAAAATGTTTTAATAATATAAAGGGTTGTTTTTTTTTTAAATGACAATGAGACATGTCTGCTTCTAGCAGCACCAATCTACTTCAGAGAAGATAATGGGTATCAAAGAAACTCCATATGGAGTTTACTTTCTTTGTGGCAAAAGTTAGCCATGGGGCAAGAAACTACCCTTCCCTCAACTGCTGACAGTATGCTGTTCAAATTGGATAAGCAGGACACAAAAGAAAGTGACTGCCAAACTTTTCCAAGCCAAGGAATGGATAGTCCTTCAAAATTCTTGCTTCGTAGAAAAGTCTGTCAGATATTCTAGGCCTGTAGGCCAACGATGGATGGCCCATCATTGCAGAGGACCCTTGGTTGACTGTCCAGGCAGCCAGATAGCTCTGTCATTTCTACTGTTCTGGAATTTGTTTGCTCTGTACTTTCTGTTTACTCAGGTAATGTTTTATCCTCCTTGAGCCTCTGATGAGGGTTGAAAACTAGATAGTTATAGCATCTTCTTTGTTATCAAATTAAGAAAACTTACAAAAGAGATATAAAGTTTACAAAGTTTGAGAGACATAAAAGCTTAAGTTGTTTACCTAAGAAAATGTTTTAATGTCTAAAAAGATATTTTTAGGTTGGTAATACAAGTTATGACAGGAAATGGTTTAGGTTCACAACTTTGGACTCACCAAGATAGGATAGATAATAGAATATTTTTTCTGAATTTGCCAAATACAAATGGACTAGACATTGTGAATGTAATTCTTACTTGGTCATTGTTCAAACTGTATATAATTTTACTGTGTTAAAGTATTTCCTTTTTATTTAGACAAAAGGGGAAAATGTTGTGGGATAATCTTTTTGTACAATGTGAAGATGTGTCTTTGTCAAGGTGCTTTCTGATTGCTTTAATAAAAAGCTGAATGGCCAATAGCTAGGCAGGAGCAAATAAGTGTGATTTCCAGGAGAGAGGGAACTCAGGATAAATGAACAACAACAGCAAAGATTCCAGATTTATGGTGAACAATGGGTAGTTATGCTTTGCCTTATACACATGTCTTAAAATATACCCCCTACCCTATTTCAAATCAAACCCAGCCCATTCTTTCTATTGTATAATTTTTCAATTAAAAGCCTCAAATGGATTTCCATTGCATTTACAATAGAATCTGGTGGCCTAATCTCAATCTCATCCAAGTGTCTTTGTCTCTTGTTTTCAGTTGTCTCTTCTCCTCAGGGCACCTACTCATGCTCTTCCTTATCCAACACTAGTGCTCTTTCCTTGTTCCCTGAGCAGCTGAAAAGTCACTTTCCCAGACACTTTCTAGATTTCCCTCCTCATGATTCTCTAGGCTTGTAAAATCTCTTCAGGGTACTTACTATAACTCAAATTGCATACATCTAGTTCTTTGCTTTGTGTAAGCACCAGAAATACCTGTATGAATCAGTAAGTTCCATGCAGGCGAGGTTGAGATTTACGTTGCACCATTTACATATTTCAGGCAAATGCACTAGTATTGTTTTCCACTCTGGCTTTGTTTGAGCTGTACACCTTTAGCCCTTCTAAGATGTTTCTAGTACATTCTTAGAGATGCACATTTATTTAAAATCTGTGACTTTCCAGTTAATGAATTTATCACTGTGAACTCCTTGGCATCAGTTTTCTCCATCTGTTTCTCATTGTCATAACCCATCAACACAGATGTTCTAGAATAATATCCTTGAAGGAAAGAACTATGGATGTTGGCTTACATGTGTATGCATTTACTGAATTCTTCATTGCATGGTATGAATGGCTAGAGATAACAAATGTGAAATACATGATTCTGTAGTAACATCTTTGTACAAGGAAAATACAAATAAAAGACTAACGTGCCTGAGATCCTGGGTTCTATATCAGCAATGCAAACAATAGCGAAAAACCAAACCAAACCAAACCAAATAACCAAAAACCCTAATAGGCTCTGAAGCAGTTAGGCTTGGATTGGAATCCCAACTCTGCCATTTAATATCTAAGGTTCCATTCCTTTATTTATATGAAAGAACAATAGCTATTGTAAGGATTTGAGAGGAAGAATAATGCTAAATCATTCAGCAGGTATTTACATACCTGGTGCTGCTTGAGGCACCAAGGATATAACAGGAACAAAACAGATGAAATTCCTGTTTTCACAGGGCTTACATTCTGGTGAAGGCAGATGAGAAATAAAACAGGGGCATACTTATATAATATGCTAGATTACATGGTAAAGACAATACCCAGGGAGGAAAAGGCATGCATGTATGTGGGAGGAGAGAGTGCATATTTAGGAAGGGTGGGGGCTGTATTATGCAGGTGGTAATTGAAAAAGAAAGGGAGGGATGGGCACAACTGAGTGGATATTTGAGGAAAGAACATTCCAGCAGAGCTAACTGTAACTGGGAGCTCTGTATTAGAAATGTATCAATCCTTAGGACATAAAGCATGGTCTCCAAAGTAAACAGCCCTGGCATTAGTGGTGACCTTGTTAAACATACGAATCTGTAGGTGTAATTCACCCTAGTAATCCGGAGGCTTGTTCCTAGGGACTTATTTCAACTAGTTCTCTAGTTGGCCCACAATAAGAGCCACTATTCTAACAACAAAAATACCACTTTGGAAACAGGTATGCTTGGCACCACATCACCTCTACTGGCTATACTGCCTCCAAGGTACAGGTCACCACCTGAAGGCCTTGTTAAACAGCAGATTGTTGGGGTCCCAGAGTTCCCAACTCAGTGTGTTTGGTGTGAGGAGACTCAGAGTTTTCATTTCCACACATTCTTAGGTGATGCTGATGCTTGTCCTGGTGTCACTCTGAGGATCACTAGAGATAACTTGCGAATGAGCTGCATGCAGGAGCAGTCCTGCCAGAGGAAGGCAGTAGGTGCGGCAAGCAAAGAGGAGGCAGTCCTTACAAAGGTGGCACACAGCGCCCTGTGCAAAACATTTTCTTAAGAGGCCATATTAAGAAGGCTACAGAGAGATTAGGGAAGCAAAGTGATGCCCATATCTATGAAAAGCTGACTTCTGTACTATGAGGTACCTGACTCTGGGTGAGGACAAGATGAAGTGATGAACAGCAGTAGAGTCTGGATAATTTCATAACTAAACCCCACGGATTTTGCCTATGTGTTAAATGTGGGGTGTAAAGAGTGATTATTTCAAGTTTCAAGATGGCCTCAAGAATCCTAGACCAGGAGCGCATAAAGTCCCTGGCACACAGTATGTGCTCAGTAAACGGTGCATTTAAAAAAGAATACTGTGATCACTCAACCCTTGGAAAGCAGCGAGGGAACCTATTGGATGAAGTGTCCTGGATCATAGGTGCTGAGCCACTCCTTGGGTCTCGCTTCACATTTTGCAGAAGGGAAATGGTTTTCAGAAGGGGAAACAGAAAGTCGAACCCTAGCACTTACTGCTGCTTCTCCTCTCCGTCCATGGCCCCCTCTGGCCTCGCACGCGGCAGCCAGGAACGTTAGGAGAGAACACTGACCAACCATTGCTCTGAGAGGGGCTCCAGAGCGCGGCCATTGTGACTCCAGTGTTGCTAAGCGACTGAAGCCTTGGGGAAAAGCTGCAGGAGGCTGGGACCTGAGCGCAGGCGCAGTAAGGGAGCTTTGTTGGGCGTTCGCAGTCGGGCGTGGCTGGCCCCAAGCCAGAGGGAGGGTAAGAGCCAGCAAATGTGTTGTTCCTATCTCTGGCCTCAGGTTGGACAATCAGTTTGAACTTAGCCACTTCTTGTTCCCATCTCTGGCCTCAGGTTGGGCAATCAGTTTGAACTTAGCCAGTCGGAGAGCCACGTAGAGCCAGCCTCGTGAGGACCATGATGGTCTTGAGTAGTGAGCGAGGATGGCTTCCAGGCCTTCCCAGCTGCCTGGGAAACCTGCTTTCCATGATTCATTCTGCGCTGTGCAAGTCCTAATTCCCGTGAGGAAGCTTGGCTGCCACTTTACCATGGTTTCTGACGAATCTCCGTCGCCAGACCTGTGGTGAGCTTTAAAACAGAACAAAGGAACACTCCTCTGCAAATGAGGCTCCCTGTGGTGCGTGCATCTACCCCATCTGAGCAGAGTGGGTGCAGGGGACTGCAGGTTTCTGCAGAGTCGGGCTTGCATGCCTGCACTTTCCCCAAAGCACAAGCTGGGGGGAAAAGGCTTGACATTCACCTTGGCCCTGGAATTTCTTACTTCATTTTAGCATTGCTTCCCAGTTTCCACTACCAGAGTCAAATGTCTTTGGCACATGTGATAACTGAAGTGTTTTCCTGCATAGAAAAGAAAATGGGATTAGAGAGGTTTCTGTTGAACTGAGCTCTCCTGTGTATGAGGAGTTTTGTAATCATGAGACACCAAAGTCAGTTTGCATATTTCTATTCGCTTGGGACAGATGTGGTTCAGTGGAGACTGACCCTAGACCATTGTAAGCATCTCTTAAAGTCCTGTCAGACCTAGGAAAATAGATTGTGGATAGATTTGACATTCTGCAACCTACATACTTGAGTGTGGACTGTGTTGTTAAAGAGCTGGGAGGGTGTGTGAATATGTGATGGTGTGTGAGTTTTTGGAGGAGGGAGTGTGTGGGTAAGCAAATATGAGGGAAATGGGTTGGAGAACTGGAAAACTAGGAAGGGAGGGGGGTCACAGTGCACATTTGCTGAACCAGGCATTCGTATCCACGTGGAGATACCTAGTTTTATCCTAATGATCAAACTGACTAGGCACAAAGGCCCTGGGAGCAGCAAGTTGTTTGCATTGTGGACTAATGTCTTCATTCTATTAAGCATTGTGATGCTGAGCAATTAATAGCTAGTGCTGCTTTATCAAGCCATGTGACCTGTGGGTGGTGCCTAGGGAACTTTCAGTCACAAAGAAGAATGAAGTTGTTTGCAGGAAAATGGATGCAAGTAGAAACAGAGTAAGTGAATTAAGCCATTCTCAGACAAAAATTATGCATTTTCTCTCATCTGTGGTTCCTACATTTTATATAGTTACACAAAACCATGTATGTATAAAACAAAAGTAGGACTGGGGATCTGAGCTCATGTGGACTTCACAGTTCCAGGTTATCTTGGACTATACAGATGACAGAGTGAAACCCTGTCTCAAAAAAAAAAAAAAAAAAAAAGCTGGCCAGATCTTGCTCTTGCAGCCACGCCTGACAACCTGAGTTTGATCCCTACAGCCATATGGTGGAAGAAGAAAAGAGACTGCCCCAGATTTTCCTCTGACATTCACATGCACACCACAGCACATGCCTGTGCACATGCAAACACACACAAAATAAAATGTTATAAAGATGGTTTTTAAAAACACACAACTCAAACTGAAACAAAATCCAAAATAAGCCCTCAATAAGTATTTCTCCCTGCTGCCCTTACTATTTTCAACCTTATCCAGCCAGAAGTAAACAACTACCATTTGCTTTTGCATCCGTTTTCTCACTTTTAGACATCATGGCCTTCCATGTACTCTTGTCCACCTTTAGCTTTAAAGCATGGTAGTAACAATGGGACATGATACCCTGAGCAAGGTGTTTCTCCTGTAGACTAGATTGTAAAGATTAGGAGCACTGTGTTGTGAGACTAAGTTTTAGATCAAATCATTTTAATCACAGATTTAGAACAATTGAAATCAAACTGTGACAGGAGCGGATGGGGAGTGGAAGACTGACGACTGAAGGCTGCGTCAGTGGAGAAGGATAGTTATTCAGTGATGGGTGCAAAGGTTCAGTGTGCCATATCTGCTTGTGGAAAGTCACCATTCACAGTAAGCGCCGACACAGGTACAAGTGCCATGGTCAGCTGAACAGAAACAGTAATGATTCAAGAATGAGCATGTAATCACAAAGGCCATGACTGCAGCTTGTGACCTGGTGCCACAGTGTGACACTGCCACTGGTCGCTGAGCAGTAGTGACTGATGTGGGTGGGTAGATGCCTTCTTCTGTAGCACAAGTAAAGTGGAGAGGCAACTTAAGATTCCATTAAGAAGAAAAGTCTAAAAGTTTGAGCCTAAAAAAGAATCACAGTTGAGAACTTTGAGAAGCAAAAGGAGACACTTGATGAATAGTTTGGTTTACCTCTGATACCTCCTAGGTTGATGCTATTCTTTTGAAAACAGTTTGCCAAATTAAGCTTTCCTGAGCCTTTCATTCTATCGTTCTAGCCTACCCTTCCTTCCCTTACAGAACTGTAAATGGAATTTGTTTTCAGGTTGAACTTAATTACTGCAGCATTTACAAGCTTCTCCAGAGTTTGGAAACAGCCATAATTTTAATCCTCTTATAACAAGCCGAGGCAAACCTGATTTAAGTTTCCTTTTTGTTACTTTCTCTGCCAACCAACGAGGATTTAATAACTGGCTATTAGATTCAGGAGAAGAAATCTTAGAAACTTTATTTTAAGAGACGAAAGCAGCATCAAGAAGAAGTTGTGGACATTCAGGCCCGGCGGCGGCAGCAGCTGGCAGAGACATACAGGCCCAGCAGCGGCCTGCAGAGGTAGATGGGCCCAGTGGCGGCGGCTGACAGGGACATACAGGCCCTACGGCGGACCGCAGAGGTAGACAGGCCCAGCGATGGAGACAAGCAGACACAGCGTGGAACAGGGACACCTCTAACCCCAACACCCGGGGAAGAAGCTATCTCTGTGGGACGGAACCAGAACAAATCTGAACACTCCATCTGAGGACAACCCAGAGCCCAGCTGCTGATCCTGCGAAACCCAACAACTTGGAGGTGTTGGTGAGACTATCCCGCTCAGTTGAAACCCATCTGGGAGAGGATTCAGATGCCTACCTACAGTTTGAAGTCTGAAGAAACAAGATCAGCTGAGGAGTTGACAAATGAACAAATTGTGACCTGGGAACATAGAAGAAGGCAATGCCCAGCCACCAAAACAGATCACCAGAATCATAAGTATATACTTCACCAACTGAGATCAGCTGCCCCTGAAGAAATAGCCTAATAGCACCAATTTAACCAAGAACTCCTACTGAACCAAGACTAAAAATTAGAACAAGAGAGGCACTCTCAGACACAGACACCACCTGCACCACACAGAGGAAGAGATGAGTAGACGCTAGTGCAAAAATACAGGCAACAACATAAAGACCTATATGGCAACATCAGAACCTAGTGATTCTACACCTGCAAGACCTGAACATACCAAGACAGAAGAAACAGAAGAAATCAACCCTAAAAATGACTTTAAGAAGATGATAGAGACCCTTAAAGAAGAAATAAAACATTCCCTCAAAGAGGAAATAAAAACTTCCCTTAAAGAGGAAATGAAAAACTCCATTAAAGAGGAAATAAAAAACTCCCTTAAAGAAATGGAAGAAAAAAAACGAACAAAAAATGAGAAGAAATCAAAGAAAGCCAAGAAAAAGCAATTAAACAGATGAAAGAAACATTCCAAGGTCTGAAAAATGAATTTGAGACAATAAAGAAAACACATGCTGAGGGAATGTTGGAAATAGAAATCCTGACTAAACAAACAGGAACTACAGAAACAAGCATAACCAACCGATTGCAAGAGATGGAACAGAGAATCTCTGACACTGAAGACACAATAGAGAAAATAGATTCGTCAGTCAAAGAAAACACTAAAGACAAAAAAGTCGTAACACAAAACGTCCAGGAAATTTGGGACACCATGAAAAGACCAAACCTAAGAATAATAGGGATAGAAGAAGGAGAAGAATACCAACTCAAAGGCACAGAAAATATATTCAACAAAATCATAGAAGAAAACTTTCCTAACCTAAAGAAAGAAATACCTATGAAGATACAAGAAGCTTACAGAACACGAATAGGCTGGATCCAAAAAAAAAAAAGTCCCCTCGCCACATAATAATCAAAACACTAAACACACAGAACAAAGAAAAAATATTAAGAGCCACAAAGGAAAAAGACCAAGTAACATATAAAGGCAAACCTATCAGAATAACACCAAACTACTCAATAGAGACTATGAAAGCTAGAAGATCATGGACAAATCTCATGCAGACACTAAGAGACCACGGATGCCAACCCAGACTATTATACCCAGCAAAACTCTCAATCACCATAGGCGGAGTAAACAAAATATTCCAGGATAAAACCAGATTTAATCAATACCTGTCCACAAACCCAGCCCTACAGAAAGCACTAGAAGGGAAAATCCAACCCAAAGAAACTAAACACATCCATGAAAAATCAAGCAATAGATAATCCCACACCAACATACACCACAGAAGGACAACACAACACAACCACAAAAAATAACAGGAATTAACAATCACTGGTCATTAATATCCATCAATATCAACGGTCTCAACTCACCTATAAAAAGACACAGGCTAACAGAATGGATAAGAAAACAGGACCCATCCATCTGCTGCATACAAGAAACACACCTTAACTTCAAAGACAGACACTACCTCCGAGTAAAGGGCTGGGAAAAGGCTTTCCACGCAAATGGACCTAAGAAACAAGCTGGTGTAGCTATCCTAATATCTAATAAAACAGACTTCAAACTGAAATCAATCAAAAGAGATCAGGATGGACATTACATACTTATCATGGGAAAAATCCACCAAGATGAAGTCTCGATTCTAAACATTTATGCTTCAAATACAAAAGCACCCACATTCATAAAAGAAACACTACTAAAGTTTAAAACACACATCAAACCCCACACATTAGTAGTGGGAGATTTTACCACACCACTCTCACCAAAAGACAGATCTACCAGACTGAAACTTAACAAAGAAATAAAGGACCTAACAGATGTTATGACTCAAATGGACCTAATAGATATCTACAGAACATTCCATCCCAACACAAAAGAATATACCTTCTTCTCAGCACCCATGGAACCTTCTCAAAAATTCACCACATGCTTGGACACAAAACAAATTTCAACAGATACAAAAAAAAAAAAAAAAAAAAGGAATAACCTCCTGTATCTTATTAGACCACCATGCCTTAAAGTTAGACCTCAGCAACAACAAATATTATAGAAAACCCACAAACTCATGGAAACTGATTAATGCCCACCTGAAACATCAATGGGTCAAGGAAGAAATAAAGAAAGAAATTAAAGAGTTCCTAGAATTCAATGAAAATGAAAGTACAACATACCCAAACTTATGGGACACTATGAAAGCAGTGCTAAGAGGAAAATTCATAGCTCTCTAAATGCACACATAACGAAGATGGAGCAATCCCATACCAAGGAATTAACAGCACAACTGAAAGCTCTAGAACAAAAAGAAACAAACTCACCCAGGAGAAATAGACGCCAGGAAATAATCAAATTGAGGGCTGAAATCAACGAAATAGAAAACAAGAGAACAATACAAAAAATCAATGAAACAAAGAGTTGGTTCTTTGAAAAAATCAACAAGATAGACAAACCCCTAGCCAAATTAACCAAAAGGCAAAGAGAGAGCACCCAAATTCACAAAATCAGAAATGAAAAGGGAGACATAACAACAGACAATGAGGAAATCCAGAGAATCATCAGATCATACTTCAAAAACCTGTACTCCACAAAAATGGAAATCCAGGAAGAAATGGACAATTTTCTGGATAAATACCACATACCAAAATTAAATCAAGACCAGATAAACCATTTAAATAGACCAATAACCCTAAAGAAATAGAAACAGTCATCAAAATTCTCCCAACCAAAAAAAAAGCCCAGAACCAGATGGTTTCAGTGCAGAATTCTACCATACTTTCAAAGAAGAACTAATACCAATCCTCTTCAAAGTGTTCCACACAATAGAAACAGAAGGAACACTACCAAACTCTTTTTATGAGGCTACAATTACCCTGATACCCAAACCACACAAAGATGCAACAAAGAAAGAGAACTACAGATCAATCTCCCTCATGAACATTGATGCAAAAGTATTCAACAAAATATTGGCAAACCGAATCCAAGAATACATCAAAACAATCATCCATCACAACCAAGTAGGATTTATCCCAGGGATGCAAGGATGGTTCAACATATGAAAATCAGTCAATGTAATACCCCATATAAACAAACTGAAAGAAAAAAACCACATGATCATCTCATTAGATGCTGAAAAAGCCTTTGACAAAATCCAACACCCCTTCATGATAAAGGTCTTAGAAAGATCAGGAATACAAGGAACATTTCTAAACATAATAAAAGCAATTTATAGCAAGCCAACAGCAAACATCAAATTAAATGGAGAGAAAACGCGATACCACTAAATTCAGGAACAAGACAAGGCTGTCCACTCTCCCCATATTTATTCAATATAGTACTAGAAGTTCTAGCTAGAGCAATAAGACAACAAAAGGAGATCAAAGGGATACAAATTGGCAAGGAAGAAGTCAAACTTTCACTATTTGCAGATGATATGATAGTATATATAAGTGACCCCAAAAACTCTACCAGGGAACTCCTACAGCTGATAAACTCCTTCAGTAAAGTGGCAGGATACAAGATCAACTCAAAAAAATCAGTAGCCCTCCTATACACAAATGATAAAAGGGCTGAGAAAGAAGTCAGAGAAACATCACCCTTTACAATAGCCACAAATAATATAAAATACCTTGGAATAACACTAACTAAACAAGTGAAGGACCTTTTTGATAAGAACTTTAAATCTCTAAAGAAAGAAATTGAAGAAGATACCAGAAAATGGAAGGATCTCCCATGCTCATGGATAGGTAGGATTAACATAGTAAAAATGGCAATCTTACCAAAAGCAATCTACAGATTCAATGCAATCCCCATCAAAATCCCAACACAATTCTTCACAGACTTGGAAAGAAAAATACTCAACTTCATATGGAAAAACAAAAGACCCAGGATAGCTAAAAGAATCCTATATGATAAAGCAACCTTTGGAGGCATCACCATCCCTGACCTCAAACTCTACTATAGAGCTATAGTAATAAAAACAGCTTGGTACTGGTATAAAAACCGACATATGGACCAATGGAATCGAATTGAAGACCCTGACATTAATCCATGCACATATGAACACCTGGTTTTTGACAAAGGAGCCAAAACTATGCAATGGAAAAAAGAAAGTATCTTCAACAAATGGTGCTGGCATAACTGGATGTCAATATGTAAAAGATTACAAATAGATCCATATCTGTCACCATGCACAAAACTCAAGTCCAAGTGGATCAAAGACCTGAACATAAATCCAGTTACACTAAACTTAATAGAAAAGAAAGTAGGAAGCACTCTTGAACGCATTGGCACTGGAGACCATTTCCTAAATAAAACACCAACAGCACAGACCCTGAGCACAACAATTAATAAATGGGACCTCTCGAAACTGAGAAGCTTTTGCAGGGCAAAAGACACAGTCAATAAGACAAAAAGACAGCCAACAGAATGGGAAAAGATCTTCACCAACCCCACATCTGACAGAGGATTGATCTCCACAGTATATAAAGAACTCAAGAAACTAGACATCAAAATACTGAACAGTCCAATTAAAAAATGGGCTAAAGAGCTAAACAGAGAATTCACAAAACAAGAATCACAAATGGCTGAAAGACATTTAAAGAAATGCTCAACATCCTTAATCATCAGAGAAATGCAAATCAAAACGACTCTGAGATACCACCTTACACCTGTCAGAATGGCTATGATCAAAAACACCAATGACAGTCAATGTTGGAGAGGATGTGGAGCAAAGGGAACACTCCTCCACTGTTGGTGGAATGTAAACTTGTACAACCACTGTGGAAATCAGTATGGTGGTTTCTCAGAAAATTAGGGATCGAACTACCTCAAGACCCAGCCATCCCACTCTTGGGCATATACCCAAGGAATGCTGATTCATACCATGAAGATACATGCTCAGCTATGTTCATAGCAGCACTATTTGTAATAGCCAGAACCTGGAAACAACCTAGATGCCCATCAACGGAAGAATGGATGGAAAAAATGTGGTACATATACACAATGGAGTACTACTCAGCAGAGAAAAACAATGAAAGCATGAAATTTGCAGGCAAATGGATGGAACTAGAAAAAATCACTCTGAGTGAGGTAACCCAAACCCAGAAAGACAGTCATGGTATGTACTCACTCATAAGTGGATTCTAGATATAAAATAAAGAACAATCAGACCACAGCCCATAAAACCATAGAGGCTATATATATAGTATGGAGGTCCCTAGGACGACTGTGGCTTATAATAAATTTCTGTTTTACTCAATTATTGAAAAAAAATCCAAATGAATGGAAACACATGAACTATGAACCAAAGGCTGAGGGGCCCCCAGCTGGATCAGGCCCTCTGAATAGGTGTGACAGTTGATTGGCTTGATCAGTTTGGGAGGCAACTAGGCAGTGTGACCAAGTCCTGTACTCATTTCATGAGTTGGCTGTTTGAAACCTGGAGTTTATGCAGGGACACTTGGCTCAGTCTGGGAGGGAGGGACTGGACCTGCCTGGACTGAGTCTACCAGGTTGATTACAGTCCTCGGGGGAGGATTTGCCCTGGAGGAGGTGGGAATGGCGGGTAGGCTGGGGGTAAGGAGAGGGTGTGGGAGGGGGGTAGAATAGGGGAACCCGTGGCTGATATGTAGAACTGAATGGTATTGTAAAATAAAATAAAAAAGAGAGGAAAAAAAAAAACAAAAAAAACACTAGCACCAAATGGAATGTGTTCCTGGAATGCAAGAATGGTTCAACACTCAAGAATGAGCCAAGGAAATATTAACGGCCTAAATGCAGAAGTAAAATTTAATCACTTTTGATAAATTCCATTCATTGGAAGAAAGTTATTGGATCTAATCTCATTCAAAGAGGGAAAATTACATAATGTCACAAAGACTTGGAGACAGAGGTCATTGGGGACTATTATAAAAGCCAACCACCTCTATCTGTTGCTTTTGCACTACTGTAAATAAGTACTTGACAATAAAAATAAGGAAATAAAAAGAAGAAGTTGTGATATTTCAACACTTTTTAGTCATTCAAGAAGTAGCCATGGGGAGCATTGCAGACAGTGAGTCCTTGCTCCTTCTGTGTCAGGGATGGAGGAAGCTTTGTCAGCAGCCACAGTGAGAAACAGTAATTCAGACTGTTAACATTCTGATCCATCCAGTGAAATTCTGACCCTTGGCGCTGCCCTTCCTGTAAAAGGAAATATTCGGCCCCTTCTTCTCGCTCTTCTGCTTTCCTCCCATGAGGTGGTGCACCCCTTCCCCCTCCTCCTTCTTTCTCTCTCCCCTCTTCCCCCCCCACCAAATAAAACTTCACTGAGCACTGTCTGCATGGCATTTCTGTCTCTCACCCGCCATGGGGCACCTTGGCTCTACTTGCCAGGATCTCCCTCATACAATATCATAACATTGGCACCCAGCATTGCCAGGCAATCCCACTGCTTTTGTTGGACTCAGATCGTGACCCCCAGAGAGACCACTGAGGACGAGCATGCCGGAATGCAAAGCAAGGTTTAATTTGGGATATCCAAAAGCAATACAAGCCTAGGCAGGGACTTCGTCCAACACATCCAACATAGTGGAGGATGGAGGAAGTGCCCGCCTCTCTGCAAGCTCAGTTTTTAAAGGCAAAAATCACAAGGTTACATCATTTAGGGGTGCTAGTACGGGTACAATTCTGATTGGCTTGTGTCTAGGAATTCCAGAAATCACAATTCAATTTTCCTTCTAAGGAGGTGGTTGCCTGTCACCATTTCTCATTGGCTGCCCCCAGATGGGGCATCTGGTGATTACACAGTCACTATGGAAACTAGGGTTGGGACATTCTATGGTCAAGCAGTTACCTAGGGAACCAGGGAGAAGACATTCCATAGTCTGGCAGGCATTACCTCCTGACTACCTTGTGACTCTGTACTTTTACACTTCCTGGTTTCTGGAATCTGAACTGACTGGTTTCAGTAACTCCTGGCCTATTCCAATAACTCATGGCCTGTTTCAGTAACTCATGTACCTAAAAGGAGAAACCTTAGGCCCTAGTTTTAGAGTGAAAGCATTTTGGTTCCACACTTTCTTCTGCCTGTGGCACTCTGAGGAGCTTTGGGACCCTGTACCACCCACCATTTTTCTGGCCAGAGGACCATGGGGAAACTCTTTACCCTATTGGATCTGTAAGATTCTTCCCTTCCCTTTTGGCCATTTTCCCACAACTGAGGATTCTATCATGATGCTGGTATCACTTCTCTTCCGAGCTCTAAGCCCCTCAGGCCTATGCCCTCTATGGCTCATGCCATTGTGGTGATGGTCTGTTAGTTATCTTTTGCTGTTATACCTTGTTGTGCCCAGATTGTGACCCCCAGAGAGACCACCAAAGATGAGCAAGCCGGAATGCAAAAGCAAGGTTTAATTCTGGATATCCAAAAGCAATACAAGCTTAGGCAGAGACTTTGTCCAATACATCCAACACAGTGGAGGCTGGAGGAAGTGCCTGCCTGTCTGCAAGCTCAATTTTTAAAGGGAAAAATCACAAGGTTGCATCATTTAGGGGTGCTAGTATAAGTACAATTCTGATTGGCTTGCTTCTAGGGATTTCTAGAAATCATGGCTTTATCTTACTTCTAAGGGGGTGGTTGCCAACCACCATTGCTCATTGGCTGCCCTCAGGTGGGGACATTTTTATGGTCAGTTACCCTGGAAACCAGGGTTGGAACATTCTATAGTCCGGCAGTCATTACCTCCTGACTACCTTGTGACTCTGTACTTTTATACTTCCTGGTTTCTGGAATCTGGACTGACTTGTTTCAGTAACTATTGGCCTATTCCTAGAAGGAGAAATCTTAGGCCTTAGTTTTTGGGTGAAAGCATTTTGGTCTTATTTCTAACATGGCTCATTTTGGTCTCACAACCTCATTGTGGAAAAATGTGCCTACAGCCCCCAGCCCTCTCCCTGTCACCCACCCCATGCTCCTTCAGCCTCTGCTAAGCAATTACATCATTACCTGTAGCCGTGTTCCTTTCTGTAACATGTAAAATTGCCCATCAGGCAAAGCTCGCTGTCTTGGCCTGTCCTTTGCTCCTAATTCCTCTCCTTGTCTGTAATTGTATCACTTAAATCTTTTCTCTCTGTCGCTTCTCCTCTGTCACCAGAACCTCCTGTTCCACCTACTGGAGTTTGATGTGAGTCCCCCTCCACCATGGCTTGGAGCCCTGCCCCTCCCTTTTCTAGCAGCCTGCCTTCTTGCTGCCCTGAAATGGGGCTCCACTGGCTGCTCCATCACCACTTGGTCATGTGGTCAGGTGCCATATTTGATAGGGACAATCATGTGATCAGGTGGCACCATCTTAAATAAGGGCAACAACATGGTCTAGCCACCATCTGGGCTAAGGTCGAAACAGGCAGGTCATATTACTAAGGGCAGTGTGGGTGGGGGCGCCCAGCACTTGAACCATCTGGGTGGGGTGGAGAGAGGTCCATCCAGTCTTAGTCTGCTGTCTGTTCCTCCATGACCACTTGTGTGGGCAGGGCCTTGAGACATATATATTTCCCTCGGGGGCATCAGTGGAACTACATGTTGGCAATATAGCCAACTTTCCAGCTTACTGGTCTGGTGGTCCTCAGCTGCCCCTCCTGTGGGGGGTGGGGACAGCATGCTCCTATGCTCCTGTTGGATAGGGTAGCAGCACTAATACATAAGTGCTGTAAGACACAGGAAAACATAATGGAATTCAGCTATTATCACAAAAGCTACTACTTGGGTCAAGGATTTCTCCAAAGGTCAAGTCATGGCTTAAGAAGTCTTGGTGATATTTTAGCTTTTAGGAATAATTTGGTTCCTAAAATGATTTTCTTGCATGCTTCCAAGAACTAACAGTATATTTATCTAAAATGCCTATCAAGCATCCAAGACCAAATGAAACAACACCTGTCTCCTAGGTCAGGTGGATAGCTTTATTTCTTGTGCAATTTAGGGTGAGACCCTCCTTTCTTATACAACCTTACTAATAGACCCCTAACTTCTTACCTAACCACTTCTAGGAATGTAGACTGAGCACGTAGTTCCCCTTTTTGATATACCAACCGGTCATTCGAACTCAGTTGACCTCCTCTTTTGCCACTCCCATTTTGGATTATAAAAGAAAGCCTGGCGGTCACTGCCTGAGGAAAATTCTTACCTGCCTTTATGACCTTGTAAAATTCAAGCCTGGTGAC
Organism: Peromyscus leucopus; assembly: GCF_004664715.2. NCBI lineage: Eukaryota > Metazoa > Chordata > Mammalia > Rodentia > Cricetidae > Peromyscus > Peromyscus leucopus. The sequence goes on along the minus strand of NC_051071.1, from coordinate 4,429,463 downwards.
CTTGCTCGACCAGGGGATTGCTATTGCTTGAGTATATAACTGGATTCCTGGGAGACTTAGGATGAACGTGGAGAACTTAGAGAGAACAGAGAGGGATAAGGAGGATTTGGACCAGAGAGAATGTGTGGATGAGATGGAAGATGAGGAAGAGTCAGATGGGGAAGTACTAGCTGGGTAAGAACAAGATGAAAAGGATCTAGAGGCAGAATTAAGATGAGAGAATAAAGATAGAACTTAGAGGGAACAGTAGATAAATATAGAGAGAAACCAGGCAAGAAAGGAGCTAGGCACAAGAGCAGAACTGAAGCTGTGTAAATAGGATGTTATGCCAGAGGAATTAAAGCAAGTGGACTATAGAGCTCAGTGTGCTGAGATTCTATTTCCCAAAAATAGTCCTCACCATTTGTAGTTCTCTCTCCTGAGCCTCTGGGATGTGTAATATTAAGACTGCTCCCACTAATATATACAAGACATAAGATTTTAAATTTTGGATTTTAACATTAAATTTGGATACTATTTGGGTCACAAGCTCAGAATTTTAAACCTACAGGCATGAGTCTACTGCTGCTTTTCAGATGTCCCATCCCGGCTCCAGTTGAGGAGTCTTTCTCATATGTCTATTCCTGAAGATGGCATTTTTTTTTCTCTCCTGGTCTCCAATTACCAAAACTATAGGCCTGAAAGCTTCAAATAAATTCATAAAATTTTAACTCTCGTCTCTAGTCTGTATTCCATCAGGGTGGCAGAAACATTGAAGCAGCAGTTACAGAACATGTAGAGCTTTCCCTGCCATGGATGCCAACAGAGATTTTTGTCTATGTGATGTGGACCATCCCCAGCCAAATGTAATTATTTTCTTCCTCTACTGCTAGATCAGATTATAAATACCCATTGCCTGGGTCCTGAACAGCTGCGCCCCAGTTCAGCTTGTAGCAGCTATGGAGAATATATCATCCTGTGCTCCCTGTTGAAATTTATTAATTAAAATGGTTCTGCAATAAGATTCTGCACTTGACCTTCTTTATGCAGAACTTAGATGACATTATATGACCTTAAGGAATTATTATGTCTATATAAATCATTCAGAGTTAGGCTGCACCCTGACTCACAAGCCCCTTTTTTCCTGTTCTCATTTGGCCTTGGGATCTTTCCCTGTCACTTGTCTTTGCCTTCTCAGGAGACAGCTTAAGAAATAATTATTTCTATATAAGTCATTGAAGATTATAATATGGCTGTACTCAAAGATCAGAACTACAGCTACAGGTTCTGAAAAATGGTAATAGATTCAGATATCACAGCCAACAGCTTAAAGAATGTCTCTCCTCACTCAAGGTCTATTTAGGCTTAAGGTTAGCCCCCACCCTGCCCTTGCTAAATTCATTATGCCATAACTAACTGGGAAACCTGTATATTCAGGTTTAAAAATATATATATGCACATATGCTCTCAAAGTCATAAATACATCTAACAGATATTGTTCCCCCAGTCCTCAAACACCTGTAGAGATCTGAGAATATAAAAGCTTTTTAAGGTAAAGAGACATGTCAGCTCCTGGCAGTAGCATCCTGTATCATCTCCAAGAAGATAGATGGCCACTGAACCTTCCCCTGAAAGCTTATGGCAAGGCAGCCATGCAGCAAAATGCTGAGATCCTGTCCAGACCATGAATAAAGAGGAGCAACAGATAGATAGTCCTCTTTCCTAAGACAGGTAGGACAACCTCCCCAAATTCCTACTCCACAAAAAAAAAAAATCTGTCAGATCTTCTGGGCCTATCAGCTGAACAAATGCTTCCTTTGGGGCTTCTGTTCTGCCCCCCCCCAGCAACCACAGAGAGACTTGGGATTGCTGCCTAGGTAGCTGGAAAGCTGTCTCACGTCTTAAATTTATCCTTCTCAGATCTGATGATGTTTGATGACCAGGGTGTATCAGTTTGACAGCTCCAATCCCAAGATTACTGACAGTTCATTAATATATTTCCTATTAAAATTACAGATAGGTATACCTCATTCACAGACTTCATGGTACAGGATAGATGGTTTTCAGATGTAACTCCAGAGGTTCAAAATTTAATATTGATAAATGCAGCTTTGATAAACTGATACAACATTGACTACAGACAGTTCTTAAGAATCCTTAAATTTCTACGGATTTTGAATCCTTTTGCTATGATGTAAATCTTTTCCAGCTGTCTTACAGATATCTACAGGTCCCTGGGAAAAGTTCTGCTACTGTATCAAGAAATCTGGTCTGATGAAACCTAGCAATCTCCAGAGCCCATTTTAACCTCACCCATTTTCGAGCATATCTTGCGGTTTTCCTTCCTTGCCTGGGCCAAGGGGCTCCCCAGATACACTAGACCCTGCACCAGCTGGCACCAGCTCTGAGGTTGCCAACCCCCAACCAAGGACACCAACTGAGATGGATGCACCTCTACCTCCAGAGAAATGGCAGATATGACGGCTCCTACAATCCTGAAGAACACATCTATTGGAAAAATTATTTTGGCCACTGCAAAATGAAACATATCCATCTGCCAAATTTCATTTCTTTGTATACCTTTTGGATTACTCTCTGCAGGTAATGGAGTTTGGTTATAGATGGAACAAGTAGGACATTTTGTCACAATATCCTTAGCCTGTTGCCAAGTGATGGAGAAATCCTTCTTCAAACCTTTGCTATTTACATGGTGTTTCTTATGACATTCTGAAGATTCTAGCACATTACCTATTAGTAACTGATCAATCTCATCATTACCTTGTGCTAAAGGTCCTGGCAGACCTGTATGGGATCTGATATGTGTTATATATATAGGATGTTCCCTTTTTCTGATGATTTCCTGCAATTGAATGAATAATGAAGTTAATTCTGTATTAGCAGGAATAAATTCATCAGTTTCAATATGTAAAACAACTCTCTCTGCATATTGAGAGTCAGTGACTATATTGAGGGGTTCTGTGAAGTCCATCAGTACCATAAGAATGGCATACAGTTCTGCCTTTTGTACAGAGCTATATGGACTTTGCACCACTTTACTTAAGTCTCCTGATTTGTATCCTGCTTTCCCTGATTTATTTGCATCAGTATAGAATGTGAGGACTCCAGAAATTGGCTTTTGTCATACAATGTGAGGAAGGACCCATTCAGTCTTCTTTATGAATTCTATTCTCTTGCTTTTGGGATAGTGGTTGTTAATCTCTCCCAAAAAGTTACTGCAGGCTCTCTGCCAGTATTCATTATCTTTCCATAGTGAGGAAATTTCCTCATTAGTTAATGGTACTGCAATTTCTGCTGGGTCCATTCCTGTCAACTGATGAAGTCTTAATTTACCCTTTTGAATCAAATCAGAGATCTTTTCTATATAAGTCTTTAATTTCTTATTTGGTTTACATGGTAGGAATATACATTTCAATATAATATCTTCCCTCTGCATCAAAATACCTGTTGGGGAATGTCTGGAGGGGAATATGACAAGAATGCATTTAAGTTCTGGATCCACACGATCCACATGTGCTTCTCGAATTGTCTTTTCTACTAGAGCCAATTCCTTCTCAGCTTCGGCTGATAATTCTCTTGGACTATTTAATTCTTTGTCCCCTTCTAGAGTATTAGCCAAATTTTGTAGTCCATCTTTGGGTATTCCCATGATACCCAGTAAGTTGGAAATGCTTCCTAATAACTTTTGAAAATCATTAAGAGTCTTCAATCTATCTCTTCTTAGTTGTACCTTTTGGGATCTAATTATTTATAGCTCTACCTTATATCCTAAGTAATTAATAGAATCTCCTCTTTGTATTTTTTCAGGAGCAATTTGCAGTCCCCAGCGAGGCAAAACTTTTTTTACTTCTTCAAACATGCTTTCTAATGTATCTAACTTTGGATCAGCTAATAGGATATCATCCATATAGTGATAAATTATGGATTGTGGAAACTTTACACAAATTATCTCTAATGGTTTCTGCACAAAGTATTGACACAATATAGGGCTGTTTAACATTCCCTGTGGGAGGACCTTCCATTGATATCTCTTGACTGGCTGAGAATTATTATAATTAGGTACTGTGAAGGCAAATTTTTCTCTATCATTTTCTTGTAAGTGTATGGTAAAGAAACAGTCTTTTAAGTCAATAACTATTATAGGCCATTCTTTTGGTAGCATAGAGGGCAAGGGCATCCCAGTCTGTAGGGAGCCCATTGGCTGAATTACTTTATTAATAGCTCTCAGATCTGTCAGCATTCTCCAATTACCAGATTTTTTTTAAATAACAAATACAGGAGAATTCCAAGGGCTGGTAGATTCTTCAATGTGTTGAGCATTTAACTGCTCTTGAACCAGCTGTTCTAAAGCTTGTAGCTTCTCTTTTGTGAAAGGCCATTGTACAACCCAGGCAGGTTTATTAGTTAGCCATTTTAAAGGTAAGGCAGTTGGTACTTCTGAGAGTTCAACAACAGTCGTGCTTTGTTTGTGAACAGCCTGAATGTTTGGTGACTGATTTTTATAGCATGTTATGATATTATTCCTAGAAACATGCATTGGTCTTTATTCCTTTTCTGAAAGTGTAGGAATTTTAATCTGGGTATTCCACTGTTGTAACAGATCTCGGCCCCAAAGATTTACTGCTACATTTGCTACATATGGCTTCAGCCTTCCTCTCTGTCTTTCTGGCCCTATGCATTCAACCTATCTCGAACTCTGTTTTATCTGAGATAGGGTGCCAATCCCTAACAGTTGGACATCTACCTCTTGAAGAGGCCAATTCAGATGCCATGATTTTGGTGTAATTATAGTCACATCTGCACCTGTGTCTACTAGGCCCTCCAGAACCAGGCCATTAATTCGAATTCTAAGCTTTGGTCTTTGTTCATTTATGGAAGTCTGCCAAAATATTTGTTTTATAGTGTTCTTTGTAAACTGTGATCCATCTATCAAAGCTGTTTTATCATCCATTGCAGTATCGGTTTTTACATTAGGCATTGGTTTATTCAGTTGTCCTGGAGAGGAATTTCTTCCACAGTGGCTGGGAATGTTCGTACTACGTTTGGTTTGGGGGCCTGCAAGAGGCCCCCTGAGGCATTTCCCACCAGTAAAGGGTTGCCTCGTTTATCTATTTTTGATCTGCACTCACTGGTCCAATGTCGGCCTTTGCCACATCTTCTACATAATCCAGGAGGTGGTTGGGGTCTCCTGTTTAGGCTATTCCTAGAAGGAGTATTACTTCTAGGAGTACCCCATGTACAGTTTTTACTTATATGACCTGGTGTACCACACTTAAAACATTTGGTAACACGGGGCCTTCTTTCACCTCTGGGATTTGTCTCTCCTATCCAAGCCTCATTACTGTAGTTAAGAGACTGAACACCATTAGTATATTGAATCCATTCTTCCAAAGGAGCTGATCTGATCTTTAATGGTGTAAGTATTCTTCTGCATTCTGCATTAGCATTGTCGAACGCCAAGGACTCAGTTAATACTTTTCTTAATTCTTTGTCTGACACAGCTCTTGTTATAGCTGTGTTCAGTCTTTGTAAAAAATCAGTGAAGGGTTCGTGTGGTCCCTGAAATATCTTTGTGTATACCTCAGTTGGTTTTCCAGGTTCTGGAATTTTTTCCCAAGCATTTAGAGCTGCTGTACGGCATAGGGATATTGTGTGCTCATCATAAGTGGCTTGTACATTCCTGTCAGCAAAACATCCCTCACCAAGTATTTGATCTTGGGAGATCACAAAACCTCTAATTTTACCTTGTTGTTCTAAATTTTTTGCCTCTTCTCTCAACCAGCTTTTCCACTGTAACTGCTGGCTATATTCTAGAACAGCTGAAATTAACTGATGCCAGTCATCTGGAATGATTCTATGTGAGGTAGACCACGAATTACCATCTGTCTTACATATGTGTAATGTATCCCATATGTAACTACTGCTTCCTTTATATTTTTAAAGTCCCTTGTTGAAATTGTTTGTAATGTATATGTCATATATGGCTCGGGGTGTGTGTCATCTGCTGGCTTCTCATGCACGATAACAGGATAAGCCATTGTATGAGAGTCATTTGGAGATGTTACAACCTCTATGGTCTTGACCTTCTGCTTACTAGTTCACTTGTCATGTTTACTGAGAGTTTCTTCTAGGGCTTGCAAACGAGCACCTAGGGTCTGTTCTAGGGAGTGAACCTCCTCTCTTGCAAGGGACTCCATATTTCTCATGGAATCATAGAAGTTTTTATGTTCCTCAGAAACACATGATTCCATGGACCTTATCCTATCAATTAACGATAATCTTTCTTCCTTATATACTGTCTGAGTATCCACAACTTCACTCTGGAGAGTTAGTGTTCTATCCATTAAATATTCATATTTATTATCAATAAAATCAATTTTGGGTACAAGCCTGTTTTGTAAATCCTGATTAGCAGATTCTGTAAGCCTTCATTGCTATCTTTTAAAGCAGATTCCAGAGAGAGAATCTTTTTCTGTAAGCCTTCATTGCTATCTTTTAAAGCAGATTCCAGAGAGAGAATCTTTTTCTGTAAGCCTTCATTGCTATCTTTTAAAGCCTGTATCAGTCCCAATAATGACTCATCTTTGTTCTTTTTTTTTTTTTTTTTTTTTTTTTTTTCGAGACAGGTTTCTCTGTGTAGCTTTGCGCCTTTTCTGGAGCTCACTTGTAGCCCAGGCTGCCTCGAACTCACAGAGATCCGCCTGCCTCTGCTTCCCGAGTGCTGGGATTAAAGTCGTGCGCCACCACCGCCCGGCTCATCTTTGTTCTTAAACCAGTGTTTGAACATTGTGTGAATTATTATGATGAATGCCAAAATGGTATAGCCCAGATATGCCTTAGGAATGTCGTTTATTTCCAGGAAGATGTCATTCATCATACAGGCAAAAAGGTTTTTAAATTCTTGTGAGGTAATGTTGTCGGCCATATTACATGAATTACTCAAAATTTGTTAGTAAATTTTAAGGTGTAAAATTATCAAGTACCTTTACTTGAAACAATACGCTTACCTTTCGTGGGTTTGGGGGCATGTAGTAGCATTTTTCAGCCAGCAGGTGGCGTTGGTACAGCTCCAAAACAGGGCCTGCTGGCGATCTTGGCTGGAGTCAGAGGGAGATGGTGGAAATGGCGGAGATGGCGGAAATCGGAGCTAGCACTCCCCTGCCTCTTTTGCTGGTCTGGGGCTAAGCTAGGGAATTGAGATTGGACTAGCTGCTCCCTTTTCCGGGAATGGAACCATGTAGGTGTTCCCTGGTTATATGGAACTTTGCAGGCGGGTTTAGGTACCCACCAGCTAGGGAGGAGAGGGCGGGAGCCGCCCAGGCCTTTGGAGTTTGCCCCACATGAGCGCCAGATATTGGAGAAATTATTTTGGCCACTCCACGTAGTTTAAAGGATATTTATTTAATGGCGTAACTCACAAATTAAGTAATGGGTAGGTCGCAGGGTCTGGGGAAGGTGTAACACAGTCCAGCGGTGTTCTCCAGAGCTCTGCACAGTCCACCTTCACCGTTCAGCATCCCAGCACTGAGAGAGTGCACAGAGAGAGCACTGGCCCATCCAGTTCTCGGGTCCCCAGGCGCCTCCCTTGGCCCCGCCTCATAGGCGTGACAGTTGCCAGAGTCTCAATGGGGGTTGGAACTTCCAGATCCAAGCTGGAATGGCTACCCACTACACACATCCTCAGTTCACTGCTGGTACCACCTCTCCGGACTCGGTGGGCACCTCCCAGCAACTGGAATCTAGCTTTCCAAGATGTCCCAATGAAAGACATACATGCTGTCATGTCTCACTCATTCATGATAACAATCTATTTTTTTCTCCTAGTACCTGCCCTCTCAGCACATTCAAATGAACAGAGGCCTGAGATTTTTCACAGTGACACAGCTCACTCAGGGAACAGATGCCTGAAATCTCCATGATGACAGCTAACTGGATGCTTCTTCTTCTTTTTTTTTTTTTTTTTTTTTTTTTGGTTTTTCGAGACAGGGTTTCTCTGCGTAGCTTTGCGCCTTTCCTGGAGCTCACTTGGTAGCCCAGGCTGGCCTCGAACTCACAGAGATCCGCCTGGCTCTGCCTCCTGAGTGCTGGAATTAAAAGCATGTGCCACCACCGCCCGGCAGGTTTGGCTTCTTTTTTTTTCAGAGCTGAGGACTGAACCCAGGGCCTTGTGCTTGCTAGGCAAGCGCTCTACCACTGAGCTAAATCCCCAACCCCCTAACTGGATGCTTCTTTATTCATGCCTCCCACCATGCATGACTGCTGGTTCCCCCTCTCCACTTCGTCCCTTTCCAGCTTGAAGTAGCCTCGAGAATTCAGCAACCCTGTTCCCCTACTTGCTCCCATAACTCACCTCTTTTGTATAGTAATCAAAATGGAGAAATGTTAATATTCTGATCTGCCCCTTGAAATCTTGACCCTTGGTGCCACCCTGCTTGTAAAAGGTAAAACCCCACCCCTTCTTTCTTTTCTGCTTTCCTCTCATGAAGTGTACACCCCTTGCCCTTCTCTCTCTCTCCCTCTCTCTCTCTCTTCCCTCTTTCTCTCTCCCCTTCCCCCCGCCCCCCACCAAATAAAACTCTTCACTGAGCACTGTCTGTATGGCATCTGTCTCTCACCTATCATGGGCACCTTGGTTCTACCCACTAGGACCTCCCCCATACAAAATCATAACACAGACTGCTTTTCTTGTTTGTTACTCCTGAGACCCCTGGCAAATCTGACTCCTCTGAGCCTCTTTGGCTTTACTGTTCACTGGGTCCATCATTTATCCTTCCTATCTGAGCAGAGTTCAGGAAATAGTTCCATGGGAAAGAGCTTTGTGAAATTGTTGCTAAAATTCCTTTCCTGGAGGAGATGTAAGCAACATCTACCCTTCTCCCCAAGGTCCCAAGGACAGACAAACTGAGGTATAATTCTGCCAAATTTCATCCTGGGGGAAACAATGAGTTTATTATACTTACAGATCATGGGTGAGGGGACAGGCTGGAGGAGCTATTCGGAAGGTACCCAGCACAGATGATGATTTCCACATGGCCACCTAATGGAACCGTCCTTCCTAGTTCTTTCCAGCCTATGTACTTTGGCCTCTTCCCCAGACCATGTGCAATTAGGGCAGAATTGCATATGTAACTAGTTGGGAAGAGAGAGGCTGAATGTTTCAATTCAGTCCCATGGCCCTCTGCACTCCTCATTCTATGACAGAATGTTGATATTCATCAATAGATACTGTGATGACCTTTTGTGAACAGGCCCAGCTGAACTCCTAAAGATGGATGTACTTTGCCTAGGAAGATAACACTGCTGAACAGCACCTGTCTTTGCTTAAGTCCATGGTATCATTTTTTTCAGTCTGATGTAGGGTGTGCTAGTGTTCTAACCTCATGCTCCTGGGAAGAGTTTCACAGGGAAGACTCCCCATGGGTGAAATACCATGTTTGTCAATGTGCATTTTGACAGGCAATTGCCTGCAAAATTAGCATTTGCTTATTGTTCTGTATGTTTGCTGAGCTTGTCATTATTTCTCATCTTAAACTAGATATCATCTCTGCAAGAATCTTAGGCTGAGGATAGTCTCCTCCCAATATAATCTACTCCAGACTCATATTTATCTCTTTAAACATGAGCCTTAGTTGTATAGAAGATAGGACAAAATAGCTCCCTTAAGGAATATGTTATGTGCATGCCTTGGCCAACTTGTTGCAACTGGTCTAAGCCAATTTCCTTGACCCTATGGACCTGGCCTACTACATATCCACCCTTTTATTTTATTACATGGGTACTTGCCAAGGATAGTTTTAAGAGTCATGCCATATTGCCTGCCTGAGTTAAGTTTCTGTTGTCCAGTATTGAGCCACTAACCAGAAACTTTTGACATGCCTGGACAAGTCCTGAGTTACTAGAAAATAACTTAACATTTCCTTATCTTTCTGCTACAGTGACCATTAGTAACAATGTTTTGTGGTTAGGTTGCTCGGTTGGGTTGCTTGGCAACTCAACAGTCCCCTGATCTTTTCTCAAAGAAAGTTTCCTGATCTGCTTCTATAAAACCCACCTGAGAAAAATAAAATTTTGCAGCTTGATTAGAATACTGTCTTGCTGTCAATTCTTTGTGTCTCTTGTCCCTTTCATTCACCATTCCCCCTTCTAGGGTCTCTGCTGAAGATCCCACTGGCCGAGACAGGTACTCAGCTGGAGTCGGAGTTCTTTGCTCTGGTCTTGTTGAACCCACCTCAGGAGCTCAGCAACTGGACTGTGCCTGTCTTAGGTTGGTTTGACAAACAAGGTCTTACCTGTCTTTGACTACCAGTCCTCAAGAGCGTCCATCCCTGGTGAGTCACCCTGGGTGGGGAGTTTCAGTCTTTTTGAATTTCAGAAAGCCGGGCATGTGTAATCTCCTATGGAGGGCTATGAGTTGGATGTCTAAGAGCCATTAACACCTATAGAGTCACCTTAGTGGCTGCCTGTTGTTGTTGGATGTGCTGTAGGAGACACTTAAAAAGGAGAAATATCAAAAGTACCACCCAGTTACTTAAAATGTAAGTGAAGTCCAGGAAGGATCAAACAGCCTCTTTATATCATGCCAAACCTTTTCAAAAAATAAAGAGTCAAAGGCCAAAACCTGTGCTATTGTCTGATTTAATTGGAAAATTTCATGTGTTAGCTGTAATGGATAATATAGAAACTTAGCTGACCATGGGCCCTTAAAATATTTAGCTAGCTCCTGGCCTGATAAGGTAATGTTCCTCATCTCAAAAGGTATCATACAAAATGAAGAAAAGCAAGGCTCTACAAGTCTTCAGCCTTTAGAGGGGCAATGAGAGCAAGAAAGTGGAGTATATACATTACCCATCCTGGGTGATTTTCTCCTTGGTGGAAGCAGGCTGACCTATGACCAAGTGCACATCTCTTGCTGAGACCCATATTGGCATAGTGGCACTCTGAGGAAAAAACACACGCATGGCCTCTCCCACAGGTTAACAGGGGGGCTGGTGGAGGGAGATAGGATCTCTCCATCTCACCAGGGTCAGAGGCATGTTCCTTGGCAGAGATGCCCAGTGCTTGCAGCCTGGGCTGAGCCCCTTGTAGGACCTTGAGGGCCAGGTCTGAGACCTGTTGAAAATAGGCATTCAAACCAATCTGTGCCTGTTGCACAGGATGAACATATTCCCCATGCCCTGTGAGTGTATTATAGGTCACTGGGATGTTAAGCAAGATGTTTGTCCAGGCCTGGGATTTTGCTTGATCATCATAGGCTAATCTCCAACTGAGAAAGACTGTAGGCTCCAACACAGCTTTAAGCAAATGGTACCAATGGAAATATGTTTGTAACTGCATTGACCAATGGGCCCATATTGAGTGGGAAGGTTTCTATGGGCCTACAGACTAACAGTGGTACAGGGTGTGAGTGTTGTAAGACATCTGGCATTGCAGAAGAGTAGCCACCTCCTGAGGCAGGCTGGTATTAGGGTAGATTGTTCCAAGAATACTGTAGCAGAGGATTAGCTGCCTGGGGTGGTAGTGGAACAGAGTGGGTGGCAGCACATGATTTACTGACAGTTGCCTTCTCTTTGACAGATTTGGCAGGACCCAAACTGACAGCTACATTTTCCTTGATAGATTTTGTGGGGCCCAAACTGACAGTTACATTCTTCTTGACAGATTTTGGGGGGCCCACACTAACAACTATGTTTACCTTGTCAGATTTCATGAGACCCAAACTGACAGCTACGTTCTCCATGATAGATTTCACCAGACACAAACTGACAGATATCTCGAGACCCAAACTGACAGATTTCTCAGGGCCCAATCTGAAAGCTACATTCTCCTCATCCTTGGATATCATAGAGATATCTGACAGGGAAGTGGTGGGGTGATGAAAAGATTACCCATCTTTTCAACAGGATGAAAATTTGTATCAGACCCTTATGTCCTATGCTTAGTGGGGGACTTTTGTGGTTTTTTAGGATATGACTATATGCCCACATGGTCTCTGCAGATGAGGGATGGCGATTGGGAGCTGAGACTTGGTTCCACCACTTGGAGGGGTGAACCCTATGTTGAGGTGCTGAGAGAGCTGAAACTAAAAAAAATGTGCCTTCCTAATGGGATGGGCAGACAAACATGACAGAGAACACAAAAGAAGGAAAGAAGTGGGGGTCCCAATGCTTACCTGTCAAAGGGATCAAAAGAATGCAACACTGAGGGGCCTTTTCACCGAAACACACCATCTTGGGGGCCCTGTCAAGCACCGTGAGTGAAGAGACAGAGAATATCAGAACCTGTACTGGAGAAACAAACTAACAGAAGCCCCATGTTCAAGCACCACATGTTGCTGGATGCTAACGGCTTCCTGGGGAAGGGGTTGAGAAGGTGCTGCGTCAATGACACAGATATTAGGAATCTGTTGAAGGCAAATAATGAACAATTATTCAATAACAGGGAAGGCCTTTAATACCCTCTTTCCAAAACCCAGTCTGTGTGGTCATCCCTCATTGGCTGGGCACGATCAGGAACTCTGACAGCGACTGTTGCTAGGCCTTCAGGCAGACTCCGGGTTGGCCCTTAAGGAGTGTGTTTTGTACATCCTTTGGCAGCTGGTCTGAGCCAATTTCCTTGACCCTATGGGCCTATCCTACTACAATTTTAACTTTTGTTTTAACTTCAATATAAGTTTCATTAGTTTGTAGAACCACAGAATAGAGAAATATGATTCTAAGTATACTACTTCTTTAATGAATGCTTGAAGTTACTTGAAATACAGGGAGGGCATATAATTTCATTTTAGACATAATTCACAGAGTTGTAGTACAAACTTTTTTTCTATCACTTTTGTTCATATTTGGTAATTTGAGATTTGTGCTACAATCCATGATTACTGCTCTTTTCAAACATTTTATCTTTACTTTCTCAAAAAAAGTTTATGCTTGTTTTGCTTCAATGCAGTACATTTTTTTTTCCTGAGTACAGACAGAACCCAAACCTTCATCTGTATTTTTAATACTCTTCCTTCCTTCTCATTCAGCATAGTGGTTATAGGCTGGATGCTTTGAACAATGTCTTTTAGGTATTTTCTTATCTGCCAATGGATACCAACTGTAGACCTTTCCCAATGGAGTTTTCAGGAGGCCTGGTGGCCCGTGTGCACTACCCAGAAAATAGTAAGGGCTCATTCATCTTTTTCCATGAGCTGCTATCATCCAAATTGGACAGAGAGGAAGGCTGAAGCCATATGTAGCAAATGTAGCAGTGATTCTTTGGAACCAAGATCTGTTACAACAGTGGAATACCCAGATTAAAATATCTACACTCTCAGAAAAGTAATACAGACCAATGCATATTCCTAGGAATAATATAACATGCTATAAAAAACAGTCACCAACCATTCAGGCGATACAAAACAGAGCACAACTGTTGTTAAACTCTCAGAAGTACCAACAGCCTTACTTTTAAAATGGCTAACTAATAAACCTGTCTGGGTTGGACAATGGCCTTTCACAAAAGAGAAGCTACAAGTTTCAGAACAGCTGGTTCAAGAGCAGTTAAATGCTCAACACATTGAAGAATCTACCAGCCCTTGGAATTCTCCTGTATTTGTTATTAAAAAAGTCTGGTAATTGGAGAATGCTGACAGATCTGAGAGCTATTAATAAAGTAATTCAGCCAATGGGCTCCCTACAGACTGGATGCCCTTGTCCTCTCTGCTACCCAAAGAATGACCTATGATAGTTATTGACTTAAAAGTCTGTTTCTTTACCATACACTTACAAGAAAATGATAGAGAAAAATTTGCCTTCACAGTACCTACTTATAACAATTCCCAGTCAGTCAAGAGATATCAATGGAAGGTCTTCCCACAGGGAATGTTAAACAGTCCTACCCTTTGCCAATATTTTGTGCAAAAACCATTGGAGATAATTCATGTGAAGTTTCCATAATCCATAATTTATCATTGTATGGAGGACATCTTATTAGCTGATCCAAAGTTAGGCACATTAGAGAGCATGTTTGAAGTAAAAAAAGTTTTACCTCACTGGGGACTACAAATTGATCATGAAAAAATACAAAGAGGAGATTCTATTAATTACTTAGGATATAAGGTAGAGCTATAAATAATTAGATCCCAAAAGGTACAACTAAGGAGACCTTAGTTGTACTAAGGTCTATTAATGATTTTCAAAAATTTTTAGGAAGCATTTCCAACTTACTGGGTATCATGGGAATACCCAAAGATGGACTAAAAAAATTGCCTAATCCTCTAAAAGGGGACAAAGAATTAAATAGTTCAAGAGAATTATTAGCTGAAGCTGAAAAGGAATTGGCTCTAGTAGAAAAGACAATTTGAGAAGCACATATGGATTGTGTAGACCCAGAACTTAAATGCATTCTGGTCACATTCTCCTCCAGACATTCCCCCACAGATATTTTGATGCAGAGGGAAGATATTATATTGGAATGGATATTTCTACCATGTAAACCAAGTAAGAAATTAAAGACTTATATAGAAAAGATCTCTAATTTGATTCAAAAAGGAAAATTAAGACTTAGCCAGCTGACAGGAATGGACCCAGCAGAAATTGTAGTACCTTTAACTAATGAGGAAATTTCCTCACTATGGAAAGATAATGAATACTGGAAGAGAGCCTGCAGTAACTTTTTGGGAGAGATTAACAACTGTTATCCCAGAAGCAAGAGAATAGAATTCGTAAAGATGAGTGAATTGATCCTTCCTCATGTTGTATGACAAAAGCCAATTTCTGGAGTCCTCACATTCTATACTGATGCAAATAAATCAGGAAAAGCAGGATACAAATCAGGAGACTTAAGTAAAGTGGTTCAGAGTCCATACAACTTTGTACAAAGTAAATGCAGCAGACAGTCTTGTAGTCGGCCATTCCTGTACTGGCTCGATCACAGAATCTGCTGACCTCCCGATCTGGATTAAAGGCACCAGCCCTTATGCAATACTATAGAATCATATAGTCACTGACTTGCAATATGCAGAGAAAGTTGTTTTACATATTGAAACTACTTAATTTATTCCTGACAATACAGAATTAACTTCATTATTCATATAATTGTAGGAAATCATCAGAAATAGGAACATCATATATATACATATAGATATATCTCAGATAACATATGGGTCTGCCAGGACCTCTAGCACAAAGTAATGATGAGATTGGTCAGTTGCTAATAGGTAACATTCTAGTAGAATTTCATAAGAAACACCATGTAAATAGCAAAGGATTTCTCCATCACTTGGCAACAAGCCAAGGATATTATTTAAAAAAATGTCCTACTTGATGCTTCTGTAACCAAACTCCATTACCTGCAGGGAGTAATCCAAAAGGTACACAAAGAAATAAAATTTGGCAGATGGATATGTTTCATTTTGTGGAATTTGGAAGATTAAAGTATGTACACCATACCATTAACACCTATTCAGGATTTCACTGGACAACTCCTATGAGTTCTGAAAAGGCTGATTCTGTGATTACACACCTATTAGAAGTTGTAGCCATCATGGGAATACTTGTACAAATTAATACTGACTGACAATGCTCCAGCATACGTCTCAAATAAAATGAGACAGTTTTTTGCTTATTACAATATAAAGCATGTTACAGGTGTACCACACAATCACTCAGACCAAACAGTCATAAAGAGATCCAATCGAACTTTAAAGGATATGCTAAATAAACAGCAACAGGTAACAATTACCCTAGAAATGGGCATAATGCTTTATTAACCTAATTTTCTCAATGATCATGAGAAAGGAACAACAGCTGAGGAGAGACATTGGACAACAGACAAAACTTCTGAACTAAATCAACCAGTTTATTTCAAAGATGTATTGACCTCAGAATGGAAACCAACATATGTCCTATGTTGGGGAAGGAGTTTTGCTTTTGTTTCTGCAGGAGAAAAGCTATGATACCAACAAAACTAATAAAAATTCAATTTGAACAGGAGAAACCCCTTGATGAGGAGAAGTAATAGGTCATCATCAATGTGACATCTCTACAAATTGTTAAGAAAAATTTTAATAAACAAGGGTTGGGGTAGGGTTCTGTTGTCTTTACAGGACAGTAGAAATACCCATCTTCCAGAAATCATAAGGCCTTGGATATCCAGATGTCTACAGCAGAAAGAAAGAATCTGTTGGTACCAATCTACACAAGGTAATATCAAACTGCCTAACATCTATATCTCTTTAAATCTAGAAAAGTTGTGGTTCCGATTCAATTATTTACCAAGCTGGCTTTGGATTTGGAATTGGCTCACTCTTTCTCTAAACTCAAGCATATTGCTAAAAGAAAAGGTTGAGAGATTCTGTCTTATATTAGAAGAGCTGTCTGGTGTGGGACAGAAGAAAACCAATAAAAAGGGACCATTGTCTTCAAGATTTCACTTCTCTCCATGCTTATTCTTGATTTCTCGGAGTCCTTTTTTACATGTCATGTTATTTTTAAATCTAAACTGCCCATTTTGATATTAATAATGTTCAAGTTTTTCACAGTAAAAAATAAGTTTTCCAATAGCAATCTCTGAAGTCTCCAGAAGGAAGATGGGGCCCCCTAACAATGACTCTTCCCAGTCCAGAATGATGCCATGGCATTTACAAAAATTACTCAATGATCAACTTTGGACTGAAAACTCTCCAAGATAATTCCATTTTATGGTGGTTCATCATACTACACATCTAGCCAGAATCTCAGACAACCTTACCCATTACTCTGAGACTGGCTGCAGAATCTATAGTTAGTCCAACTGTGACTTAACTATCTGATCTTTCTTATAGAACCCCACAGAGATACCATCACCCCCTGAACAACAGGAAGCAATTCTAAGAAAACAACGTCCCCTTTTCCCAAAGGTTTCATGTTTCTGAGGGTTATGGTTAATGGTTATAGGGTTGGGGGTGGAAGAAAACATTGAATTTCTGTATTTCCCTTAAGAAAAGAAAAAAGGGGAATGGATAGGCATAGGCTATTAAGGTAGATTATTGTATATACTAGTAAACTAATTTAGTAAAATATCAGCCTTAGATAAATTCCACTGTTGTGGACTCTTGTATATTGATACAAATGTAAACTATTTTTATATTTTTATTCCAGATAATTTATATATTGATACAAATACAGAACCACATTTGTTGTAATGTACCTATATTTCTACTCTTATTTGAAATGTTTGTATATTGATACAAATGTAAAATTATATTTGTCATACTGTATGTATGGTCTACCTCTGTTTAGGATATTTGGTATATTGATACATATTTAGAATTATTGTCGTATAGCAAATTGTATTATACATTCCTACCTCTGCTTTAGCTATTTTGTGTATTGGCGCAATTTTGAGGTCATTGTCCTTTTATGGTACCTTTGTTTATTGACTGTTTACCCTGTTTACATGAAGCCTTAGTCCTTAGGTTGTCTATGTAGATAAGAATTACAGATTTATATATACAAGAATTACCTATGCCTGTCATTTCTATAGTTATGTAAGTTAGGTTCTCCAGACTTACAAAAACATATGTCAGATGGGTAGGTAGTCTTCAAGCACTTCATAGACCTAGGGAATATAACATTTAAATGTTTTGATAACTTGGAATTCTGTTGACATGAGACACAATTGTTCCTGGCAGCACTGATCTGATCCTGAGAGAATGTTGGGCATCTGAGACATTTTTGTTTGGAAGTCTGTCTTCACCTTGGCACAAAATGGCCTACTGGGCAAAGAACTGTCCTTGCCTCGACTGCTGACAGTAAAATGGTCTGACAGATACTCTAGGCCTGTAGCCAATTTGAATGCACTAATGATGCTGAGAAACTTTACGTGACTGTCCAGGCTGCCCACTGTTTCTATATACTTTTGCAAGACTCCCAAAAGTTGCTTGCATCCCTCTCCCATTTCTCTGGTACTATTATATTCCTTCTCAGGTCTTTGATGGTATTGAAGACTAACAGTATCATATCTAGAACATATTAAGAATTAGATTTAGGTTCTTTAGGATAATCTCTGGAATGACCTCTGTAACGTGCCATTTACTTATGTTCCAGACATCTCTGTATTTTAGTATTTTAGTATGTGTCTCTTGTTTGATATTGTTTGTGTTGGTGGTAGTTACATCTTGTCTAGGTCATTATCTTTTATTCCTCCTGGACAATATTTGATAATCATTCTTATTGTATATAGTTTTGTATTAGGTTAGAACTTTCTTATTTAGATAAAAGGGGGAGATGTAATGGGCAGCTGTTCTAGCTTTGACCTGGAAGTACTGCCCCTAGTGAAGCTTCTGGTAACTGCCATGCCTACCTGTGACCTGCCCCTGGGGTGGGGCTGAGATGGGATCCCTTAAGACCTGAGATCGGATATGTTGGCCCTCTTGGTTCCTCATGATCCTGGATGCTGGATGGTAGACCAAGCAGAGTTCTCCAGAGAACCTCTCCCAGATCCTGTAACCAACCCCTTTACTGGCTATAAGTTACCCCAAAATAATACTCCTTTTTAACTACATGGAGTTGCCTTGATAATCACCACAATACTCCTCCTGTATTCAGGCTGGGCAAGGCAATCCAGCATGAGGAATAGGTTCCCAAGAGCCAGTCAATGCACCAGGGACAGCCCTTGCTCCCATTGCCAGGAGTCCTACAAATAGATGAAGCTACACAAATGTCACATATATGCAGAGGGCCTAGGTTGGTCCCATGCAGGCTCCCTGGTTGTTGGTTGGTTGAGTTCTCATGAACCAGGCTACTTGTTTCTGTAGGTTTTCTTGTGATGTCCCTCCCCACCGCCCCCCAGCTTCTACAATCCCTTCTCCCTCTCCTTAGCATAACTTCCCAAGCTTGGCCCAATATTTGGCCTTGAGTCTCTGAATCTGCTTCAAACAGTCACCTCCACTTGGATGAAGGCTCTCTGACGACAACCAGGGAAGTCACCAATCGGATCACAGGGGATGGCCAGTTCAGGCTATGCATCCACTGCTGCCAGGAGTCTTAGCTGGGGCCATTCTTGTAGACTTATGGGAGTTTCCTTTGTATCAGACTTCTACAGAGCTCCATAAAGCCTCCCTTTCCAGTCAACTCTCAGCACTCTCCCCCCTCCATCCACCTCACAACCCAACTCTCAAGTTCCAATACCCACCTGCCCCCATTCTACTCAGGAGATCTACTTCCCCTTTCCAGGGAGATCCATGTCTCCCCTCTTGGGCCCTTCTTGTTACTTAGCCTCTCTGGGTCTGTGGATTATAGCATGGTTATCCTTTACTTTACAGCTAATATCCACTTATGAGTGAGTATATACAACGTTTATCTTTCTGAGTTTGGGTTACTTCACTCAGGATTTTTTTTCTAGTTCCATCCATTTGCCTTCAAATTTCCTGATGTCATTGTTTTTAACAGCTGAATAATACTCCATTGTGTAAATGTACTACATTTTCTTTATCCATTCTTGGGTTGACAGACATCTAGGTTGTTTCCAGTTTCTGGTTATCATGAATAAAGCTTCTATAAATATATTGGAGCAAGTTTCCTTGGTATGATTGAACATACTTTGATTATATATGCCCCAGAATGGTATAGCTGGGTCTTGAGGTAGATTGATTCCCCATTTTCTGAGAAACTGACATATTGATTTCCAAAGAGGCTGTACAAGTTTGCACTCCCACCAGCAATGGAAGAATGTTCCCTTTGCTCCACATTCTCTCCAGGATAAGCAGTCATTAGTGTTTTTGATCTTAGCCATTCTGACAGGTGTAAGATGGATTTACATTTCCCTGATGGCTAAGGATGATGATGTAACTGGATATTGGTATGTAGAAGATTGAAAATAGATCCATATCTAGCACCCTGCACAAACTCAATTCCAAGTGAATCAAAGAACTCAACATAAGTCCATATACATTGAACCTGATAGAAGAGAAAGTAGGAAGTAGCCTTGAATGCTTTGGCACAGGAGACAACTTTGTAACTAGAACTCCAGAGCATAAACACTGAAAGCAACAATTAATAAATGGGACCTCTTGTTACTGAAAAGCTTTTTTAAGGCAAAGGACACTGTCAATAGGACAAAACAACAGCCTACAGAATGGGAAACGATCTTCACCAACCCCACATCTGACAGAGGGCTGATTTCTAAGTGTATAAAGAACTCAGGAAGCAACAACAAACCAAGTAATCCAATTAAAAATTGGGGTAGAAACCTATACCCTGTACTTTCTTAAGGGGCTGTCCCAGCTGGCCTCAAGATCTCAAGTTTTGTCTACTGGTGCCATAAGGGAGCTTTATTCAAGCAATTAGAGATCTGGAGGGAGAGGACAGATTCTGTCATCTCCTTTTCATCTGAATCTTTATCCTTGAGCTGAGTTCTTGCACAGCTAAAGGAACCAGAGTTTTATTTGCTATTTGACTGTAATTTCTAGTTTACATAATCCTTTGGCAAAGAATTCTAGAAACAAGACAGAATCCACATGCAAAACCAAATCCCTAGTGCCATTCTCCATTTAGACTAGGCTACCTTGTAACACTTTTTAAGCAGCCTCTATGAATCTTTTCCTTAAACTTCTTACAATATGAAGAAATAAACCCTGATTATAATGGCCTATGTTTCCCTGTTGATGAGTGTGAGATTTCTGCTGTGTAGTTATGCAGATGGCCAAAAATGCCATGTAGGCACTGGGTAGATGAAATTACAGCCACATACACTAGTAGTGGTATGGAAAGGACAGTACTTGAGGGTTATGTGTGAGAACCAGATGAA
The DNA here is from genome assembly GCF_004664715.2 of Peromyscus leucopus. Lineage (NCBI taxonomy): Eukaryota > Metazoa > Chordata > Mammalia > Rodentia > Cricetidae > Peromyscus > Peromyscus leucopus. Next base: position 4,408,700 of record NC_051071.1, on the reverse strand, counting down.
CAACCAGATGCTGTGGAAAGCAGGATTGGGTGTGACTCTAGGTTTCTAGTAGAAGGTGTGGTTAGCTTGTTTGAGTGACTCTGCAAGTTGGCAAGGAGCTGAAACCTGCTACTCAGTAAGAAGCAGGAAGCATATCCAGTCCTTTGATAAGGAGGACTGTTTGGCTAGGGGACCTTTTCCATGGGGACAGAATTAGAGGGAAGAGCACTTCAGACCATTCCCCCAGATAGTAAGATTTATGCCACACTTACAGCAGTCTATAGCATCATCTATTTATTGCCTTAGAGTTTTACATGAGATGTGCCTATCAATGTCTTATTTTCTAAACTGTTGGCTACTTAGGGATAGCCAGTATTTAAGTTCCCCAATTAAAAACAATGATCTCTGTGGTTTGCAAAAACACAATTAGCAACAAAACGATCCATTTTGACATTTTCAAGAGATGTTTCAAAAATTATTCATATGAATATCATTTCACATACTGAAGTTTTCTCTTTGCACATGGGTACAAAATGTAGTGACATTGTTAGTTCCAAAGTATGTGTGAGGCAGAATTTAACTTACATTCATAGACTCTTCATGCTTGGATGGCAGTGATGCCCATGAATACCCATACTGAGTTAAGTTCCTATGATGTGCTGTGGATTGACAGCTCAAAACAGAAAGTGTTGCCCAGGTCTGCTTTGCTTACATTTGAGAACAGCACAAATTTTCCCCACTCTGCTTCTAAACTACTGGCGAAACAATAAAATGATGGGAGTGTTGACATTCCTTTTTTAATCAGAGTTAAGCTACAGCCTAAATAGAGTATGCTGATACCTCAGATGTATTGTGCACACTGAATATTGTAAAGCCCTAATGGGGCACATGAAGAGACTCCTTACTGTTGCTAAATTCAAACAAATTGGTATGGGGGAGAGCTAGTAAGAAAGAGGTCATAGACAAATCAGAAGTATTATTTGGCCTCTCTGTTTCCTAAAAATCTAATGTTAAATCTTTCATTCATTTCAACTTAAATTCATCTGATTATATTTTCTGCTTTAGTGATATATTGAAACTGTATAAAACCACAAAACCAGATCTCTCCTCTTAAAATTAATATAGACAATGAATTGGCAGTTTCAACATTTTTACTTTCTTTTTTCTTCAGAATAATCCATTGTGTCCTTGAGATAAAGATCATTTCTGATTTATAGTTCCATCAGATTAATCACATTAAAATATTATTATGAAGAAATTAATGGACATATGAGATGGCTCAGCAGATAAGGGTGCTTGCCACTAAGCCTGGTGACCTGAGTTTGAAGCCCATGACCCATATGATAGAGAGAGCCCTTCACAATGTTGTCCTCTGACCTCTACATGTGCACTGTGACACACCTGCACACAGACAGAAACACACACACACACACACACACACACACACACACACACACACACCACATTAAATGTTAAAAAGAACACTTAAAAAAGAAATGACTGATTTCAATAGAACATAATAACTTAAGGTCAATTTACTAATTTAAATGAAATGATTGTAAAGGTTTTTGTTAAAGAAACATCTAGAGATAAACAAAGCTTTGAAAGATTAAGTCCTAATTGGGTTTATCTTCTGGTAGAGTTTAATTTTTAAAAATTCTAGTGAAATCAGCTGGGTAGTGGTGGTGCACGCCTTTAATCCCAGCACTCAGGAGGCGGAGCAGGTGAAGCTTTATGAATTCGAGGCCAGCCTGGTCTGGTCTATAGAGCGAGTTCCAGGACAGGCTCCAAAGCTAAACAGAGAAACCCTGTCTCAAAAAACAAAACAAAACAATGATTTCTAGTGAAATCATTGCTTTCAAATTTGGCATTAGGGATTTAGTATGCTATAGTGATATTTTATTTGTACTGAAATGTGATTTGTATGTTAATAAATAAAGTTGCCAAGAGGTCAGAGCAATGGCTAAGAGCTAAAAACCTTACCCTTCACTGTTGCTGTTGTCCTACCTCTCCGAAAGAGACCTACTTCCTGTGTGTCTGTCTTTTTATAGTGTTTCTGCTCTGCCTTCTCATTGGTTATAAACCCAATCACATGACCTCCTTGTCACTGCCTGTCTGTACAGACCTCCAGGTCTTCAATGGTTGGTATTGAGATTAAAGGCATGTGTCTCCATGCTGGCAGTATCCTTGAACACACAGAGATCCACTTAGTTCTGCCTCCCAAGAGCTGGGATTAAAGGCGTGCACCACTACCGCCCAGCTTCTGCTATGGTTTGCTATTAGCTCTGACCCCCAGGCAACTTTATTTATTAACATACAAATCACATTTCAGTACAAATAAAATATCACTATAGTATGCAGTTTTCAATAAGTTATTTTATATTCTAAAGGCATAAATGCTTTCCTACAAAACAATCTGGAAGCATAAATGTAAGCAAAGCAAGTATCCTAGTTGGAGGTTATGGTTTAGTGGTTTCTTTCTATAACTTTCCCATCGACCCATGCTGTATTGTCCAACATGACAACACTAACCATAACTGACTACTTACATTTACATGAATTAAAATAAAAATTAAGTGCATATTTCAGGGCTCAGTAATCATGCATAGCTAGTAGCTGCACTAGTCCAGAGCACATTTTATCATCACAGACAGTTCCATTTGCAGTTCTAGCCACAGGGAACCCCACCCTCTGTGTGTGTGTGTGTGTGTGTGTGTGTGTGTGTGTGTATGTGTGTGTGTGTGTATGTGTGTGTGTGTGTGTGTGTGTGTGTGTGTGTGTGTGTGTGTATGTGTGTGCGTGTGTGTGCGCGCATGCGCGGGCGCATGCACGTGTGCATGTGTGTGTGCCTACTTTTATATCAATGACACAAGCTAGAGTCATCTGAGAGAGGGGAACTTCAGTTGAGAAAATACCTCCATAACATCAGGCTGTGGGTCTATGGAGCATTTTTTAAATTAGTGATTGATGGAGGGAGGGTCTAGGCCATTGTGGGTGGTTTCCTCTGGCTGGTGGTCCTGGGTTCTATAAGAAAGCAGGCTGAGAAACCCATGGGGAGCAAGCCAGTATACAGCACCCCTCCATGGTCTCTGCATCAGCTCTTGCCTCCAAGTTCCTGCCCTGTTTGAGTTCCTGTCCTGGTTTCCTTCAGTCATAGACTATGATGTGGAAGTGGAAGCCAAATAAACCCTTTCCTCCCCAACTTGCTTTTTGGTCATGGTGTTCATTGCAGCAATAGAAACCCTAACTAAGACAAAATATATATACATATGTTGTGTATACACACAACAGTATATATACAAAAAATATTTATGTACACAAAAAAATTTATACAGAGTAAATCTGCTGTGGATATCACTCTGTATAAATAAAATGCTGATTGGCCAGTAGCCAGGCAGAAAGAATAGGCAGGACAAGGAGAAAGGAGAATTCTCGGAAGTGAAAAGCTGAGACAGAGTGACGCTGCCAGCCGCCACCATGAAAAGCGAGATGTAAGGTACCGGTAAGCCATGAGCCATGTGGCAACTTATAGACTAATAGATATGGGTTAATTTAAGATATAAAAACTAGATAACAAGAAGCCTGCTATGGTCATATAGTTTGTAAGCAATATAAGTCTCTGTATGTTTACTTGGTTGGGTCTAAAGCAGCTGCAGGACTGGCAGGTGAGAGAGATTTGTCCTGACTGTGGGCCAGGCAGGACTGGAGAAAACTCCAGCTACAAAAACCCAAAATACAAAAATATGTATAGTTTTGATGAAAACATTTGTACACAGCTTTGCTTTCTGAATTTTTACCTATAAGTGGATTCATAGTACCAGAATAACTTTTCTGAGACTGTCATTATCCTTTGTCCTCTCACACTTAAAAATTTCTGGTTGATGGTGGTCTCTTCTTTAAAGACTTAAAACAGCCCCATCATCCTCTGGCTTCCACACTTGCTCCAGCGGTGGCCTATATCTGAGTCACTGTGGAAGATTTTCTGTGTTTTATGCCATCACACCATGTTCACCTGCAAGTGTTTAAAATGCTATTCTGCTTTCTGAGTAGGTCAGAATTGGGGGTTCAGTTTCACAGAATTACCTACCACTGTGACCATTCCTCTTTCATCTTTTTCTTTTTGAGAAATTAATGATAGAATTTAAAGGCTTTGCATTCCATTGATGGTGTTTCTAATCTCATCCAGTCTTTCAACAATTTCCCCAAATCCATTTCTAGCTTACTAGTGTTCTCTTCAATGGCATCTAATCTGTTGTTTGATGTGACATCTACATTTATAACTTTAGCAATTATATTTTTCTTTTTTAATTTTTACTGGGTTCTTTAAAAAAATTCCCAAATGTTAAACCAAGCCAACCAAACCTCATCCAGGCATGCCTCTGATCCGGTGCTAGGAAGCAGAAAGGAGGAGGGCTGGGCGTTCCAGGCCAGCTGGATCTGTATCGTGAGACATTGTCTCTAGTACACTGGATGTGAAATGTATATAAAGTGCACCTGAGGCTATAATTCCTTGAATTTTGACAAATATCCATACACATGCAATTTCTGGCTAAGTTAAGAAATATGCCTGGGTAGTGGTTGTGCACATTTTTAATCCCAGCACTCAGGAGGCAGAGGCAGGTGGATCCCTGAATTCAAGGCTGGCCTGGTCTATGGAGTGAGTTTCAGGACAACAAGGGTACACAGAGCAATCCTGTCTCATAAAAAAACAAAACAAAACAAAACAAAAAGCCAAACAAAACCCAAACCAAAAAAAAAAAAATCCCCACAAAACAAAAAAAGAAATGTGACATATAAATAAAAATTTAAATTTGTAAGTATTTAAAATGTCTAGCATTAGCAAAGCACAAATTTATCATAATCCGAGTTCACATTATATAGTTGTCAGCTTTCCTCTGCTATGACCCTTTAATGTAATTCCTCATGTTATGGTGACCCCCAACCATAAAATTATTTGTTGCTACTTCATAACTGTGATTTTGCTACTTTACGAATCATAATGTAAATATCTGATATGTAGGATATTTGGTATGTGATCCCCGTGAAAGGGCCGTGTGGGCTCGTGGCCCATAGGTTGAGAACCACTGCTAGTACAGGATGTGCAGCTGGGCGGCGGCTCAGCCCCAGCAGGAGCTCTACTTATCGCATATTGTGTAGTGCTCCAGCGTGCCAGGAGCCCATGGCCTACGGTGCTTTCTTTACCTTTGCTGTCTTCGACGCTTTTTTTTTTTTTTTTTTTTTTAGTTTAATGAGAAAAACACTCATTGACTTACCATTTTTAATGCTTTTCTGGGGGGGTTAAAGAGTTTATAATTAGTGTCGTTTGGGGGCTGATAGTTTTCTTACAGCACAGACCTGTTGGAAACTATTTTTTTTTTCCAGATTTGGTACATCTGGAAAAATGCTGTTTTTGTCTGTTTGTTTGTTTTTAAATTTTCACTAGATGTAGAATACTAGGCTGACAGTTTCCAGTTTTCACTCCGAATTTCAACGGTGGGTATTCTAAAAGCTAAGGACTGAGAACCTGGCATTTCTTTCCTTCCTTCAGGGTTAGGCTTTGTTTGGCAATATGAGTTATCTGTAGATTAGTCGGCTTCTTCCAGTGCTGTTTTTTTTTTGTTTTTTTGTTTTTTTTGTTTCTTGTAATAGGTCTAGAACAATCCTGGAGCATGATCTACTTCTGGTTTCTTCTTTCTCAGCTCTGTGCCAACATTAGCATTTTGTTCTTCTTACAGTTCCCCCTGTGTCTTTGTGTAAATTCATTCTGCACATGCGTGGCTCAGAGGCATCGAAAACTCCAGGGAATACCTGTGAATATTTCTGAAGCTCCCGCCCCCCCCCCCCCGTTCAGCTTTTTTCTTTCCAGGGCTCTGCCCTGCTAGTTCTACCAATCTGAGACTCCCTAGACTCCTGTCTCTTGGCCTCCGCACAGTTCCAAGTCCCCCTTCCATGATTGGCCGTCTGGAAGTTACCTCTATTTTTGTTCTATTTTTGTTCAGTTGTTCAGCAAAGGCGAGCTACCCTAGGGTTTGTCACGTTGTGGTTGATAGAGATGTCGTTGCTTTATGTCTCTTGTCATCATTGATACAAAAACACAGTTCTCTGCTCAAAAGGGATTTAGAGAGTTTATTCTGGTGACCAGAGCCCAAGAACATGGACTCATGTTGTTCCAAATAAAATGTTAGCAACCAAAAGTTAGAAATCATACTATTTTTAAAAGATATTTTTGGGAACATCAGGTTGGGCAGTTACACAAATAAGGGAAATCTCTGCTATAGGCCTCAGAGTTCATCTGATGACATTCTTAACTTTTGGTTTGTTGGAAGCTAAGAGGTCTTGTTTGTACATTCCAAAAAGAATTTTTACTTAGTAGTCACAAAGATATTAGGTCAAATACATATCTGGGGGCCAAATGTAAAGCTGGGCAATGAATAGCTACTAAGCAGGCCAAAAATAACCAAAGATAATGTGCCTCAGTGCCAGAAACATTTCGCCTGTCCACAATCATGGAAGTACTGTTACGTTAACAAGCCTGTGGAGTTTTTCACACAGGTGAGGTTTTCTCATGGGGACTTCAGCTCACAGTCATCAGTTTAGTCATGTCTTATTGATAGCGATGAGTACATGGTCTCACTTCTATCATCTATGCTAAGTCCTTGGTCTTATATTTACTATTTACTGCTGGGTATTGACAATGGCTACATGCTGTCATAGGTGTTACTGACCCCCAGGGCACAGGCGTGGCCCCTTCATCTTTCTTTGGGCAGGTGAATGGCAATAGATAAGCTCCATGTGGAAAATGAAGGTGTTGATGGGAGACTGAAGAGTGAGTATTTTACAGTCAAATGTGGTGACAGGTAAGGCACATAGATAGAGTGACAGAAGGAAGTAGTTGAGCCATGCCTGTGCTTACTGAAAGCATTTACATGAGATTGAGTGGTAAGCAGAAAAGCCTGGGATAACTCATTACTAGGAGCCTTCTATGGCCAGAGTGGCACGAACAAGCTGGGGCAGAGCAAACAATGAGTGGAAAGCTAGAAGGGCAGGCTGGACGGTGCAGGCCTGCTGAGCACTTGGAATGATTCTTGCATTTACAGAGGGTAAGAAGATGACACCAAGAACGTTCTGAGCTAAGGTATGGCATGATATGGCTTCCGTCCAATCCTGTTCCCCTACCCCACTGTCCCCAAACTTCTGATGATCAGCTGTTTTGGCAGGCACAGCTCCATGTTGGTAACATATTTTGCTGTTGGCTGTAATAATTCCATTATGGACTCTGACTTAAAAGTGTGTATGTTGCCTGTTCCTCAGGTATAATCTTTACATCTCACCTATCTGCCTCTGCAGTGCTGTCACTAAAGGGGAGCGTACCACAGTGCCCCGCCTTCAGCTACTTTTCTTTTTTAAAATTAATTTTTTAATTTATTTTATATCCCTACCACAGTTTCCTCTCCCTCCTCTCCTCTCATCCCCTCCCCCATTCCACTCTTCTTCTGTTTCTGTTCAGAAAGGGTCAGGTTTCCCATGGGTATCAACAAAGCATGGCATATCAAGTTGCAGTAAGACTAAGCACCTCTACCTCCTCTTAAATTCAGCTGGGCAAGACAATCCAGTATGAGGAATAGGTTCCCAAGAGCCAGCCAAGGCACCAAGGAATAGGCCCTGCTCCCATTGTTAGGAGTCCCACAAGTAGACCAAGCTACACAACTGTCACATATATGTATTGGGCCTAGGCTGGTCCCATGCAGGCTCTGTTGGTTTAGACTGTGAGTTCCTATGAGCCAGGGTAGTTGTTTCTGTGGGTTTTCTTGTGGTGTCCTTGACCCCTCTGGCTCCTACAATCCTTCCTCTGTCTCTTCCACAGGGTTCAATGAGTTCCATATAACGTTTGGCTGTGGGTCTCTGCATCTGTTTCTATCAGTTACTGGATGAAGGCTCTCTGATGACAACTGGGGTAGTCACCAATATGATTATAGGAGATGGCCGGTTCAGTCTTCCTATCCACTATTGCTGGGAGTCTTAGTTAGGGTCATCCTTTTAGATTTGTGGGCATTTCCCTTGGATCAGGTTTCTACCTGACCCCCAAATGCACCCCCTTTCCAGTCATCTCTTTCAATACTCTCCCCTTATCCACTCCACAATCCAATTCCTCAAGTTCCCATTCCCATCCACCCCCATTCTACCCAGGAGATGTCTTTTATGTCCCCTTCCCAGGGAGATTCATGTATCCCCTTTGGGCCCTCCTGGTTACCTAGCCTCTCTGGGTTTGTGGATTGTAGCATAGTTATCCTTTGCTTTACAGATAATATCCACTTATGAGTGAGTACATACCATGCTTGTCTTTCTGGGTCTGGGTTACCTTACTCAGGATTTTTTTTAGTTCTATCCATTTTGCCTTCAAATTTCCTGATGTCATTGTTTTTAATAGCTGAGTAGTACTCCAAGTAATACTCCATTATGTAAATGTACTACATTTTCTTTATTCATTCTTGGGTTGATGGACATCTAGGTTGTTTCCAGTTTCTGGTTATTATGAATAAAGCTGCTATGAACATAGTTGAGCAAGTGTCCTTGTGATAGGATGGAGCATCCTTTGGGTATATGTGCCCAAGAGTGGTATAGCTGTGTCTTCAGGTAGATCAATTCCCCATTTTCTGAGAAATCACCATATTGATTTCTAAAGTGGCTGTACAAGTTTGCACTCCCATCAGGAGTGGACGAGTGTTCCCCTTGCTCCACAACCTCTCCAGCATAAGCTGTCATTTGTGCTTTTGATCTCTTACCCATTCTGACAGGTGTAAGGCAGAATCTCAGAGTTGGTTTTGATATGCATTTCCCTGATGGCTAAGGATGTTGAACATTTCTTGGACATTTGAGATTCCTCTGTTGAGAATTCTGTTTAGATTTGTATCCAATGTTTTAACTGGATTATTTACTTTGTTGCTGTCTAGTTTCTTGAGTTCTTTATATATTTTGGAAATCAGACCTCTGTCAGATGGTGTGTTGGTGAAGATTTTTTCCCATTCTGCAGGCTGCTGTTTTGTCCTATTGACAGTGTCCTTTGTCTTATGGAAACTTTTCAGTTTCATGAAGTCCTATTTAATAACTGTCAATCTTAGTGTCTGTGCTATTAGTGTTATATTCAGAAAGTTGTCTCCTGTACCAGTGCTTTCAAGACTATTCCCCACTTTCTCTTCTGTCAGGTTCATTGTAACTGGATGTTGAGTTCTTTGATCTACTTGGACTTGAGTTCTGTGCAGGGCGATAAGTATGGATCTGTTTGCATTCTTCTACATGCCAACATCCAGTTATGCCATTTATTGAAGATGCTTTCTTTTTTCCATTGTATAATTTTGGCTTTTTTTGTTGTCGAAAATCAGGTGTCCATAGGTGTGTAGATTTACAACTCAGTCTTCAATTTGATTCCATTGACCCACTTGTCTGTTTTTATGCCAATACACAAACTGTTTTTATTACTATAGCTCTGTAGTAGAGCTTGAAATCAAGGATAACGATACCTCCAGAAGTTCTCTTATTGTACAGGATTGTTTTGGCTATCCTGGGTTTTTTGTTTTTCCATATGAAGGTCTGTAAAGATTTGTGTTGGAATTTTGATGAGGATTGTGTTGAATCTGTAGATTGCTTTTGGTAGGATGGCCATTTTTACTATGTTAATCCTACTGATCCATGAGAATGAGATATCTTTCCATCTTCTGATATCTTCTCCAATTTCTTCCTTCATAGACTTGAAGCTCTTATTATATGGGTCTTTCAGTTGCTTTGTTAGTGTTACCCCAAGATATTATATATTGTTTGTGGTTATTGTGAAGGATGTTGTTCCCCTGATTTCTTTCTCAGCCCATTTATCATTTATATATAGGGGGACTACTGATTTTTTTCAGTTAATCTTATAGTTAGCCACTTCACTAAAAGTGTTTATCAGCTGTTGGAGTTCCCTGGCAGAATTTTTGGGGTCCCTTATGTGTACTTATATACATATATTATGTCATCTGTAAATAGTGATACTTTGACTTCTTTTCCAATTTGTATCTTCTTGATCTCCTTTTGTTGTCTTATTGCTCTAGCTAAAACTTCAAGTACTATATTGAGTAAATATGGAGAGAGTTACAGCCTTGTCTTGTCCTTGATTTTAGTGGAATTGCTTTGAGTTTCTCTCCATTTAATTTGATGTTGGCTATTAGCTTGCTGTATGTTGCTTTTATTATATTTAGGTATGTTCCTTGCATTCCTAATCTCCCCAAGACTTTTATCATGAAAAGGTATTAGATTTTGTCAAAGGCTTTTTCAGCATCTAATGAGATGATCATGTGTTTTTCTTTCTTTCAGTTTGTTTGTATGGTGGATTATATTGACAGATTTTCATATGTTGAACCATCCCTGTATTTCTAAGATTAAGCCTATTTGATCATGGTGGATGATCTTTTTGATGTGTTCTTGGATTTGGTTTGCCAGTAATTTATTGAGTATTTTGCATCAATGTTCATGAGTGAAATTGGTCTGTAATTTTCTTTCTTTGTTGGGATTTGTGTGTTTGGGGTATCAGGGTGACTGAAACCTCATAAAGAATTTGGCAACATTCCTTCTGTTTCTATTTTGTGGAATAGTTTGAGGAATACAGGTATTAGCTCTTTGAAAGTCTTATAGAATTCTGCACTAAAATCATCTGGCCCTGGGCTTTTTTTGTGGGGAGATTTTTAATGACTGTTTCTGTTTCCTAAGGGGTTATAGGTCTATTAATATTGTTTATCTGGTCTTGATTTAATTTTGGTATGTGGCACTTATCAAGAAATTCGTCTATTTCTTTTAGGTCTTCCAATTTTGTAGAGTACAGGTTTTTGAAGTATGACCTAATGATTCTCTGGATTTCTTCAGAATCTGTTTTTATGGCCCCCTTTTCATTTCTGATTTTTAAAATTTGGATATTCTCTTTCTGCCTTTTGGTTAGTTTGGATAAGAGTTTGTCTATCTATCATTGGTTTTCTCAAAGAACCAACTCTTTGTTTCATTGGTTCTTTGTATTGTTCTCTTTGTGTCTATTTTATTGATTTCAGCTCTCAGTTTTATTATTTTCCACTGTCTACTCCTCTTGGGTGTGTTTGCTTCCTCTTCTTCTTCTTCTCCTCCTCCTCCTCCTTCTTCTTCTTCTTTTTAGAGCTTTCAGGTGTGCTGTTAACTTTCTAGTATGAGATTTCTCTAAATTCTTTATGCAGGCACTTAATGCTATAAACTTTCCTCTTAGTACTGCTTTCATTGTGTCCCATAAACGGGTATGCTGTGCATTCATTTTCATTGAATTATAAGAAGTCTTTAATTATCTTCTTTATTTCTTCCTTGATGCAGTGATAATTCAGTTGAGAATTGTTCAGTTTCCATGACTTTGTAGTCTTCTTGTAGTTTGTGTTGTTGTTGAACTCCAGCTTTAAGCCATGGTGATCTGATAAGATACAGGAGATGATTCCAAATTTTTTGTATCTATTAAGACTTGCTTTGTGACTGAGTATGTGGTCAATTTGAAGAAGGTTCCATGAGGTCCTGAGAAGAAGGTATATTTTTCATTGTATGCGTGAAATGTTTTGTAGCTATCTGTTGGGTCAATTTTAGTCATAACATCTGTTAATTTTGTTATTTCTCCACCTAGTTTTTGTCTGGATGACCTGTCCATTAGTGAGAGTTGGGTGTTGAAGTCTCCCACTATTCATATGTGGTGTTCTATATGTGATTTAAGCTTTAGTATGTTTTTTTTGTTTTGTTTTACAAATGTAGGTGCCCTTGTATTTGGGATATAGATGTTCAAAATTGAGACTTCATCTTGATGGATTTTTCCTGTGATGAATATGAAATGTCCTTCTCCATCTCTTTCAACTGATTTTAGCTTGAAGCCTATTTTGTTAGATATTAGGATAGCTACACCAGCTTGCTTCTTAGGTCTGTTTGATTGGAAAAATCTTTTTAAAATCCTTTATGCTGAGATAATGTCTGTCTTTGATATTGTCTTTGATATTTCTTTGACACAGCAGAAGGATGACCCTGTTTTCATATGCATTTTGTTAGCCTATGTCTTTTTATTGGAAAATTGAGTCCATTGATGTTGAGAGATATTAATGACCAGTGATTGTCAATTCCTGTTATTTTGTTGGTGGTGGTGTATGTGTTTCTCTCTTTGGGGTTTTGCTGGTGTGGGATTATCTATGCCTGTGTTTTTGTGGGTATAGGTAACTTCCTTGGGTTGCAGTTTTCCTTCTAATACCTTCTGTAGGGCTGGATCTGTGGATAGATACTGATTGAATTTGATTTTGTCATTAAATATCTTGTTTTCTCCATCTATGGTGAATTAAAGCTCTACTGGGTATATAGTAGTCTGTACTGGCATCCATGGTCTCTTAGAGTTTGCAAGACATCTGTCCAGGATCTTATGGCTTTTAGTCTCCATTGAGAAGTCAGGTATAATTCTGATAGGTCTGCCTTTATATGTTACTTGGCCTTTTTCCTTTGCAGCTTTTAATATTCTTTCTTTATCCTGTATGCTTAGTGTTTTGATTATTATGTGATGACAGTACCTTTTTTTCTGGTCTAGTCTAGTTGGTGTTCTGTTAGCTTCTTTTTACCTTTATAGGCATGTCTTTCTTTAGATTAGGGAAGTTTTCTTCTATGATTTTGTTGAATATATTTTCTGGGACTTTGATCAGGGATTCTTCTCCATCTTCTATTTCTAATATTGTTAGGTTTGGTCTTTTCATAGTGTCCCAGATTTCTTGGATGTTTTGTGTTAGGAATTTTTTAGATTTAACTTTTTCTTTGACCTATGAATCTATTTCCTGTATCATATTTTCAATGCCTGAGAGTCTTTCTTCTATCTCTTGTATTCTGTTGGTGATGCTTGCATCTGTAGTTCCTGTTCACTTACCCAGATTTTCCATTTCCAGAATTCCCTCACTTTGTATTTTCTTTATTACTTCTATTTCCATATTTAGGTCTTGAGCATGTGGAGGCCCACAAAGGTTTTCATTAGATCTGAGCTTGCTTTACTCAGCAGAGCTGCATTAGAGGATTGTTTGACCATGTGCATGATTACCAGGTGATTGGAAGGGTCTGCACTTGGCTGAGCTAGGGGGAGGTCTTTTGCTCCATCCCCTGGCATTCCTATAAATAGTCCTTTAGAAGAGACAGAAGAGGCTGGTGGATCAGGATCCAGGCCCTCCCAAGGCTATCCTGTGTTTCTATCTGTTTATCTCCCTTCTATCCTTCTAGGTATATCTCTTATCCCTCTCTCCTCAAGAGCACCATGGGGTAAAATGTGGGAGCTGGTTACCCAGGTGGTCTCCCACATGAGCAGTTTTATATGTTTCCATCAACTGTTTGCTTATTTTTTCTTGGTTTTCTTGACATTCTTTAAGAGATTTATTAATTTCCCCTAATTTTTTGGTTGTCTTGTTGTCTTTTCCTCAACTTCTTTAAAGGATTATTTCATATCCTCTTTAAGGACCTCTATCATCCCCATAAATTTATGTTTTAAGGTCATTTTCTTATGCTTTAGCTGTGTTGGAATATTCTGGTCTTACTGTTGCAGGATAGCTGGGTTCTGGTGGTAAGATACTGCCCTTTCTGTTGTTGACTGTGTTCCTACACTGGTGTTTAGGCATCTGGGTTTGGGATGATTATAGGTCTAGGCGTTGATTCCTGTGTTTGTCTTTGTTGGATGGGTGTTTTGTTCCTTGGTTTCTGTTTCCTCTCTCGTCTCCAGGTCTAAGTGGCCAAGGGTTTTGGTGACTGGCGAGTCTTCATGTCCAGTAGGATGTCTCCATTGGGGATTTGGGGGGACTTGGATCCCTTGATCTGCTCAGGCCTCAGTTAAGCTGAAGTTTTCTTGGGTCTCTAGACCCAGCTTGGCCTCCAGTAAAGCCTGAATCATCTTCTGGGATACCTAGGACCAGCCTGCCTTCTGGCAGAGCTTCTGTGGCTGTTCTTCCAAGAGATGTGACTCGAGATGGGCTTATGGTGTCTGATCTTCCAACTGGTGTGGGCTGTGTCTGGACCTATGGAGTCTGCCAGAGTTCTGGGAAGGGCCGGCAACAGTGAGGATAATGAGATGGGAGGGGTTAAGCAATGGTGTGGGTCTTGGTGGAGCAGAATCCAGGGGGTGGCAGCAGTCCAGCTGGCAGGCAGGTTACTCACCTTCTCATCAACCACTGATGAGGGCTGCACCAGAGCTGTGGAATTCCTCTGAAATCAGGGGCAGGGACGAACAGTGGTGCTGGTGCTGAGATGGGACACGGCAGGCTGGTGTGGTCTGAACCTTAGTGGTGGAAGTCTGCTGGAGTTGGGGACAGCAGCAGCAGGGCCAGGGACCAGCTAGGATGAAGTTGGCCTGGGGAAGGGTCATGGGGTACAGAATCCAGGGAGGGGTACAGGCAGGTGCTTACTCATTCCAGCTAAGTTTCTCAATCCATCTATTTTATTGTAATTTGTATACATTTTCTCCAAAGGTGCTCTGCTTTTGTTTGGCAGAGGTCAATTCTCATTGTGTGCTACAGAGTGAATCAACAGATGTTTCCTGAAATGTTTCTTCCAACAACAAATCATTTTCAGAGGTATGCACATCCGCTGTTCTAAAAGACAATGCACAATTTACCTTGGGCTGTAGGGCTTTGTGTGACTTGTAAGGCTTGTTTTCATTAGCATTCATATCTCAATGAGGAAAGTTTATTTATATACTGGCCTGTATTTGCCAAAAGAAAAGTCTATTCCTCTTGTGTTCAAAGTCTTAGCATGGCTGATCTGCCCTAACCCATACTGTACTGTGGAACTTTTAGTATCATTAGTTTTTTTTTTTCTTTCTTTCTCTCTTTCAATTATGGCATGTATAATACATATAAAAAGCCATACAGAATACTTTGTAGATTTTAATTACAAAGTGAGCATTTATGTGTTTACAACTCAAGTGAAGAAATATAAGCTCCGATCTGGCCAGGGAGTGCTTTTTGTGAACTTGTTCTGGCCCACACCCCACTCCCTCTAGCCTGGATTCGACCACTGCCTTTGTTTTGCAGCAAGCACCCCTTGTTCTTCTCTACTTCCATCACTGCTGCTGACATCCTTCAGCACTTTCTCCTAGATTCTGCCTCTGAGGCTCTTTTCTTTGCTCAAATGCCATGCTTTGACTCAAAGAACAGCCCATTATACCACCACCATGTTTTCCTTGGGTGCTGTGACTTAAGTGGAAGAAAGTGTGGTAATCAGGATCAGTGAAGAAAGAAAGGCTGAGTCTTCTAAACTTCCTTGAAAAATAACCTTTCACATTGTTGAGATTCCTATTCCACATATTTCCCGTTTGATTGATATCCATCCTACATCTCCATGGTGATGTAGGCAGTACAGTGCAGATTTCCAGATTAAGTTTTGTAGGCATGCTTTTCATCCAGATGAATTTGGTAGAAATTGTACCTTCATACTTGTAGAGTGAAATAATGATGATTTATAATTGGACTTTCTTTGGGCCACCAGATCCCAAATAATGACAGGGAGACTTCTTATTAATTATGAATACTTGGCCTAAGCTTAGGCTTGTTCCCAACTAGGTCTTAAAACATATATTTATATTGATCTATATTCTTCCATGTGGCTTGTTATCTCTCCTCAGTACTATATATCCAACTTCTTCCTTTTCTCACTGGCCAATTCCCCACCTCTTAGATTCTTCCCCAGAGTTCCCCTCTCTCCATGAAAGTCCCACCTATCCTCTCCTGCCTAGCTATTGGCCATTCAGGTCTTTATTAACCCAATCAGAAGGTGCCTTAGGTAGATGAGCTAAAACAAAGACACATCTTCACAGTGTACAAAAAGATTATCCACAACAATAAATTTCACTTTTTAGAGGGCTGAAATAGAAACTCGATCTCTAACACTCTAACATCTCTTTCCTGAGTCTTCTGACTTCCTCCAGACATCATCTAAGATGTATGAAGAATGAGGAGTGAGTGAGTGAGTGAGGGAGGGAGGGAGGGAGGGGGAAATGGAAGGAATAAAGGGAGAGAGACTATATTTATTGTTACTTTCAGCACTTATCATGAAAAGTGGAAATAAAACTCATAAAATAAAAATGTACTTTGAAGATGAAAAATGCATCTGGAATATCTAACCAGAATGTATACTGATTTTTTTTTTCCTAACAGAGGAGAAAGGATAATCCAGATTCCCTGAAAAGGGGAAAATAAACCACTTCCTGTTGAAAGCCTGCTGATGGGCTCACATAAGAACTAGACTTTTTAATCTTAATTTTAAAAAATCATCAGAACTTGGTTTTATTGTCAATCACAAACCATAGCCAGAGGTAGGGCTCAGTGGTAGAGTTTACCTAGCACACATGAGGAATAAAACAAACAAACAAACAAAAAATCAACATTCCCCAACAGAGACCTGCGAATTAATTAAGAAAAAGCTACCTCCTATCAAAGATCTGAATATTAGGAGTTGCTATGACATTTATAAATTTAAAAAACATTTAAAAATTAACCACTAATTACATATTTGTATTTCTTCTTGCATAATTTCCATCTTTGTTAAGATAAAAACAGAAATAAGAGATAACATAAAAACAAACTTGGAGACATGAATCTTTATGGTGGCTACTGTAAGAAGTAAGAATTTGTTTGCTATGGTGCTTTCTGCATAGCATGTATATTCTCAATACAAATGGCTTATGGTTCAGTTTACATACTAGTCAGCCTGACAGAGGCAATCAGGGCAAAACTTAGAAAACTCCCAAGTTACTAAACCTGGGGTCTTGGTTGTTTTGGTTTTGTTTGATTCTCTGGGGTACTGTTTCAGGCCTGCACATGCTGGGCAAGTGCTCTACCTGAGCTGCACCCCAGGCCCAGGATTTGGCTTACAAAATGTCCAGAGCAATCCTAATACATGGATGGGTTGAGAGGTGGCTCTGCTCTGGCTGGATCAGCACCAGAGGCTAAGGACCAACCCACATCTTTTTCATGGCTTTTTCTGGCTTCCCTTCATCACCCCTGGGTGTCCTCTGGCTCACCTGCATCTGGGAAGGATCTAATTTCTAGACTCTGCAGCTGAGGGTCCCAGGACACTGCTAAGTAGAGGATGGATTGGGCCCAGAATGCAGGCCTCCTGAACCACTCAAAGTCTCTGGTATGCCGTGTTTAGTTGCTCAAGTGAAGTCCTTTTTTTTTTACAGAAGGGTGAACATTTTATGATAACTGTGTCCACAGTCATGGCAAGACTTAATGTATAAACCATATTTGTAACACATATATTTCCAAAACAGTCATAAGATGCTTTATGTAATGTCCATTAATGAAAAAAAATGGTCATGAATTTAAAAAAGAGTGGGAGGAAGTACATGCAAGGGTTTAGAGTGAGGAATGGGAAGGGAGAATAAAATTATATTTTTTAAAAAGTCATAATGGTCAGCAGATTCCAACAAAATCATATTAATGGGCATTGTTGCCAGCCTTCACAGCACACCTGCTAGTTTTAGATGAACCCTGGGTTCATGCCCCTCCTGATAGAAACAGCTGAGAGCTTTCTTCTGTTCCTTTGGTATCTCCTGCTACATAAGAGGCATTCTCTACCATACTCCCTCTCCTGTCAACAAGTCCTGCTGAGCTTTCCTTGGTTTATGTATTTGAGTATTTTGTTTACATTGTTTTGCCTGTATGTCCCTGAACTGGAATTACAGACAGTTGTGAGTCACCATATCTGTGCTGAGAATTGAACCTAGATCCTCCAAAGAGTGCAGCAGCCTCTTGACTGAGTTTTTAAAAAAATAGGAACTTTTATATAAATATGAAAAATGATTTTGTCAGTCATGCTGCTAGGGATTCTGGTTGCTTAAAGGGCAGGCAGAGTGGGTGTGAGGAGTGCTGAGGCACCAGTTATAGTCATTGAAGTATCTTCCCTTTAACTTTTCCCAGGTTTTTAAAATGTCTAGTTCTGACATAAACCTTTCTTATTATAACATCTGGAATACTGTATATAAATTAAAAATCCTTGTATAAATTAAATATGAAATTCAACAAATTAAAATTTAAGGTGTGTTATCTGGTTTCTGTAACACATTTGTATATTGCTTTATCCTATTTATCTTGTTTTTTTTTATTTTTTGTTTTACAATACCATTCAGTTCTACATATCAGCCATGGGTTCCTCTATTCTCCCCCCTCCCACAGCCTCCCCTTACCTCTAGTCAACCCCCATTCCCACCTCCTCCAGGGCAAATCCTCCCCTGAGGACTGCAATCAACCTGGTAGACTCAGTCCAGGCAGGTCCAGTCCCTTCCTCCCAGACTGAGCCAAGTGTCCCTGCATAAGCCCCAGGTTTCAAACAGTCAACTCATGCAATGAGCACAGGACTTGGTCCCACTGCCTAGTTGCCTCCCAAGCTGATCAAGCCAATCAACTGTCTCACCTATTCAGAGGGCCTGATCCAGCTGGGGGCCCCTCAGCCTTTGGTTCATAGTTCACGTGTTTTCATTCATTTGGCTATTTTTTTTCAATAATTGAGTAAAACTGAAATTTATTATAAGCCACAGTCGTCCTAGGGACCTCCATGCTATATATATAGCCTCTATGGTTCTATGGGTTGTGGTCTGATTGTTCTTTATTTTATATCTAGAATCCACTTATGAGTGAGTACATACCATGACTGTCTTTCTGGGTTTGGGTTACCTCACTCAGGATGATTTTTTTCTAGTTCCATCCATTTGCCTGCAAATTTCATGCTTTCATTGTTTTTCTTTGCTGAGTAGTACTCCATTGTGTATATGTACCACATTTTTTCCATTCATTCTTCCGTTGATGGGCATCTAGGTTGTTTCCAGGTTCTGGCTATTACAAATAGTGCTTCTATGAACATAGCTGAGCATATATCTTCATGGTATGAATCAGCATTCCTTGGGTATATGCCCAAGAGTGGGATGGCTGGGTCTTGAGGTAGTTCGATCCCTAATTTTCTGAGAAACCACCATACTGATTTCCACAGTGGTTGTACAAGTTTACATTCCCACCAACAGTGGAGGAATGTTCTTATCTTGTTTTCTACCCATTCATATATACCTATTTTTCAATCATTACCTATAGCATTTCTACTCACTAGTAGAGGTTATTTATTTATTTATTAATCATTAGTATGATTTACTTTGTGCAGATAGAAGACTGTTTCAGCACGGTGTAATTATTTTAAGAGTTAAGGGAACTACTAAAGGACATAAGTAAAATGTCACATATCATATATACACATTTTTTATACCACTGAGCCTTCATATGTACAGAGAAATACAGATCTTTATTCCAAACATGAATGGGGAGAGATATTTATCTTCCTCTTTCTACTGCTGTCTGTGAGCTGGGAAGTTAAGTCTGTTTCCATGTCTGTTGCCTTCTTTCTCAGAAGGAACACATAAGAGGCCTTAGATGAGAAAGTGTCTCAGGTTGACCTCTCTGGTCTCAAGTGTCCGTCATTTACTGTGACTACAACCTAAGCCACTGCAGTGATTGTAGATGCTTTGCAGTACTTTGGGGATAAGAATCTTGAGGGCTAGGAGTGCCTATTGCATCCTACTGATCTCCCTAGAAGGGCTTCTGGAAGAAAGGTACAGGTTTTCATGACATGGGAAAAGTGCAGCTTCTTGGCTGTTTCCAAAGTCTGAGATAATCCTTTGCTCGCTTAGGTCTTAACATTGCTGCTTCTCTTTTACCCAGTGAAGACCCAGTATGTATCTTTGTCCACACCCACATTACAATGTCCGTCGTCGTCCCCCCCCCCCCCCCCCCCCGCATCATTTTGTTTTTCAAGATAGGGTTTCTTTGTGTAGCTCTGGCTTTACTGGAACTCACTCTATAGACCAGGCTGGCTTTGAACTCAGAGATCCGCCTGCTTCTGCCTCTTGAGTGGTGGGATCAAAGGCATGTGCCACCACTGGCAATGCTCTCTTAAAATGAAGCCTTAGAAGAAAAGTCATCAGATGCACCTGACATCAAAACCCTCCCCAATGAAAGGGAACACAAAATCATGTCTGCATTCCTTCACATGGAATAGGGAAATAGAACAGAATGAAATTAAACTACCCAAAAAATATACTGCTTGTCATCATGATCATCTCAAATAATAGGAATGTTTCTTTCTTTTTAGGTTGTATAGAAAGTCATTTCCCAACATTGCACTGTCTTATGTACATGTGATATGTTATTACAATCCATGGAATGAACTACTCCTCTATGAATGAGACGTCCCACCTCTACTCCTTTTTCTCAGTTCTCAGCATGCAGCAGATAGAAGAGACTTGGAGGCACAGTCTAAAGCACACGACTCAGACTACATATAGCAGTGAAATTTGCTACACGGATAGGATGGTAGTTTCTAGCCTGCATTTCCACGGGATTTGAAATAGACCAAAAATCAAGGAAGAAGAGACCAAGCTCAAGGGGCCTCTCCATTCCATTTCAATCACACCAGCTGTGCTAAACAACAACAACAACAAAACACAGCAACAAACTTCTTTTATGTGTTCAATTCTACATAAAGTTCTGTTTTAATGGAGGCTTCCATTATAAAAATGTGAAAATCAGGACCACAGCGATAAAAGCGCATGTTACATGATCCTGACAGCTTAGGACACACATACAAGGTAGAAGGAGAGAAATGGCTTATGAAAAATTGTCCTCTGACCTCTACACACATCATGGAACAAGCATTTCTGCATTCACACACAAATGCACATGCACACATGCAATAAAAGAAATAAAATTACTGGGTAGTGGTTCACATGCCTTTAATCCTAGTACTTGGGAGGCACAGGCAGGTGGATCTCTGTGAGTTGAGGCCTGGTCTACAGAGCAAGTTCCAGGACAGCCAAAGCAATGCAGAAAAACCCTGTCTTGAAAGACCAATATAGAAATCATTGAAGAACATATGTATTATATACACATTTGAAACAGTATTTTCTGTTAAAGGTCTTTCCTATTCAATATTACAATTCCATGATATAGAAATTAACCCTCATCTTCAAATATCATCATTTGAAGACCCCAACTGATAGTCCAAGCTTAGGTGACTTATTTAGACTCCCAGTGTTTTAGTCATAGGACTGCAGCGGGAGGGAGCAGATACAAGTCTTGAAGCTTGCTATAAGGAAACAAGCTCTTGTAGCTGCTGTCACCCAGCCTGCCTCTCCACTCTACAGAACAATGAGGACAAACATGCCAAGGAGCTCTAGCTTAGTCCTGACTCAGGCCTGGGTTTACCAGAATTCTGCACAGTAACTCTATTGCTGTTACTTTCTGGCTACAGTGATCATCACACACAGTTATTTTAACCATTTTTAAGACTTCAGTGACAATACAAATTACTCAACTCTAATAGTAACTTATTATTCAGAGGACATTAAAATTCACCCTATTAGCCAACAGTACCTAAAGATAATTTTAGATAGCTAACTTTATTTCATGTCTATCCAAATAACATGTTTACTGTAATGTTTTCTGAAATTAATGACTCCATAAGACAATACTTCACTTGAATGATCATATCTGATACGTTACAACATTTTATTTTATAATATTTGGTTTCTTCTTGCTAAAAACATAGGTGGGTAAAAGTTTTTCAGTTTTAGACATTTTAGTAACATACAATTCTGAGATTTCCAGAACAGAAAGTTTCCATTTTTAATCCTATTATTACAAATTTAAGAATGTGTTTTATTTCCTGCAATGTAACTTTACAATTGTTATTTTTCTCCCATTAATATCGAATACTAAAATTAGAGTATTCCAGTTTAGAGATGGTTTTTTCATTAGAAAAGTCTGTCCGGTCAATGCGAGAACTAGGACTCCCAACCTTGCTTAGCCAGGCTTTCCTAAAAAGAGAAACAAACAGAAATGAACATGTATAGTAACACAGAGTTACTAAAAGACCCCATAAGAGGTAAGAAAGGGAATTCACACATTTGCAATGCAACTTTTGCATATAATGTCACAATGAAGGACATTATTCTATATAACAAAAATTAACTATGATAAACAAATTGCTTACATTGTATATGCTGTTCTAAGAATTCTACCAAGTACAATATACGGTTACACATGGACAAAGAAAAGGTAATAATTTAAGTAACTTACTTCATATTAAGATCATTCTTCCTACCCTAAAAGAAACACTTCAAGGTCATTATTACCTAGCTCTTTAAAGTTTCAAAATATTTTTACAAAGTGGTTAGTAGTAAAAGTAATTCGCCATTCTTTTTATTACAAAGTATATGGTAGACTTGTGTGTGTGTGTAGGTATATATACATGCTATATATAGGGAGAACATTACTGACAAAGAATAGACACAATTTCCTTAAAACACTAAATAAAACTAGATGACACATTTTCCTATTAAATATAGTTCTTACCATATACATTATTTCATTGCATGAAATAATCTAATTGTTCTGAAAACATTTTTCTGCGTATTTAGAACAGTGGTTATCCTAACTCATTAGCAATGCATATGATTTAATTTATGCATTTGAGACTTAACCAGATCACTCACTGTACAGTTCAGGCCTTTCTCATGTACCATGGAGACCTCAGACAACAGTGTTAAGGATTTTCCAGAGTCCTCTCCTATTATTTGGGATAACTGATTCAGTAGCTGTGATGATTAATATTGTGAACTTGGCAGAATCTAGAAGAGACAGCTTCTGGGCATGTCTGAGGTATTATCTACATCATGCTGAGGCAGGAAGCCCCACCCTGAGTGTGAGTGACATTATTCCATGGACTAGGACCCCAGAATACATAGAAAGGAGAAAGCTAGCTGAACTCAAGAATTCATTCTCTGCTTCTTGACTGTTGATGTAGAGTCACCTGCTGTTTCAAGTTCTGCCAGCAAATCTTCTCCACCATGACAGACTGTACCCTCAACTCTGAGCCAAAATGAACCCTATTTAAAGTTGATTTTGTCATAGCAATGAGAAAAGTGATGAATGTAGTGATTCTGTATAGTGATGTGTGTGTGTGTGTGTGTGTGTGTGTGTGTGTGTGTGTGTGTGTACATGTGGGCATGTATGGAGGCTAGAGAACAACTCAGTATTGTTCCTCAGGTGCTATATACTTTTTTTTTTTTTTTGAGACAAAGTCTGTAAGAGGCCTGGAACTTGCCAGATAGACTGGGCTGGCCAGTGAGCCCCAGTCTGCCTCTCCAGCACTGGGGTTACTAGCATGAACACCATGATCAGCATTTTTCTCACATGGGTTCTAGGAATAAAACTCAAGTCCTCATGCCCGCAGGCGAGCACTCTGCCAGCTGACACCCATCCCCCACAACAATGAGGCTGCTGTGTACAAGTGATGGCGTGAGCCCAGCTGTTACAGAGAAACAGCTTCTCACATCACTGAAATTACTCCTTGCTGTGAAACACACCTGTATTGTACTGTGCAGCGTAATCTCATACTGAATTAAAGCTCGGATTAAAAAATTATTTTCTGGGCAAAAATGACTCTTAACCAGGGAAAAGGATTCTAATGACTCAAATTGCCATTATGCTTTGAGCTCCCCCCACTCGGCTCTCCTTGTGACTTTTGCTGGATGAGGTTAATTTTGCTACCCCACATGGGCTAAGTCATCAATAGTTACAGACTTCTTTTCTTTTACTCATTTAATTAAAATCTTAAAAGTGAAAATTTCACATTCTTAGTTACTTTCCTCTTGCTGTTATTAAACACAATGGTCAAGGTAACTTATAAAAAAGCATTTTAATTTGGACTCACTGCTCTAGAGGAGTGGAGTCCATGATTATCATGATGGGAAGCATCGCAGCAGGCAGATGGTATGGTGCTGGAGCAGCAGTGAGAGCTCACATCTGATCCACAAGCATGAGGTAGAGAGAGCTGACTGGGAATGATTGAACTTTTGAAACCTTGAAGGCCCCCTCCAACAGGACTACATCTAATCCTTTCCAAACAGTTCCACCAACTAGGGGTCAAAAATTCAAGTATATGAGCATATGGGGCCATTCTCATTCAAACCACCCACACTTATTCAATTTTTGTGACAAACAGTTGATGACTTCAATTTTACTCATCAAATCTTTAAATTTTCTTGAAAACAAAGGCCAAAATTGTAGCCAAACATAACATTTAATGAGCACTGACTGTCGACTAAGTTCTTTATATACACTTTTTCTTTATTCTACATGTGAGCCCTGGAGCTCACAATCGACTACTTCCAAGGAGATAGAAAGCAAGAGAACTCAGTAAGCTGCTCCATGTGGTCGTAGCAGAGGAGAAATGGCCAGGTTCTGAATGCATCTAAAGGACCGTAAGTATATTTGCTCACAGAGTGCACACAAGTGTGAGAAAAGGGGAGGTGTGAGGATGACAGCCAGTATTTGGTCTGAGTAACTAGCTGGATGGAGTTGTTACTTACTGACAAGGAGAGGTAGGGACAGAGGCAGGTTCTGGGGAAAGATGAGAATTTCAGTTTTGGGATATCAAGCTTAAGATGCTGTTAGCCATTCAGGTGAGATATTGACTTGGGGTGGCATTTACAAGTCTGGCAAGAGGAAACAAAATTCAGAGTCTTTTAGCAAACAGACCAGTATTGAACACTGTAAGACTGGTTGGCACCATCATGAAAATGAAGATAGATAGAAAGAATGGGGGTTCTGTGACTACATTTTGAGGTACACTAATGTGAAGAGCTCAAAAAGGTGAGGAAGAATCAGAAGAACCATCCATTGAACTCTGCAGAAAACTAGGAGAGTGTGGTATCCTGAAAGCCCATACAGTCTACAGGGAATAAAAGGATGTCCACAAACCTGCTGGTGGTCAGGGGAAGAGAGAACTTAGGAATGATCATTGCACTTTAGCAATGGTGATGACCATAAGAGAAGCTTTGTGGGATGAAAACCATATTTGAGTAGGTTCAAGATAGAATAAGAGCAGAAAGATTAGAATGCACAAATCCAAGACAAGGACAGGTGGGCAGGGAAATGCAGGAAATCTATCTGTGCTGATAACAGTGTGTTGAGGTAGCTGCCTTACACTAGCTCCTCACCATCCATCAATACCTTCCTGATTGCTAGTCAGATGGCCAGATAAGGAAGGTTTAAAGGCCTTGTTGTTTCAATTGTGGTGAGGATGGCCACATTGTGTCATGGTTCCATACATGCCACTACTGTCACTAAGAACCTCCTTGCCTGAGCTGGCTGTTAAGGAATATCCTGACCACTGGTCACAAGCCGTGAAACCTCACTCTCCCTGTGTGGCTCTTGCAGCTGGCGTTTAACATGTAGTTAGGTTCGGAGACTGTTGATCTAAGAGTTCTAGGGAAAAACACAATTGTCATGAAATTTCACATAAATGTATGCTAATTAAAAGGACGCTTACCCTATCCCATACATTCCACATCTACATACATATCCACATATGTATATATGTATGCATATATGCATACCCTTACATTGAAAGAAACCCACATCGTCAAATGGCATAGGTGATCAATTCACCAAGAAGGCATTTTGTGCATGGCATATTCTAGGTGCTTGAATGCATACATAGATACTTAAAATGAAATTTGTTATGGTGATATTTTATTTGTACTAAAACGTGATTTGTATGTTAATAAATAAAGTTGCCCGGGGGTCAGAGCTAATAGCAAGCCATAGCAGAAGCTGGGCGGTGGTGGTGCACACCTTTAATCCCAGCTCTTGGGAGGCAGAACTAAGCAGATCTCTGTGTGTTCAAGGATACAGTCAGCATGGAGACACACGCCTTTCTCAATACCAACCATAGAAGACCTGGAGGTCTGTAAAGACAGGCAGCGACTAGGAGGTCATGTGGTTGGGTTTACAACCAATGAGAAGACAGAACAGAAACTCTATAAAAAAGACAGACACAGGAAGTAGGTCTCTTTCGGAGAGGTAGGACAACAGCGACAGTGAAGGGTAAGGTTTTTAGCTCTTAGCTATTGCTCTGACCTCTTGGCTTTCATCTCTGTATTGGCTCTGTGTTTCTTATTTAATAAGATGGTTGGTTACATCTACATCTCTCTGGCTCCTGGAGCCTGCTATAGTCTCAGTTCAGGAACTGGGAAAAAACTGAGTCCTTTACAAAGGTTATACAGGGCCCAAAAGAATCTTTCACAGATTTCTTACCAAGATTGAATTCAGCAGTACAGAGAATGGTCCCAAATTCAGAAGCTAGTCAGATAATAATCGAATCTTTGGCCTTTTAGAACATGAATTCAGCATGCAAAGAATAATCAGGCCATTAAAGGCAAGATCTGCACCCTTGGAAGATTGGATTAGAGACACAGTTAATGTTGAGGCTCATGACCATGATAATATGTGGGTAGGAGAAGCAACTTCAAAAGGTTTGAGGAATGTTAGATATTTTGGATGTGAAAAGCAAGGACATTTGAAAAGGGACTGTAAACAGATCATTCATAGAAACAATGTTTCTTCAAGAAACAATGGCAACAGAATGTCCCTTCCTTCTGGAGTATGCAGAAGGTGTGGTAAGGGAAAACACTGGACCAAGGAATGTAGATCAACAAGGGGCAGGCAAAGTAATCCTTTGCCTCGGTCTGGGGAAACTCTCAGAGGGGTCTTAGGCAGGTCCCCACAGCAAATCCAGTTCAAATCTTTCCTGCAGCTTTAGAGGAAACCCCTACTCAGAACAATTAAATAACCAAATGCCTATTGGAATAAATCATGCTGGTCAGGATGATGAAACAGAGAGAATAGAAAATTCAGGCTGCTTGCATGCACTTCCTGTTTTTATTTTTTATTAGGTAATATTATTTCCTTCTTGGGTCTCTGAGGGAGTTGAAAATTAGTTAGTTATAGTTGAAGATTAGTTAGTTATAGTTGAAAGGTAGTTAGTTATAGTTGAAGATTAGTTATAGTTGAAGATTAGTTAGGATAGAAAGTGAATTAGGTACATTTTGGACTTACCAAAATAGGATAGATAATGGAATTATTTTCTCGGAATTTGTCAAATACAAATGGACTAGACATTGTTTAGGTGTTTATTACTTGTATATATGGTATATAGTTATTGTACTTTTGTATATAGTTTTTCTTACATTAGTTACAACTTTTTTCTTTTAATTAAAATAGAAAAGGGGAAATATGGTGATGTTTTATTTGTACTAAAACATGATTTGTATGTTAATTAATAAAGTTGCCTGGGGGTCAGAGCTAATAGCAAGCCATAGCAGAAGCTGGGCGGTGGTGGTGTACACCTTTAATTCCAGCTCTTGGGAGGCAGAGCTAAGCAGATTTCTGTGTGTTCAAGGATACAGACAGCATGGAGACACACGCCTTTAATCTCAATACCAACCATTGAAGACCTGGAGGTCTGTACAGACAGGCAGTGACTAGGAGGTCGTGGGGTTGGGTTTATAACCAATGAGAAGGCACAATAGAAACACTATAAAAAGACAGACACAGGAAGTAGGTCTCTTTCGGAGAGGTAGGACAACAGCGACAGTGAAGGGTAAGGTTTTTAGCTCTTAGCTATTGCTCTGACCTCTTGGCTTTCATCTCTGTATTGGCTCTGTGTTTCTTATTTAATAAGACATTTGGTTACATCTACAATTTGTTCTCTTGGGGACTTATGTCAAACAGGGTAGTGTGAAGAATAAAGATGGCTATATGGTAGAATGTAACATGCAAAGTGCTGTCCACAAAGGAGGAGACACACCAAAGGCATGTACACTAAGAATGCACTTGGGTAGATCACTGTGAGAGTGATAACATTTCAACTACGTTCTTAAGAAAATGTTAGCAAATATGCAAATCTTAGAAAAGTACGACTGAAACAAAGAGCTGCTGGTAATGTTTATATAAAATTGTGCAGCTTTTGAATGACCAAAAGAAAGACTTAAACAAACAAGTAGCAAAATGGAAAACTTATTTGGAATATACAGACTACTTTAAACCAATATATAAGATGTTAGTGCAATAGAAAAATGGGCAAAATATACGAGTACATAAATATAAATAATGCCAATAAATATCTGAAAATGTTCACAGTTTTATGTTAAAAATTCAAAGAATGCGATAGCATTTATTTTGTGTGTGTGTGTGTGTGTGTGTGTGTGTGTGTGTGTGAGAGAGAGAGAGAGAGAGAGAGAGAGAGAGAGAGAGAGAGAGAGAGAGAGCATGTGTGGAGATTAGAGGAAAATGTGAATGAGTTGGTTCTCTCTACAATATTGGCACTAGGGATTGAACACATATCATTAACCTTGATAGCAGGTACCTTTACCTGCCAGGCCATCTCTCCAGTCCTTATAACACTTTCAATAATTTAAATTTTGTTTTATAGAATTTCATCCATGAGAACTCAATGTGCATCATTTTTACCACTTCCCTTCCAATCTCTCCCATGTTCCCATCCCTCCCCCTCAAATTCATGAACTCTCTTATTTATAAATTTTGTAAATTAAAAAAATCAAGTTTTATAAATTATAATTTATAAATAGAACTGGTAAATCCATTTAGTATTGCTTATATGTATATGTGTTTAAGGTAGACCACTTGGGATTGAATGACATTTCACAGGCTTGTCCTTGGAGAAGATGGATTTTCTCAGTCTCAACTGCCATTAATTGCCTATTGCTCTTTATTTGGGGTGGGGCCTTGAGAGATTTCCCCATCCATGTTAACATGTCACCTAGTGTTGATGATGTAGGCCTTGTTTAGGTGGACATATTGTTGAGGTTTTATAGCTACAGCTCCCTGTTATACACAGAAGACACTGTCTCACAGCATTCATTGTCCTCCAGCCTTACAATCTTTCTACCTCTTCTTCTGAGATGTTCCCTGGGCCTGAGGTGTATGGGTTGCATTGTGGATGTATCCCCTGGGAATGGGTACCCCAGCCCAACTGTCCTCTGTGTTTTGAACACTTGTGTGGATCTCTATAAGAGTTTCTATCTGCTGCAAAAAGAAGCTTCTTTGATGAGGGGTGAGAGCTCCATTTATCTGTGGGTGTACATATTTAGAACACAGTAGTTAGGAATTGTACTGGTGTCAGAACTATCAGTAGTAGGTTCTAAAACAAATTCTTCCCAAAATTTACTTAAATGTAAACTTAAATATAAATATCTTATAGTGGCAGTTAAGGTATAGGCAAAGAGACTTTTTTTTTTTCATGAGATTACAGGGCTTATTTTTAGAGCAGTTTGGTTCTACCTAACAGATGATGAAATGTCCACATTACCCAGGCATACTATATTGGGAGGATATCCTAGGATACAGATCTGAGACAGAGAATAGCGTGTTAATCAAAGCTCTGGTTTAACATCTCCTGGGAGGTAAGAAAACAAGACAGAACTGGATGGCAGTGATGCTGAGCAGCTTATCCGACATGAAGCTCTTGAAGCTGGTAGGACCCTTCAGCATTGTCCAGTACAAGGTGAAGGGGTTGTGTCTTTGTGTCTTTACCTCCTATATTAACCAGACGAATGATGCTGTGCAGAGAAGGGGTGTGGCCTTCACTCAAGAGCAGGAGGGTGATGACAGTGGCCAGTCTTCTAGCAGCACTTCCAGCACCCGGAGGGAAATATAAGTGGCACTTTGCAGCCTCTGTTCATGCCCTCAGCTCAGGGGGATGATTGAGCGGGAAGGACAAAGGGATAGTAACTGGTGGGACAAGGCCCAGGGGAAGTTGGATAAAACAGGATGGGCACATTCATTAGGTTTAATTTCTGTTTTATGCTTATTTATTTGTCCACATGTATATGTGCCATGGCACTGTGCTAGTAGAACTCAGAGCACAGCCCCTGGGAGTCAGTTCTTTCCTCTTACTCCCATCCCCAGGCATGGCAGCAAGCACCTGTGCCCACTAAACCATCTTGCCAGTCCACTTTTTAGAAAATAAGGAAGACACATCTTTTCTTTCCAGAAGGGAACACAATACATTATTTAAAAATTGAAGAGCAATTTGGATGTAAAGAGACATTTGCATGAAATAGTCTCCATATTCACAGCAATGTAGGAATTAAGATAATTTATTGTGCATTGACAGATACACAGTGAACAATGGGAGGCCTTAAGTTTACACTGCTTCCTTGGATGCTGGCCCTACTAAGCTGGTCAATGCCAGTGAAGTCAGGGGTCAGTGTCTGGGCCAGAGGTTTCTCAACAGCAACAACTCATCTGAGGGGAGATTTAAAATTTTTAACAGATAGTTTTGTATGAGACTCCCACCTCCTCCAACCTAAAGTGGACTTGTCTACTGGCTTGTCTCTAAGTTCTGCTTCTTTCTGTGTTGAATAGGATGATCCAAATAAACTGCTTCCATGGTGAGTCTGCTCTCGGTCTTCGAACACCTTTTCTCTTCGATCTATTATATTCTACAGGAAAAACACACCCGGTATTCCTGCCCACAGGGCATAACCTGGCCATGCTGTCCTGGGAGTCTGTGAAGGTTAAAGCCTTGTGCTGGCTGGTTTTACGTCAACTTGACACAAGTTAGAGTGATTTGGGAAGAAAGAACCTCAGTAAAGAAAACACCCACTCCCGTGTCCCCCCCCCCCCCCCCCCCCCTGCCAAGATTGGCCTGCAGGCTAGGCTACTGTGCATTTTCCTGATTTCTTGATTGGTCACTGATGTGAGAGTGCCCAGCTCACTGTGGGTAGGGTCACTACTGGGCAAGTGGTCCTGGGTTGTATAAAGAAGCAGGCTGAGCAAGCTAGTAAGTGGCATTCCTCCATGGCCTCCCATCAGTTCTGCCTCCAGGTTTCCGCCCTGATCTCCCTGGATGGTGAACTACAAGTTGTAAGATGAAATAAAACCCTTTCCTCCCCAGTATCACAGCAACAGAAACCCTGACCAACACAGACTTGGTGCACATTAGATCTTAAGTATCCCCCAGAGGTCCATACAGTAAAGACTTCCCCTGAAGTTGGTGATATCAGGATACAGCAGAGCCTTTGAGAAGGAGCTTACTGGGAGATCTGTAGGTTGTTGGGGGATATCTTGGAAGGGCTTGTGGGACTCTCATCTTTTCCTTGATCACAGGCCACAAATAATGGTGCAAATCAGTCATGGACTGAACCTCCAAACTGTGAGCCAAATAAACCTTTACCCTTTATAAGGTGATCATTTCTGATGCTTTGCTATAGTAATGGAAAGCTGAGTAATGCAAGATGTCCACATTCAATGATTCACTTCCACTGAATTTCTTTTTTGGTCCTATATTATCCTCCACTGTGTCCATGGGACCATCTCTAGGGCATAAAGTTTTGACTTCCTCTGGGATCCCCAGCAGCTTGCTAGTAAAGTCTGTAGGATAAGTGCTTACTATTCAAATTTGGAATAAGTCTTATTTTTAGCCCTGCCTTCATGCCTGTGTCCCACTGTCTGAGTCTTGTTGGATTCCCACTGTATTAACTCTGTTACACAGCTTTGCAGCTCAAGTCTACCTCATATTCGCCCCAGTTTTCATGGTTGCTGTAACTTTCTATCCCATTCTTGGACCTTAGAGGTGTTTCAAGAAAATCCTTTTTTTTTCTAGGAAGTGGAGTTTATGTAGGAGTAAAAGTAAATGCCTGTGTTCAAAATGTAATACCTTTAAAATATGGTTTTATCCTTTATATTTATAACTTCAGGGCCAGTAAGATGGCTAAGTAGATAAAGGCACTTCTTTGTCAAGCCAGACAACCTAAGTTCAATACTTGAATCCACACATTTGTAAAGGGAGAAAATGACGCCTAAAAATTGTCCTCTAACCACCACATGTGTGCAGTCACGTGTGTCTCACAGCACTCTGAGACTTCCCTGCCTCCCTCTCCTTTACACAATAAAGAATTTTTTTTTTAAAAGAACGTCTTTAGCCTTTGTGGAGTTATATAAAATATCTCCTGATTTTTAATAGTTAGACATTTTCTCCAGTACTTCTTACTGAATAGCTTGGTTTTCCCCACATGCTTCAAACAGTGTCTCCAGCACATTCTACACTGGCACCTGCACCTAATGTTCTCCTAGACATTCTGCTTGGCTGCACTGGAATCTCTCTGCTCTCTAAGCTAGTACCAACATTATAGCTTTACAGCACATTTTAATTCAGTCGTCTCCCTACTTCCTTCAATGACTTTACTTTTGAATGTTGTCTTATATAGTTTTCTAGCTCTTAGCAGAATTTTAACCATTTCCGTCACATTCTCTGTTCAATATTACACCTGTTGAGAGAAAACTCACATTCTGTATTAGCTACTTGTGACAAAACATTTGATCGAAACAATTTAAAAGAGGGAAGGATTATTTTGGGTCCTGATCGCAGAGGTTTCAGGCCAGGGTTTCTTGGTCTCATACACTTGGGTAGATGATCTTGGTGTCAGAAGCATGTGACTTGGGAGCTTCTTCACCACATTATGGACAAAAAGCAGACAGGATGACAGAAAGGAGCCAAGGACAAGGTGCCCCTGAAGAAGAATCCACCGCGAGGATCTACTTCCTCTGGATAGGCTGTAAGTTACTACTAAAGTTTTCAGAATTTCCCAACATAGGGCCACCAGCTGGAGATCTGGACTTTAAAACATGATGCTGGGGGGCTAAAGGGCATTTCCTATTGAAACTCAGTGAGCTTAACAATCTTATCAAGAGAAAAATGTTCACTACTTTTTTTTTCAAATCTTTAAGTGCCTCCACTCAAGTTTGCAGTTTGCTTAGCTTGGGTCCTCTGTACCTCTCAATAAATTTCTACTTAGTTAAGCTTCTACATTTCTTGCTATTTTGAGCAATACTTGAATCTTGTAGGTGGAAATTTTAGTGAGCTCTTAAGCTGTAGTTGGTGTCTTGCTGATCTTTGCTGGGGGTGTAATGTTTCTTACTTCTTTTCATTGGTTTCCTATGATTTACTTAGAGACTATCTCATGTGATTTTTTTTTCTGATTTGTCAGTTTTTTTCACACTGACTGAATAATTTCAAGTTCTCTGTATTTTGGGCTCCTTAGCCACATTTCTCCAATTATTGCATTCTAAAGAACTGCTGCCATAACTATGCAGAGAAAAAAAGGGGCATGGGCAGCATGCACAGCTGAGTGGACATCACAGCCAGCACACATTGCTCTGGTGCCTTCCTATCTTATCCATTTATCCATTAGTGCAGTAGACTCTATAAATGGTGAATGGATCATTGGATGGATAGATGAATTCTATGCACCTGAGAGAGACTGAAGTCAAATACTTCTGTTATAAATATGAATGTATTCACACATACATGTGTTTCAGGTATTTCTATTCAAGAAACACTATCCTTTGAAAGGATCTTTAGAAAGTTCAAAAATCCAATATTGAAAAAGATTTGGAAAAAACCTATTGACAGAAGTCATATTACTTGGTAGTCACATGTCTCCTTTCACTGCGATATATTTTAAATGTTTTTTGTTTGTTTGTTTTTCGAGACAGAGTTTCTCTGTGTAGCTTTGGAGCCTGCCCTGAAACTCACTCTGAAAACCATGATGGCCGTGAACTCACAGAGATCCGCCTGCCTTTGCCTCCCAAGTGCTGGGATTAAAGGCGCGTGCCACCACCACCACCACCGCCACCGCCACCGCCACCGCCACCACCACCTGGTTTAAATGTGTTTTTAAATGTCTTATGTAGAGTTTTAAAAAATGAAACTAATTTTTGTGAGGCTTTTTATTTTTTTTTACCAAAATCATGTTGGCTTTAACAATGACACAGTAGCAACTGACAAAGGGGTTTCATTATGAATGTATTTCTTATATATTTGATGGGAATTATACATGTTGTGAAAAGAATTTTTTATGGAAGGAAAAATCACAATGATCTTACATGAATAATTTCTAAGCACCTTCTTTGCATTATGAATAAATAAAACACAGTGCTGGTGCATATCAAATGGCCAAGGAAAGATCTCTTGTCTAATAAATTAGCAGTGCTATGTTTTTATTATCACTATTATTTTAGTGTGTGTGTGTGTGTGTGTGTGTGTGTGTGTGTGTGTGTGTGTTACCACTCAGGCAGTCATTGACCATCAGGCCCGTTGGAGTTCCACAACATTCTCTATAATTCTTTGTGGCAGATGGTACATATTTAGCCATCAGATACAGTAAGTGTTATACATTCATGGCCTTGGCAACAGTAAAGCAGCCAGATGTGGCCTTTGAAAATGTGCTTAGGCTACTGATCTTCCAGAGTCAGTATGGAAAGGCCCTGCCTCCACAGTGTGTCATAGCAGTGACATTTGTAAATTGCTATATATGTGTAATTGCTTATGTGTTCTTGATATGCCTCCCTGACACTAGCATGCAAGTTCTAAGACAGACTCAGTCTTATTATTAAATAATAATGTCAGTACTAGATAATAACATATTGAAAGAATGAGTCTTTGTCACCTGTGTGCTTTCTTCAGGTCTATAGCTTCCACGCCTTCGAGGGTATTCTAGGTCCTATACCATCAACATGCAGAAAGAAACGCTGAGTATGGACTCAACTTTGATTTTATAGCACATTAAACAAAAACCTTATTTTTGAAATAATCTTTGAAAGCAAAAAAAAAAAAGGTTTGCCCAATTAATGGCTACAGTCATCTTCTCAAAGGGTTTGGGATCTGACTAATGACTTACACCTAAGCCTGGGAAGCAAGATGATTCATTGCAATTGGTTCATTTATTTTTAACAGCTCCTCCAATTTTCTTATGTTTCTTATAACTGAGTTTATACAGGATAGAAATAAACACAGGACTGGCTTTGCTTGGTGTCCAGAGTAATTCTTACAGCGTGGCAGGGGGATCAAGTTCATCCTGCACGCCCAGTCATGGACATGCCGCCATCTCCTGCGAATAGTGCATGACTGTTAATGTGGACATATCAGTCCTAGGACATTTTCCTTAGTATCTCAACAGACATACAAACACCCACTCATGTATCTGTTGTATTAATTCAGGATTTTCAAGCCTTTGACAGAAAAGATCTCTTTTTCCAACATTTTAAATGAAAGCTTCATGTTCTTTGGCACAGTGCTTTTCTCTGACACAAGAGAATGGCGTGTGTGTGTGTGTGTGTGTGTGTGTGTGTGTGTGTGTGTGAGCACTGCCCTCAAGCATTTCAGGAGCATTCCAAGGGCTATGAGAAACTCAGTGTGAAAACTGCCCCATTAACTTATCATTCAGCAAAGCCATAGAGTAGACTGTAAAGAGAATTCATCATCTCTGGAAACAGAAACCAGCAGCACTGTCTCCTCTCTAACTCAAGTCAGTATTACCTGTAGAAAGTGGGCAAGTGAGCTCTTAGGATGATAGAAAAAATGCCATCTAAGTAATATCCTTGACTGAAACAAAGAAGTGAAATTAAAGCACTAGAAAGCCAACACTATCAATAATTCATAGCAGTTCTATTTCCTGGGACTAAAGTGAGGTGGAAGTATCCTTTCAGATATCTCTGCAGCACTGGTATAAAACTCGATTGAAGTGAGGAAGCAGACAGTAGAAAAAGATAGTGTATGAATTAAGCTAATGTAGTACTTGCCAATCTCAAGCTTTTAAGCCAGCATTAATAATGGAAAGACAGTGTATAACATTTTTGTTATTCTCTTTTTCTCAAACTGCTTTCTTTATTCAGGTATATACAGACAAATAGTACTATATTATAAAAATAAATGTTTAAATGGTACTTTAATAGCATGCCTAAAAACTTGCTAGCTAATTATCAAGAAAATCCCAGGTCCTGCATAATTAACCAGAGATGAGATTCCTCTATTACTGTCATCACAGAGCTCCTGAAAAGACGGAAGAGGATGGTTGCTTGCAAATCACCTCTTGGACCATCTGGTCACATAGTAGGCTCTTAATAACTGTTAGTGCAGTATAACTGTTCTCTGCCTTTGCACATTTGGTAGTCTCTGGGATTCCCATAGTCACATACTTCCAGGGAAATTCCACTCATAAGGCCTTTCGATCTTGGCAGAAGTGCTTTTCAGCTGTGGTGTAAAGTGTCACATCTCTCCACCTCTTCAGATGAGTAAGTCTGGGAAAGTATCCCAGGCATGAGCTGTGACCAGAATTCTGAGAAAGCCACCAATCCAAGGGCCTAGGAATGGAGAAGGGAGAACAAGTGAGGCCATAACTATAACCTCCAGCTCCTTTGGCAAAGTGACAGACATGCTCTAACTTTTGTCTTATTCAGAGGTAAGAAGGTGCTAGCATCGTAGCAATGGAAATAGACTTCGGGATCCTCATGCTTGGTTGTAGGGCATGTAGGAATTACTAGAACTTTCCCGAAACATATCTTATATGGAGCGAGGAGGATGCCACTGAAATATTTCACAGACATATGGGCATAGCAGCAAGCCCTACCAGAGCTGTTATCTCCAGAGCATTGCTGTCCCTGGCCCACATAACACAAGTCAAAGTTCAATTTTCACATACATATCACTGAGTGCGAAAGCATAAAGCACATTTGAAATCTTGACTTTGAGGCAAGTCATGGAAATGTAGCTTCTAACTCTGTTGGGTCTTAAATAAAAGACAGCAGGAGGAGTTTGGACTAGAAGTTGATCAGGATAACATAGCACACCTATCTCCACTACTGTTGTTCAGTTAACAAGAACTACATAAAGTCTTATGCTGTGGACTTCAGAAGTAGCAGGTGTCTTCTGTTTGTTGCTAGTGTACAGTTTTAGTATATGATATTGTTGGACCCATTTCCTCATATCTAAAGGAACACCAGCATTGAAGGATCAACAGAAGAGAAGCAGAAACACACAGGTGGAGGAGCAGAGTAGAGGACCCACCAAAGTGTAGCGCTAGGAAAACCAAGAGCACAGAGAAATTTATGGGGACAGTAGTCAACTTTCAAATGCTGCTGGGGCCAAGTAAAATATAAGCTGAAAAGTGGTTTGTAACCTTAGCAAGACAGCATCAGTGATGTGGTTGAAGTAGAGGAGGTTAGAACAGTTTTAAGGGTGAGGATGGAGCAAGAAATGGAGACAGCAGGAACAGAAAAAGCTGTTGAGTTGTCTGTGAAAAGAAGAGGTAGAACAGCCTCACGGAATTCTGCTGATGACCAGTCCAGCCAGCCTAGATTTGGAACTCAGTGCCTTTGGGTATTCATGGACATCCTGTGTCAGAAGTGTACTGAGAAAGGCTGTATTAAGGACACATAGTTCAGCATGTTCTCTGTTCCAAATATGTTAAGATCTATTCCTACAGGAAGCCAAATGAAAAATGAGTTGGCCAGACATTCTTGTATTTTCACCCTTTACCCTGACTTTTCCATTTCCCTTAAAAATGCTCTTAGGCAAATAGAGGCTAATGCCATTAGCAGATGGAGGGCTACTAGACAGTTTAGAGCCAAATTCCAACCCACCCACAGCAGAGGTTTTATTGTATTTTTATGGCCTTCTTCCTGACTCTATCTTATGCCCCCACCCTTAATTTCATTGTTAAATGTCCACTCTCTTGTTAGCAGTTTAATATGTTCTTATAGCTCATTTTAAATTATGTAGGGATCTAAGTAAGGTATAACAAATATTATGAAGCTGTGATCTTTTCTCCTTCCTTGATATTAACTATGTTACTTTTTCAATGGGAACTACAGGATAGGGTTACCTATAGACTTGTGTTCTATGATTGGCTTTGCTAGAGATCCTTTTCTATTAATGCAAGGAACACAATCTTCTTCCATCATAAAAACATATATCTTAAGGGCAACTGCAGTCCTGTTGATGGCCAAGAATTTCAGGACTGAGAGCTGGTTTCCCCAGATCTAGCAAGGGTGGAGTAAGACTGGATTGACTCTCTGAGGTGATGTTCCTGTGTGCAAATGCATGCATCCAAATGCATGCATCCCCTTGGCAATCACTTTGAAAATAGCATGCAGAAAAATGCATCAGAAGAATAGTTCAAATGCCTTTGTGTGAAAAGCTATCTCACTGTCCCTTTACTTAGAATCTTATGTCCTAACAGATAGTTTATATATAATCATTATTTGAATACAATTAATCTTTTAATTTCAATAATTTACTCAAATATGTCATATATCAGGCCAAATGTCATATTCTGTCCCAAATGTGTGTCATATTCAGCTCTAAATGTATGAAATACTAAAAACACAATTTAAGTCCAATTTTGAGACAAAAGTACTTGATCAACATATGCTTCATTTCCAGGGAAACCGGAGTCTTCTGGGTAATAAATTAAAACACTAAAAATGCATAGCAAGATAATTTTAGCTCCTTTGTAGAGGACATTGGATGTAAATCAGTAAACACATAAATGAAAGCCATAAAAAGGAAGTTTGCTTGCCTCTGTTATAACTCATTTATTCTAAATAAGAAAATAATTTACTTGTAGGGCTTAATTACTACTTTTATAACTGTTGTTCAGATTCATTTCAGTGAGTCTATGTGGTGGAAAAGTGCAGACCATGGTGAAGCATTTTCCTCAATCATGTTGGCTTTTCCCTCAAAATCTCCCTGGCTTTCTCACTAGACACTGTAACTCTCATTTGTAAAACTGTGGTTCTATTTTTTTTTTTTTATTTTACCCCATAGTACTGGAGTCTAGAATTAACCCACACATCACAAAAACTGAGCACCAGGGCTTCTCCAAACTCTCTTTATGACTGCTGCTACATGATGTCTTGGCTGTTCTAGTTCCTAGATGAATTTTGTCTAGCCTCCACTACCACTCATCTTCACATGTCTTGGGTATTGTACATGCTAATCATGTACATCTCATAGCCTATTCATTCAGATATTATTTTGCCCCAACACATATCAACAGTGCATCTCAGGTGGTGGAGGTAGAGGCAGGCATATCTCTGAGTTCAAGGACAGCCTGGTCTACAGAGCGAGTTCCAGGACAGCCAAGGCTACAAAGAAAGAAAGAAAAAAGAAGAAGAAGAAGAAGCAATGTATCTGTGCATATGTACTGTGGTACCACCATTGATATACTTTACATATGCTACTTAATTTGATAAATTGAGTTCATAGAGGTAAGAAGTCTTCTGGCACCTGAAGAATAAGATTTTAGGAAATTGACATTGACCCTTTCCTTCAAAGCTGAGACAGCAAGGTTAATTATAACTGGACTCTGGCACCTGGTGATCCTTCTTAGTGGGAATTCTTATTCTGCTGAGACCCTTTGGTGGTCTTAGGCTTAATTCTGTCTCCATCTTTACTCTCTGAATGATTTAGCATGAAAGTTTCAGATACACCGTGTGCACTTGATTTTTCAGCTCTTATACCTCTACCTGGCTCCATGCCTCTGCCCACTCACACCCCTTATCCATGTGTTCTCCTGCATTCTGGAGCCTGACAGAATCTTGGTGGTTATAGGCTGTTAGCCATCTTGCATAGCCAATCAACTTTGATTTGAATTTTTTTTTCATTTCCCTTTTCTTTTCCATCCTTATTACCTCTTACTTACATCAGACTTTTATCTGCTTGCTAGGAATACAAATTAAACTTGCTTCTGAGACTTGGGGCAATTGCAGCAGATGCTATGAAAAAATTTGAGATTTGTATCTTTCCTAACAGTGTTTGGTTCTGGACATCTTTTATTGCTGGATCTCAGTGGATTGGAGTGGAGTCTCAGAAATGAAGGGAAAACTATAAGTCATAATTTGTATATCATCTTCATTGCAGTTAAAATTTATCTTAAAACAATCACAGAAGATGATAAGTCAAACGCAAACTACTTAATAACAGTTATTAAATGCCTATTCTGTACTCTGTGCTAGTGTGCTAGGCATAAAAGACAAACAGGAAGGCTGCCTGTCCCCAGTGAACTCTGTTGGGAGTGACAAATGATTACAGTTCGGCAAGACAAACACAATGACATGTGTGAGCCCTGAGGAACCTCTACCCAGGTGCTCATCTTCACTGCAGTAAGTTACATTGGCAAACTTGTATTTGGGGATGAAAACTTAGGATTCCTGTAGAGGATAAATGAGACATTTGAAGACAAGGAGTATATCTGGGACATTTATGTTTGTAACCTCTTTAAAGGAATTTATCCACACAAGGATGAAAAAGAAGGACTTATAAGTCATTGAAATTTCAGTTTCACCTTTTTCTTACAGAAAAGATGTATGCTGTATAAATGTAAATATAAGATGTATATATATATATACATTTATATGCAATATGGCAATTGTTTTATGGACTACTATAATATGTCAAGCTAAGGATATGCTTAATGTTACATTTTATTGGCTAAGTGTTAATTAATTAGTGTGTTGGCTTCTATCACCTCTGTGCTTAGTGTTCCTTAGGAAGGAGAATGTTCATTCCCAAACCCACCCATGCTTTGGCAGCTACCAGACTTCCTGGCAGCAGAGCCCTAAGTGTGCTGAAATAAAGTACAGAATTTGCCACTCTAAAACTATTCCACAATTTTAGGGAAAATTAACAAAATTATTGACCTAATACTGGAACCTAGAAACAGTCCCACTGTTACCTTTTCAAAATTAACAGCTGTTGAGGCTTATCCATGTCAATTTCTACTGCTCTGGGGAAAATGTGTTTGCATTATAGTTAACAGTAGTCTGGTTCTTTTGTTTGTTGTTTGGTCTGTTTTTGAGACAAGTTCTCATTTAACCAAGGATGGCCTCAAACTTACTATGAAGATGAGGACAACTTAAATTTCTGATTCTCCTGCTTGAGCTCCTCTTGAGCACTGGAGTTACAAGTATGCATCACTAGGCCTGCAATTTAGACAAAAAGTCTAACGAGTAAATACAGGAAGAGTAGTCACATTACAGTCATCCAGTAGAGCTGGATCATTTCAAATCAAGGTCAAAAGCACATTTGATTAGAGCACTTAGTAAAATCAACATTATTTAGGTCAGGTGGTTCTCTTTTCTTTTTCAAGTCGTATCTTACAGAGAGCTTTAAATTAATATTAGGAACCTTTAATATGGTTTAGAGAATTCTGGACGATTTCAGTTCAGGTTGCCATGGTATTATTATTGTTTTTAAATAGCCAAGCCCTGTAATTTCTTTGGCATCATAAACTAACATTGAAAATATAAAACTGGTACACATTATAAATAAATTATTATTCAGATTTAATTAATATGTTTTCCTTTACCTATTCTTAGACAAGAATGTTTAACCCATTAGAATGTAGTGAACATATATTTGCAAGCAAAGCCTGAAGGGTTCTCTAACAGGCCCCAAGCATGGCAAACATGGCATGGACAGGTTTTGCCATTTTGCCTTTTCTCCCCTTTCTTCTCCCTTGCTAAAAAAACATTAGATCATATTCCTAAAGCTAGCTCCCAATATCCATCCCTTATTTGGCCACTGACTCATTCCTGAGACAAACACCAAGGTCCAACAATCAAAATTCATTATTTGGCTAACATGCCCAATCAGGATTTACTAGCTCACCCTAGCACAGACTCTCCCTTTTCTCCTTAAAAACCCATTCCTGCCAAAACACCTGCTTGTTGTTACTGTTTGCTATCTGCCTTTGCGGCCCACACCCTGCTTGCTGCTAGGGGTAATAAATTTCCTTTGTGCTAAGAATTTGGTGTCTGGGTGTCTCCTGACTCCTGGGCAGGGGCACTCTCCCTAACAAAGCCAATTTTTTTTTCCATTGTCAGTTGCTCTGAATGTTTCAGTTTGATCCATGATACTTAAAGCTCCAGCCCTGTGGAAGCACAGACCTGTGCCTCCTCTTTTGTGTCTCTTAGACGCTGCTCCTGGCCTATGTAATGTTTTCTTTTCCCACATATACAGTTGCTTATACAAAATACCTTGAGTCTTTATTACTCTACCCACTATCCATCCTTTTATTCAGGAACTCAGTAGAAAAAAAAATTGATATCCTAAGGTTAAGTCATTTTTCAACAAGAAACATTTAAATACTCTGGAGTTTTCTTTTAGTTTAGAGAACAATAATTTTTATGGTCTTAGTATGATGCTGATCTTTATAAAGCTCAAGAGACAAAACCAAACACTTTTGCGTGTTGTAAATTCTTGTTTTTAATTCCTAAAATAACAGCTGTACCTACTGGTGATACAGGCCTTCCTTCCTTGTTTCCATTGGCTAGGGATGAAGCAGAGGAGTGTTCAGGCATAGAGATTTAGAAATATCAACAAATGATGGGTGAGATAAATTGTCTCCTAGGGACTGTGTACGTTCCTTTTGGATTTTTTTTTAACATAACAGAATAACATTGTAGGATCACAGGAAATGGCAATAGGAACAATTCAAGATAAGGGAAGTATGGTTGTTGTAAAGCAATTTGCAATCTTTAAGATGATTAGAATATACATTTAGCAATAGGACCAGTCTGTGGAAATTGAATTATTTTATTTAACTCTTTATATGCAAACTAGGAAAGATG
Organism: Peromyscus leucopus; assembly: GCF_004664715.2. Lineage (NCBI taxonomy): Eukaryota > Metazoa > Chordata > Mammalia > Rodentia > Cricetidae > Peromyscus > Peromyscus leucopus. The sequence continues at coordinate 4,366,362 of NC_051071.1, read as the reverse complement.
AAGTAACCCAGGTAAACCATGTCACAGACATGAAAACCAGAATGTAGACATCACTGGGTATTCAGAGCAACCCATTTCTTCATTATTTAACTTTTAGATAATTTTGGACAAATTGCTGAGATCTTAAAGGGCTGATACTGTTTGAAGGCAAGGACAGGGAGAATGCAGTCTGCCCTCAGGACTGTCTTCTCTTAATTTACTGAGATCAAGAAAGGAAGTGACAGGTGAGCATAAAATAAGAATTTGGGAGAGCTGGTCCAGCTCCTAGATCATTTCCTAGCTCCTAACAGACTGGAAAATTCAAGGTCAATCCAGTTTCCAGGAAATAAGAAGTCTACCAGGCCACAGACTTCCATACACAGGCCAACACAGAGAGAGATTATAGTATTCTATTTCTTATTGCTTCATCAGGCCTCTCATGGATAGGCTGTTCCGCTGGATACCTCCAGCTCATACTCCTGCTTAATTGGAAAGCCCCATTTCTCTCTCTCCAAACCCTGCCCTCTCATAAAATCTCCAACAAAGAAAAGGTGCCAAAAGCCCAGTTCTGCATTTTTAGTGGCTTTTGGCAGCCCCTCCCCTGAAGTTGCCAGCCGCCTAAGACCCGGCCTAAAGTGTTCAGCTTTTAACCATACTTGGGCACAAACTCAGCTTGTGGAGGAGACATCATCACCCCTTGCCTACAGGATATATAAATTCCCTGCTTTATTTTGCCCATGTGACTTCTTGGGCCCTGATCTCCGGGGCTGGAGGGCTAACGCAGGATTTGCTTTGCTCAAATATACTTGTTCTTTTATTTTTTCAATTTTGCTTGATCTGGCTTACCTGCGTTGGTGGAGAAACCTATTATCATGCTACAGAAAACCTGTTATCTTGGTGTCAATAACCTGGGAGAAGTTGAGCCTTCCTGCCGGGTGGACTAGGTTCGCCAGCCACGTGGGGGTGTGTGTATGTGGGGGGGGGCACTCCTCTCCCTTTGTCTTCCTCTCCACCAGACATGATCAACTTTTGACTTAGAGTAAGTCACCCATTTCCCAGACACCACCTAAAAGAGGTACTGGGTACCTTTCCCGGGTCAAAGGCCCCCGGGACCCCCTGCCAAGCCACTGCCATGCCAGGGCAAGCCCAACCATTTCAGGAGCAGATGGGTCATTGCTCCTGGGGACCTTTGTGGAGGAGAGACATCCTTCCCAAAGGCTACCTCTACCCCTACTGCTCCACCCAAGCTATCCTGGGGGAATGTCTTACATCTCTGGCACAGGCTTGGAGATGGGCAACCATGGGTCTAAACCCAATCCTCAGTCACCCAAGGGATGTCTGCTCCAAAATTTACCCAAATTGGGGCTGTCTCACACCATATAACAAATGGCTGGGCTCCCTTATCCAGGGTTTGTGAGCTCTGCACTCTTGCCCCTCCCTCTGTAGCCAGTGTTCAGTGGCCCAGGTTTTGTTGGTTAAAGTTGTGGCTCCAGGGGCCACCCAGAAATTGACCCTTAGCCCTGCTACCTGACTAGGCTGCCTGAGTCACTGGCTCCCCCACACCTCACTTCTTCCTTTTGTCTCTTTCCTGCTCTCTTTGTCTGTCTACCTGCCTCTCTGATGTCTCTACTCCAAGGTGGCCTTACTCTCCCCATTCCCCAATAGACCTCTTGCATTAACTCTGTTGTTCATAGTGTATCCCTTGGAAGGGCATGCCGAAAGGTACTCACTTTGCCTTTTTTTATTCACTAGGATTTCCTGCCATTTGGTCTGAACTATGCTGGGATTCTACCAGCCCGCTCCACCTGCAACAGATTCTAAATCCCAGTTTGTTTCTGTCTGCTCTTCCACACCACCATGTTGGAATCCTACCCCATACTCTACTGGCATTGATCCAGCCTCCCCAGCAGGAGCCATGGTCCTGGCTACCCATTTCATTTCACAGCCATTGCTAGATATTGGAAAAAACCCAAGAAGGCTGAGGACATTCCCTAAACCTCTGTACAGGAATTGGTGAAAATGGCTTTTAAGGTTTTTAACACTGGAGAAGAGGCAGCTGAGTCTTCCTGGCAGGCTCAGATGCAACAGAAGGCTACACTCCATGCTCATGCCTTGGCAGCTGACAAGAGGCCATCGGCATTCCTGAAGAGGGAGCAAGGGAAGTCCACAAGGCTCCATCCCACTGGGGCCTAGCCAAAAGCAACTTCGCCAGGGGCTTGCTTCAAATGGGGCTAGTAAGGCCGCTGGTCCCAATGCTGCCCCAACCCTTAGCTGCCAACAAGGCCATGCCCTGTCTGTTGGCAGCCTGGTCACTGAAGTTGGAATGTGCCTATGCGGGCTCATCCTCTATGCCACGCCATGGAGGTCCAGCTCCACCAACACAGGCATCTGAGACTCTTCCAGCCTTCAAGCTCTTCAGCCTGGTGGAGGACTGACAGTACCCAGATGCTGAGACTCCCATCACCCTCGCAGAGCCGAGGGTAACACTCCAGGTAGCGGATAAATCCATCACCTTCCTGGTGGACATGGGAGCTACCTTTTTAATCTTGACCTCTCACTCGGGTCCCAGAGTTCCCTTGCCGATTTCTGTCATGGGAGTGGATGGGACCCCCTCCTTTCAGCCTGAGCCCCTGCCTCTTCCCTGAATTTTTGCAGGGCTATTCTTCCACACTCTTTTCTAGTCATAGAAAGGGTACCCGTTTGTCTGGTACCTTCGCTGGCTGTGATACCCTCAGTTGCTTTGGGGTCACCCTCACCTTGGCCCTACACTGTCTTCTGACATCTATCTTCTTTTTTCTTTAATTGCCTCACAGGACCCTGCAACCATCCTCCCGGCCCCCTCCTCATCTGATACCTCCTCCCACTCCTGCCCAGAGGCTGTAGAGGATTTATGCTGACCCCAGCCTGGTCTCCTACACCAACCCCTCACAGACCCCAAACTCATCCTCTTTGTTGATGGAAGCTCTCTTATAGACAGATCAGGAAACCACCAGGAGGCTTGTGCAGTGATCACTTCCATTGAACCAACCTGCCTGCCATTGGGGACCTCTTCACAAAATGCTGAATTAATTGCCTTGACTAGAGCACTCCAAATATCTAAGGGTCAACAGGCAGGCTAACATCTACACTGACTTTAAATATGCCTTTTAAAATAGCCCATACCCATTCTGGCTTTTTGAGGAAAGGGGCTTTCTCATTACCAAGAGCATTCCCATTGTCAATGGACCCCTTATAGCCAAGCTCTTGGAGGCCCTCCATCTCCCTGCAGTGGTAACCATAATCCACTGCTGGGGACATCAGTCCTCCAGGGACCCAGTGGCCTTAGGCAATGCCGGGGCTGACTCAGTGGCCTGGGGACTGGCCTCCAGCTCCTCTGGATCTATAGGACATATTTTGTTTTTGACACCTTCCTGTCAGCCTTGTTACCAACCAGAGGAGAGGAACAAACTCCTGAATAAAGGGGTCACACGTACAAAAGACAGAAGGTTCATCACCCCTTGCCTACAGGGTATATAAGCTCCCTGCTTTAGTTTGGCCATGTGACTTCTCCAGCCCCAATCTCTGGCACTGGAGGGCTCACCTGGGAGTCGCTTTGCTCAAATATACCTGTGCTTTTACTTTTTCAATTCTGCTTGATCTGGCTTACTGCATTGGTGGAGAAACCTATTATTGGGTTATAAAAGACCTATTACAGGCTACCCCTGTTCATTTCTGTTTCCTAAGCTGTGATATTTAATTATTTCAATACAATAGCAATACCACAAATCATTTATCATACATCATTATGACAGATACAATAATAATTTCAGATATAACAATAATTTCAAAAACTGAAGCATTTTGAGAATTACCAAAATGTTTCACTGGGGCTGTTGAGGTGTTTCAGCAGATGAGGACACTTGCCACCACCAACCCTGATGACTGAGACTCAATCCTCAAGATACACATGGTTGTAAGAGAGAACCCACTCTTATAAGTTGTCCTCTGACCTCCACATATACACTGTGGCATGTACACATATGTGCACACACACACACACACACACAAAATAGATATAAATGTAAAACAAATTCCAAATGTCACACCAAGACACAAACACACCACACACAATACACATCATTGGAGAAAGGTATCAGTCTTATTTGAGGCAAGGTTGTCACAAACCTCCACTCTGTAAAAGCGTAACAAAAATGGGGCGTATCTATGTACTTCTAGGCTTGCTCTAGGTCCTGATCCTGATGGCTTACATGGAGTGCCAAGTGTGGCACCTGATCCACAGGCTTCACAGGTAACCTCCTCAGATGAGGAACTGACAAGGAGATGCAGCCCTTCCTGACTCTCTAGCCTACTGCTCTTTCCAGAACACACAAGGAACACATTCATTCATCAGGTATTCACTTTCTGCCAATGGAAAGAGGCAATAAATAGATAAAACATGATTATCTGAAGTCTTCTATGACCATAAATCCTATGGCATCTATTAAATTTACTAGCTTACTAGGAATTTGTGAAAGTGGTTGCATTTATAGTGAATTTAACATAATTAGGATCTTTATCATAATTAACCACCAGCTAAGTAATACAATAAAAGGCTAAGAACAAATTCTTTTTAAATTAGAAAACTAGGGAGGGGCTGGAGAGATGGCTCAGTGGTGAAGAACACTTGTTGCTCTTACAAAGGACTCAGGTTTGTTTCACAGCACCCACATGGTGGTTCAGAACCCTCTACAACTCCTGTTCCAGGGGATCTATCACTCTCTTCTGACCTCTGCATACATCAGGCATGTATCTGGTACACATATGTACATGCAGGAAAAACATTCATACACATGAAATTTTAAAAAATCAATCTAAATAGGGAGATAATATTAAATATTTACATATGGCATTTATAAAATATTGTTTTAAAAATTTATGTGCCATATGTAAGTAAGATTGCAGTTTTATTGGAATATCTAAAACACAATGAACAAATTGAGGTATATCACATTAATAATAGAAAATCCATTTTCACCAGGTTATTTACTATTTGTTTAATAATACAACTTCATATTAATAAAAAGGCAATGAGTTAATGTTGGTCTAGTCCTCTGAAAATTCTGATATAAAGCATACTAATTTTTCAGTAATTAATAAATAAGGCAGGACCGAGGAGGGCTCAGAGGTAGAATGCTTGCCTAGGCATATATGAAACTCTTGGGAGAGCAGTATGTTACATATTGAAATAAATTTAGTACATGATCTGTAGTCATATTAGGGAAAATACTTACTTAGAAATTACCTAATGACACAAAGGAAGAAGCATAGGGAAACCATTCCCCACTGTAGTGGGTAGCCATTCCAGCTTTGGTCTGGAAGTTCCAACTCCCATTGAGGCTTTGGTAACTATCAAGCCTACAAGGTGGGGCCATGAGAAGGCCCTGAAGACCCAAGATCTGGATGTGCAGCCTTCTCTTGATTCCCGGACCCTGGATGCTAGAGGTAGACTGAACAGAGTTCTCCAGAGAACACCTCCGGACTGCACTATGTCTTCCCCAGACCCTGTAGCCTATCCCTTCATTTGTGAGTTACCCCACAAAATAAACCTCCTTTTTAACTATGTGGAGTAGCCTTAATAATTTCACCAATACCCCACTTCCTCTCTCCAAATGATGGACACTCCCACCCCCAAGCACAGGTCTCTGGATAAGTATGATCCCCCAATTCTTTCTGAGAAGCCAGAGCCAGAAATACAGTCTTTCTCTTCATATAAGAGATGATGGGAAAACTATGATAAAAATTTGGGAGCTGGGTGGTGGTGGCACACGCCTTTATCCCAGTTCAAGGCCAGCCTGGTCTACAGAGTGAGATCCAGGACAGGCACCAAAACTACACAGAGAAACCCAGTCTCCAAAAACAAAACAAAAACAACAAAACAAACAAACAAACAAACAAACAAAACCAACCAAACAAACGAAAATTTGGATCTTTTGGAGATTTTAACCCTTCCCCCCATACTACCTTCTTTTTAAGGAGCATCATTAAGATGAGAAAAGCTGCATTTCAGAAATGCTGTCAAAATGGTTTTTGACACTATTTACTCTATTGGCTTAATTTTGTAGAAAAAGAACAACTTTGGCCATTTAGGGATTTTTTATATACATTTTTTTTTTTAGAAATCTCAGACTTGTATTTTTGTGTTTGACATTTTTATTAAGTTCTTTTTGTAACTGGAACCATGCCACAGTATGGGGAAACTACCTTCTTTCAACTCTTTGCCTCTACTGTTTTCTAATTTTTAGGTGGAAAGATAGCAGATACATCAAATTTACCTTTCTGTGTAATTAAAATTGTATTTATCTGTCAAAAAAGGAATGGCTTAATTATACCCTAGCAATTGCCAGAATAACTGGCTAACATCTAATTTTAGTATATGTGCTGCCGAAACGAGCACAACTGGCTAACATCTAAATACAGAACAACAAGAGCAGTGACTTTGATAAGCTCCTATATCAAATACCAAAGTAAGCCCCTAGTGGATTAAACGGTGAAATATTTCCTTTAATTCTTTCCATGTTAAGAAAAAACAATCAAACATTTATGAAGTCTTTAGATGGACAATTATCTTTCAAAAGTTTATGACAACAATGTAAATTAAATGGCAAAAATAAATTGCTCAAAAACTATAAGAAAAATTATTTTAATATTGAAAACTGAATTATAATAAGAGAAACACAACTGAGAAATATTCATAATGACACAGAAAGTTAGCATATAACAAACAGCTTACTCAGATTTTCAAAAATATTCAAGCTAAGAGATAAAGAGGCCAAGAATAAAAACATGCCATTCATACAAGAAACTCAAACAAATTATGTGCATAAGGACATTCTTAAAGTATTGATAGCAACAAAAAAACTGTAAACAAACTGTTCAATAAGTTCTAACTCAGCATACCACCATGTAGTCATGAAAATTTATAATGACTACATTTCCCAGGTGGAAAAAGGTTGCTACTGAGACATGGAAATGAGTCTTAATAATAACTCCACTCACTGTGTATATTAGGCACATAGGAAACAACAAAAATGAAATTCACTATTTATATTTTTCAGACAAATTACAGTAGAACTTTACATATTTTTATTGTATTTAATATATTTAGATTTTATTGTATTTTTCAACATATAAAGGAGAACAAGAAGAAAAACAAAAGAAATGAGGACCATGGTATACAAAGGTAAGCAGCTTTCTAGTGCTCTTTTACCACACCAGAGCCCTCTGGGGGCTCCTGATGCTACATGTGGAGCTCGGTTCCAGATGTCAGTGCCATATGTTACTTCCTCTTCCTCCTTAGTGTGAAGAGGTGAATCCCTGATTCATGTTCTTGAGGGCATCTTAGGTTCTTTATGGAGTCCCATGTAAACAACAGGTGAAGTTTCATTCCTTACAGCACCTGAGTCAAGGATCTCACTAGAATTGGAATGACGTACCCAATCCTGGCTTTATGACTTTAACAGTCTAATGGCTTCACTGCAACTAAGAAAGCTGTGGAATAGTCAAAACCAAGATGCAGAACTGTTTGGTGGAATTTATACTTAAACTTTTGAATATGAAAATTAATCTCAGTTGAAAAGTTCAGGTAAGTAGAAGGGAACACTTTTAAAGAAATTCAATGTTGTGGCTCATGTTCAAAGTAACCATGGACAGCAGAAACCCAAGGAATTCCATTTGCTATGACTAACTGTGGTACAGGTTTTGTGAGTGTTTTTTAGACTTGAAATCAATGAGTGTAATATAAGCTTTACTTGGATTTTATCTGAATTTCAACAGGTACTGACAGATGCTCTTAGAATGAATAGGTCCCAATTCCCAAACAGCACAGCATTTCAAAGATATTTTTGATTCTGAAATGAGAAGCAAATTCCAGGAAGACAGTCCTGAGCCTTTTTCCCAGCTACAAAAATAGCTCCTCTTGTGGCTCCTCTGACCCACACAAAGGAAGCTGGTTGAGAAGATGTACTTTTATCCACAATCCTATGACTAGTGTAGCCCACAAGTGGAAAAGTAGGCTGTTAGGTCATCTTCAGGGAACTTACTCTCATATTTCCTGGAACCAGGTACATACAAAGCCACAGAGTTCTCAATTCCTCTTGTTTTCTGAAATGATCTTAACGTTTTGTTACCTTGGGAGACTCTTTTACAGAGAGAATGGGGGTGGGGGTTATTGGTCAGTGGATAGTCACTGTTAACCTTCTACCAAATAATGCAATTCTTCTAGAAAAGTTTTGGCAACTCCAGCCTCAACTGGGCCCTTGTGCCTGAACCACATTTTGCCTTTCCATGGCTTCCCAATCCTTACTTGGGATGTTCAAGGCTTTCTCATTCAAAAGTAAAAGACTTTCGCTGAATTATCCTCCAGGATCATCCCACCTTATTTGTTCTTCACATCCAAGCTTCCAGAGCTGATGAATTCCTATTGAACCAAATGGAAACTCTGACTTAGATTTCAGGCATAGTGACAATTGTGAAGGCAATACAGACTCTATCTTAGGGTAAGGCCACCATCTTATACCACCTGATGTATTCAGTTCCAGAAAGGACCTCAGGAGTGTGCCATGAGAACTCAAACAGAGCAGTATGTTCCTGCAGACATTCTGTCTTTGGTTTATGGCCCTTGAAGATATCTAGATAATCCTGCTGAGCAATCCAGATGATCCTGTTGAGCGGGTTGTGGTTTCCCACCAAAAGTGCAATCCAATAGTTTCAAACGTGGCCTCATGCCGAAAGTCTACACCAATAGTTTCAAAAACCACCTTGCCCCAAATCCTTTCTACCCACTCCCAAGCATGTAATTCCCAACTTGTGGTTTTCCCTATAAAAACTTTCACACCTGGGCTCATGGCCACTGCCACATTTCCTTCCATCTGCTGTGTGGTGGCCCAGGTTGAACCTGACAATAAAAGGACCCTTATGTGCTAGCATCAGAAACCAGCTCTGTGGTGGTCTCTGGGGGCTTCGCAGGTACAACAGCAATGACTTTATAGGACACCTTTCTAAACCAGGGATTCTTTTTTATTTTATAATTTGATTTAATTTTACATATCAGCCACGAATTCCCCTGTCCTCACTCCTCCCACCCACTGCCTGCCCTTCCCCCAGCCTACCCCCCCATTCCCATCTCCTCCAGGGCAAGGACTCCCCTGGGAATTCAGCTCAACCTGGTAGTTTCAGTCCAGGCAGGTCCAGTCCCCTCCTCCCAGGCTGAGCAAAGCGTCCCTGCATAGGCCCAGGTTCCAAATAGCCAGCTCATGTACTGAGCACAGGACCTGGTCCCACTGCCTGGGTGCCTCCCACACAGTTCAAGCTAATCAACTGTCTCACTTATCCAGAGGGCCTGATCCAGTTGGAGGCTCCTCAGCTATTGTAAACCAGAGATTCTTATAGGAATTTGTTAAACATTTTTTTTGATTAAAAATATACAAAGATCATTGCCTGCTGCATTAGTGACCACCAGAGCCATAGTCCCACCTGCACCTGACTGGCGGAAGAAGTGAGGGTCTCAGTGATGGCTGGACACCCCTGCCCTCTAGGTCTTAGCCCCCCTTGGGGTACATCCCAGGTCCTTCTCCCACCTACCTTCATCTCAGCAACTCAGGAGCAACATCATCTCCCCCAACCATTCCCTACTGCATCAGCGACCTCCAGAGCCACAGTCCCTATCTGAACCCGATTGGTGGAAGAGGTGAGTCTCTGAGTGCCAGGCTGGACACCTACACCCCCACCTCAAGTGCCTCCAGCCCCTCTAGATCCTAGCTTCTGGTAGGCACATCCTGCACCTCTCCCCCACCTGCCTCAGTCCCAGTGACATGGCAGCATCCCCCTCAAACCATCCGCAGCCTCTTCAGAGACCACTGCCACATTAGCAACCACAGAGCTACAGTCCCCACCTGCACCCAATTGGTAGAAGAGGTGAGTGTCTGAGAGCCCAGCTGGACAGCCCTGCTCTCTAGGTCCTAGCTCCAAGGAACATATCCTGTGCCCCTCCCCCACTCACCCCAGTCTTAGATTGATAGAGGAGTGACCACTGGAGCTGTAGACCCTACCTACACCCATTAGAGGAAGAGCCCCTAGCGACAGGGCAATAACATCCTCCTCCCAACCATCCCCTGAAGCCTCAGCAACCCCCAGAGACACAGACCCAACTTGTACTGATTGGAGGAGAAGCAATCCCTGGAGCGACAGGCTCCACCTGCACTAATTGGAGGAAGAGATGGGTAGATGGCAGTGTAAGAATACATTCAACAACATAAAGAGCAATGTGGCACCAACCAGAAACTAGTGGTTCTAAAACAGCAAGACCTGAACATCACAATGCTGATGAAGCAGATGAAAATGACCTTAAAAATAACTTTATGAAGATGATAGTGACTTTTAAAGACAAAATGAAAAATTCCCTTAAAGAAATGGGGAAAAAGACAAAGAATTGGAAGAAATCCCTTAAAGAAAACCAAGAAAAAACAAACAGGTGAAAGAAACAGTTCAACAGTCCAAGACTTGAAAATTGAGATAGAGGCAATAAAGAAAACACAAGCTGAGGGAATTCTGGAAATGGAAAACCTGGGTAAATGAACAGGAACTACAGATGCAAGCATCACCAACAGAATACAAGAGATAGAAAAGAGAATCTCAGACACTGAAGAGATGACAGATGAAATAGATTCATTGGTCAAAGAAAATGTTAAATCCAACAAAGTATTAACACAAAACATCCAGAAAATCTGAGACTCATAAAAAGACCAAACCTAAGAATAATGATAGAGGAAGGAGAAGAATTCCAGCTCAAAGGCACAGAAAATATATTCAACAAAATCATAGAAGAAAACTTTCCCAACCTAAAGAAGGTCATGCCAATGAAGGTACAAGAAGTTTATAGAACACCAAATAGACTGGACCAAAAAAAAAATTCCCCTTGCCACATAATTATCAAACCACTAAACATACAGAATAAAGAAAGAATATTAAGAGCTGCAAAGGAAAAAGGCCAAGTAACATATAAAGGCAGACCTATCAGAATTACACCAGACTTCTCAATGGAGACTCTAAAAGCCAGAAGGTCCTAGACAGATGTTTTACAGACACTAAGTGACCATGGATGCCAGCCCAGGTTACCATACCCAGCAAAACTTTCAATAACCATAGATGGAGAAAACAAGATATTCTATGACAAAACCAGATTTAAACAATACCTATCCACAAATCCAGCTCTGAAGAAAGTACTAGAAGGAAAACTGCAACCCAAGGAAGTTAGTTGCACCCATGAAAACATAGCCAATATATAACCACACACCAGCAAATCCCCAAGAAGAGAAACACACACACACACACACACACACACACACACACACACACACACTACCACAACCACTAACAAAATCAAACAAAACAGGAATTAACAATCACTGGTCATTAGTAACTCTCAATATTAATGGTCTCAATTTGCCTATAAAAAGACACAGGCTAACAGAATGGGTAGGATGACAGGACCCATCCTTCTACTGCATACAAGAAACACACCTCAACCTCAAAGACAGATATTACCTCAGAGTAAAGGGTTGTGAAAAGCTTTTCCAATCAAATGGACCTGAGATACAAGCTGGTGTAGCTATCCTAATATTCAACAAAATAGACTTTAAACTAAAATCAATCAAAAGAGATGGAGAAGGACATTTCATATTCATTACAGGAAAAATCCATCAAGATGAAGTCTCAATTCTGAACATCTATGTCCCAAAATACAAGGGAACCCACATTTGTGAAAGAAACATTACTAAAGATTAAAGCACATATCAAACCCCACATACTAATCGTGGGAGACTTCAACACCCCACTCTCACCAATGGACAGGTCTCCCAGACAGAAACTTGACAGAGAAATAAGGGAACTAACAGATGTTATGACTCAAATGGACTTAACAGACATCTATAGAACATTTCACCCGAACACAAAAGAACATACCTTCTTTTCAGCATCTCATAGAACCTTCTCTAAAACTGACCACATACTAAGTTACAAAGCAAACCTCAACAGATACAAAAAATTGGAATATTACCCTATATCTTATCCAAAAACCATGGTTAGAATTGAACAAAAACACAAACTGTTAGAAGCCTACAAACTCATGGAAAATGAACAACATTCAACTGAATTACCACTGAGTCAAGGAAGAAATAAAGAAAGAAATGAAAGACTTCATAGAATTCAATGAAAATGAATGCACAACATATCCAAACTTATGGGACACTATGAAAGTAGTGATAAAAAAAAAAAGTTCAAAGCACTAAGTGCCTACATAAAGAATTTGGAGAAATCTCACACTAGCAACTTAACAAAACACCTGAAAGCTCTAAAACAACAACAACAACAAAACTCATCCAGGAGGAGTAGATGTAGTTGAAAGTTTCTTGGTCTGCCTGTCCCCCTGGCAGAACTGGTCATTTGGGCAAGACTGTTCTTGCCTGGACTGCTTGACATTATGTTATATAAAATGGACATAGAAAAATGACCACTAAAAGTAGATGGCAGGAAATAATCAAATTGAGGGCTGAAGTCAATAAAACAGAAACAAAGAGAACAATACAAAGAATCAATGAAACAAAGAGTTGGTTGTTTGAAAAAAAACCAACAAGATAGACAAACCCTTATCCAAACTACCCAAAAGGCAGAGGGAGAACACCCAAATTAACAAAATCAGGAATGAAAAGGGGGATAAAACAACAGATACTGATAAAATTATTAGGTCATACTTCATAAACCTCTACTCCACAAAATTGGAAAATATAAAAGAAATGGACAATTTTCTGGATAGGTACCAAATACCAAAATTAAATAAAGACCAGATAAATAATTTAAATAGTCCTATAACCCCTAAGGAAATAGAAGCAGTCACCAAAAGTCTCCCAACCAAAACAAAACAAAATCAAATCAAATCAAATCAAAACAAAACAAAATGCCCAGGGCCAGATTGTTTCAGTGCAGAATTCTACCAAAATTTCAAAGAAGAGCTAATACCAATATTCCTCAAATTGTACCACATAATAGAAACAGAATGAACATTTCCAAACTCTTTTTTATGAGGCTACAGTTACCCTGATATCCAAACCACACAAAGATGTAACTAAGAAAGAGAATTACAGATCAATCTCCCTCATGAACATTGATGCAAAAATACTCAATAAAAGACTGGCAAACTGAATCCAAGAACACATAAAAAAAATCATCCACCATGATCAAGTAGGCTTCATCCCAGAGATGCAGAGATGGCTCAACATACAAAAATCAGTCAATGTAATTCACCATATAACAAACTGAAAGAGAAAAAAAACCCCACATGATCATCTCATTAGGTGCTGAAAAAGCCTTTGACAAAATCTAACATCCCTTCATGATAAAGGTCTTGGAGAGATCAGGAATACAAAGGACATATCTAAACATAATAAAGGCAATTTACAGAAAGCCAGTAGCCAACATCAAACTAAATGGAGAGAACCTCAAAGTAATTCCACTAAAATCAGGAACAAGACAAGGCTGTCCATTCTGTCCATATCTATTCAACATAGTACTCAAAGTTCTAGCTAGAGCAATAAGTCAACAAAACGAGGTCGAGGGGATACAAATTGTAAAGAAAAAAGTCAAACTTTTATTATTTGCAGATGATATGATAGTATACATGAGTGACCCCTAAAATTCTACCAGGGAACTCCTACCACTGATAAACACCCTCAATAATGTGTATCCCTCCTATAATAATAATAATCAGTATCCCTCCTATATGTACATGACAAATGATCTGAGAAAGAAATCAGAGAAACAACATCTTTTATAACAGCCACCAATAATATAAAATATCTTCGGAGTAACTCTAACCAAACAAGTGAAAGATCTTCATGACAATAATTTTAAGTCTTTAAAGAAAGAAATTGAAGAAGATATCAGAAAATGGGAAAATCTCCCATGCTCTTGGATAGGATCAACATAGTATAAATGGCCATTTTACCAAAAGCAATCTACAGATTCAATGCAATCCTCATCAAAATTCCAACACGATTCTTCACAGACCTCAAAGAACAATACTCAACTTCATGGAAAAACAAAAATCCCAATATAGCCAAAACAATCCTGTACAATAAAGGAACTTCTGGATGCATCACCATCCCTGACTTCAAGTTCTATTACAGAGTGGCAGTACTAAAAACAGATTGGTATTGGCATAAAAACAGACGCTTGAATCAATGGAATCAAATGGAAGACCCTGATATTAATCCACACACCTATGGACACCTGATTTTTCACGAAGAAGCCAAAATTATATAATGGAAAAAAGAAAGCGTCTTCAATAAATGGTGCTGGCAGAACTGGATGTCAACATGTAGAAGGTTGCAAATAGATCCATATCTATTGCCATGTACAAAATTCAAGTTCGAGTAGATCAAAGAACTCAACATAAATCCAGTTACACTGAACCTGATAGAAGAGAAAGTGGGAAGTAGCCTTGAATGCATTGGCACCAGAGATCACTTCCTAAATATAGCACCAGTAGCACAGACATTGAGAGAAACAATAAATGTGACCTCTTGAAACTGAGAAGCTTCTGTAAGGCAAAGAACATGGTAAATAAAACAAAACAATAGCTTACAGAATGGGAAAAGATCTTCACCAACCCCACATCTGACAGAGGGCTGATCTCCAATGTATACAAATAACTCAAGAAACCAGACCTCAAAATACCAAATAATCCAATTAAAAATGAGGTACAGATCTAAATAGACAATTCTCAAAAGAAGAATCTCAAATGGCTGAAAGACATTTAAGGAATTGCTCAACATCCTTACCCATCAGGGAAATGCAAACCAAAGTGACACTGAGATACCATCTTAAACCTGTCAGAATGGCTAAGAGAAAAAAACACTGATGACAGCTTACGTTGGAGAGGATGTGGAGTAAGGGGAATACTCCTCCACTGGTGGTGGGAGTGTAAACTTGTATAGCCATTTTGGAAATTAATATGGCAGTTTCTCAGAAAATTGGCAATCAACCTACCTCAAGATCCAGCAATACCACTTTTGGGCATATACCAAAGAGACGCTCAAGCATACCACAAGGACACATGCTCAACTATGTTCATAGCAGTATTATTCATAATAGCTGGAACCTGGAACAACCTAGATGCCCCTCAACTAAAGAATGGGTAAAGAAAATGTGGTGCATTTACACAATGGAGTATTACTCAGCAATAAAAAAACAGTGACATCATGAAGTGATGAAGTAGGCAAGTGGATGGAACTAGAAAATACCACCCCGAGTGAGTTAATCCAGACCCAGAAAAACAAACATAGTATGTACTCACTCATAAGTGGATATTAGATGCAAAGCAAAGGATAACTAGGATACAATCCACAATCCCAGAGAAGCTAGGTAAAAAGGAGGACCCTAAGAGGGACATACATGGAGGGCCCCAGGAAGGGGAAATAGTTAAGCTCTCCTGGGTAAACTGGGAGAGGGGATAGAAGGGAAGGGATGGAGACAGGGAACATGAGGGATTGAGGTGGCCAAGTTGGGAGAGGGACAGAGAGAAAGAACAATGAAAGAGACATCTTGACAGAGGGAGTCATTATGGTTAAAGGAGAAAGCTGTTGCTTGGGAAATTCCTAGGATTACACAAGGATGGCCCCAGGTAAGAACCTACATCCAGTGACTGATGGAAGCAGATGCAGTGATCCATAGCCAAGCACTGGGCTGAGCTCCTGGAGAGCAGTTGAAGAGAGGGAGGAAGGATCATATGAGCAAGGCAGGGGGGGGGTGTCAAGATCATGATGGGACAAACCACAGAGACAGCTGACCCAAACTAATGAGAGCTCATGAACCCTGGACTGACAGATGGGGAACCTGCATGGGACCGAACTAGGCTCTCTGAATGTGGGTGACAGTTGTGAGGCTTGATCTGCTTGTGGGTCCCCTGGCAATGAGACCAAGACTTATCCTGGGTACATGAACTGGTTTTTTTGAGCCCATTCTCTAGGGTAGGATACCTTGCTCAGCTTTGATGCGGGTGGTGGGGTGGTGGTGGTGGCTAGGCCCTGCCTCAACTTGGCATGCCAGATTTTGTTGACTACCCAAAGGAGTCCTTACTCCCTCTGAGGAGTAGATGAGGGGTTGGGGAGAGAAGGGGAGGGAGGGGTAACTGGGGATGGTATGTAAAATGAAAAAGTTTAATAAAAAATTTTTTTGAAATTAAAAAAAGAATATACAAAGATAAGGACTGTGACAAGTCAAACAACACAGAAGCAGATAAAGACAGCATCAAAGTCTCCTGCCCAGCTCTTGTTAAATCTACATCACACACACACACGGGCACCCACACCAGAGAGGTCGTGTGTGTGTTCCATTATGTACTCCTGGCTTGCCTAGCACTTACAGAGATCTACCTGTTCCTGCCTCTCAGTGCTAGGATTAGAGAGGTGTACCACTATTACCCAGAAAAAATGAATTTTTGATTCTGTGAGATGGCACAGCAGGTAAACAGGCATTTGTCATGCCAACTATTGACATGATTCCCCAGAACTCACACAAAAGTGCAAAGGAGGAACCAACTCTATGAAACTGTCTTTGGACTTGCATACCTATGTCCTCGCACAAAAGTGTGTGGCTACTGCTCTTAATTACTACATCTTCCTGTAGCTTGCTGATGTATATTAAGATCAACTGCATTGCTGTTTTATAGGTGATTGATATTGTTACTTTAGTTTTTCACATTCTGTCATGTAGTAAGAGAGATAAAATCACATTCTGCTTTGACATGAATTGCTAAACCGTCTTATTAATAAAAAAAAAAACAAAAACCTGGAGCCAGATATTGGGGTGAAAGCTGAAAGATCAGAGAAACAGAACAAGCCAGCCATGTTCTTATCTCCATGGAATCCTCAGCCTCATGAGAGACACTTCCTGTTTACTCATGTCTTATATACCTTTCTGTGCCCTGCATCTTACTTTCTTCCTAGTGCTGGGATTAAAGGTGTGTGCCACCATGCCTGGCTCTGTTCCCAGTGTGGCCTTGAACTCACAGTGGTCTGGATGGATCTCTGCCTCCTGAATGCCAGGATTAAAGGAGTGTGCTACTACTGCCTGACCTCTATGTTTAATATAGTGGCTGACTTTGTCCTCTGATCCCCAGGCAAGTTTTATTGGGGTACACAATATATCACCACATTCTGCAATTGAGTTTCTACCCTTGTGTTTTCTGCAAGTTTTGCATTAGTGTGTGTTTTTTTCTTTCTAATACTCCCTTCTGTGGAAAATTCATTCTGTAATTGTAGCAGCCTCTTTAAGGGACTCTTCTTGTTTGGGTATATGGTTATAACTTTAATATTTTCCTCAATCTTTCTCCATGATAGTGTCTGGGTATGTGGAAGGGAATGGTTTAGTGATCTCCTGGCTCCAAGGGAGAAGAAACTTGCATGGTTCTCATTTCCTCTGAGCTCCATGGCAAGGCCCTGTGTGTATCTGGATCTTTGGAGCCTTGCTGGTCTTGATACTTAAATCCTTGGCTGATAAAGGTCAGAGGTCCTTCCCAGTTGATTCTGTACAGTTCAAGGAAGCTCTTGGGTTCCGATAGTCAGCAACTGTCATTACTTACCAGCCAGGGAATGCTTTATAACTACATTCTCCCTCCCTGAACTAGCTTCCTAGCCAGCCTCTGAGTTATGGTTGCTGCATCTGTGAGAATCTGTGAGAATCAAGGGCAGTTCAGAGTGTAACCTCAGGCTCGCTCTGTTCACCAGACTGCAGCTGCTCTGTCCCCGCTCTGCTAGTTCTCACAAGTGGGAGCACAGGTCTCCAGATGGAAATGCATGCACATTCCTGTGCTCTTGGCTTGCTTTCTTTTAGTCCATCCTCAGGTCACCTCTATGGAGTCTGACTCAGAAAATGAAAGTCAGCAGGTAAGTGCCTCAGTTCTGGCTTCCATCTTCTTCACATAGTCCCTTTGGCTAAAAGGAAGGAGGCATCCTACTATATCTTCTCTGCTTCCTTAGCATGTGGGTGGGTGTGTCATAGCACACATGTGCTCAGTATACAACTTACAGGAGTCAGTTCTTTCCTTCCACCATGTAAGGTTGGGTAATTGAATTCAGGCTATCAGACTTGGCAGCAATCCCCTTTACCCACCGAGCCACATCATAGGTTCAAGCTTTTTCAGCTTTTATGTATAGGTGAATTGCCCCAGCACCTTGTTAAGATGCAGGCTCCAATTTAGAGAATTCAGGGAAGTCTTGAAATTGTGTTTATCCAACAAACTCCAGGTGAGGGCAATGCTGCTAATTTTTGGACTATACTTTTAGTGGGAAATCACTACTATTATGCCCCTTCTTTTGAGAGGCATCCTTCCTCTCTTTCTCTGTGGCTTTAATGGCAGAATGGCTCTGGGACAAGGAATAAATACAGCCAGATAACATAATCTATGCAATGTATGTCATCATTTTAATCATCATATCACCCCTTGCAGACAGCATGTATAAAAGAGAAGAAGAAGAAAATTTGGAATCAAACATGCTAAGTATTTGCCCAAGTCCAGCAGATTATATCTGTGTTCTTCCCCCTTTCCTTGCTGCTTTTCATCATCTCCCTCATCCAGCTTTTTTCAAAACTATGGTGTTTATGGGGCTAGGAAAGTGCACTTGCCTAGCATGATTGAGGCCCTGGGTTCAATCCCTAGGACCACCCAAAACCAAAATAACAAAACACTTTCTTTGGGTCAGTGAGATGGCTTAGTTGGTAATGGTGCTTTGTGCACAAGCCTAAAAAGAGAATGGTGATTATATGTTGACACTCATTCTAACACAACTTTTATACATGTACCAAAACACAGAAGGAACAGTAAGACTAAATGACTCTGTATGTTTTGTGTGTGAATGCATTCTTGCATGCATGTGTGTGTCTGTGTTGCCAGTTAACATTTACTGTATTTTTTCCTTACCTCCACCCCTCCATTCATATAATTTGATTAAAAATCTAATATTCACTGGGGTTGGAGAAATGGCTTAGCAGTTGAGAGCACTTACTGCTCTTGCAGAAGACTTGGCATACACATGGCAGCTCACAACCATCTGTAACTCCAGTTCCAGGGGATTCACTGTCTTCTTCTGGCCTCCCCAGGCACAAAGCACACAGTGCGATGCACGTCATATGTGGGGCACTCATACACATATATAAAATAAGTATTTTTAAAAATCTAATATTCAATCAAAACCCACATTTCCCCCCATTGCACTCAGTGTTTTTTTATAGCTTTCCGGCCTCCTGTCTTGAACCAAAATTATAGATCATTTTAGAACTATTTGCCATCTAAATGTACACTTACTTTTTGTTATATTTTAAAAGCATTCATTGTTTAGTTTATTTAGTTACACTTTTGTGAATTCTGAGAAATTCTAAAACAACAACTGGTATAAAGGCTGATGTTTGGACACTATGTAGTATGAACACTATACCACTAGTATTTTGCTACTCTACTGCATTCATAAGGGGAGGCACTTGGCACTGGTTAGGACCCAGGTCCAGTCAGGGGCCTGTGGCTCTGCCTACCCCTGACTGTGTTGGGCTAGCCCTGCCAACTGTCTCTGCTACCTTGGGGCCAGTCAGCTGGGCCAGGACTTCACAGACCTTCAGTATCTTGCATCTTCAGGAGGCGGTTGCCTGTATTGCTGCTTGAGCATATTCGAAAACAGTTAATCATAATTATTAACTTATCTAAGATAAATCAGTATCTAAATACTAGCAACATTTCCCCCTACTGTCTACATTTACATGATCTCTCGGATCGTTCTAAGAGGCAGGAGCCTCTGGCACAGCTATAAAGCCATTCAGGAAACCACTTAAGGCTTCTATGTAACCATGCCCTTTACAAAAAGCTTACTTTACTCTCTGAGGGAAACAGGAGATTAACAATATCTTTCTTCTATGGCCTACCAACATGCTTTTCATTTCTTAGTTTCCTATACTGGGTGGCCTAGTCCAATGAACAATAGTTCTGAACAAACAAGGCTGTTTAAATAAGTCAAATGGCTTGTGAGGTATCCCTTTCAAAACAAATTGGAACTGAGTAACAATATTTGAGGAGTCAAAGGATAACATGGCTGTAATTCACAGGCTCTCTTCTTTCATCTTACATTCACTTTACCTTTGTAAAGTCATGCTTTTTCTGTTTCTCAGAGATTTTAAATATGCCAGCAATTCTGCAAGCAGATAGATGTGTAACTCAACTGAAATCTCCCCAAGAAGCCCCCTTTTTCTTCCCTTAGCTCCATTCTCTTCTCTTTTGACTGCATTTTGGAAATTCTGTTTTAGTTCTATTTGCTAATTCTAAAACCAACACAACAGAAACAACAGTAAGATGCAAGCAGAATGTGTTTTCCTGGGGTTGCAACTGTTCTCTTCAGTGGTTTCTGGCTCCTCCCTATGATACTAGCAAAATGGAACATCATAAGGGAACAACATTTCACACTGAACTCAAAAACTATCATCAGCATTCACATTTAATTTTTAAAAAGGATATATGGTTCCTGTTTTTGATTGCCTATTTTGTAAGGGGTATTTTAGGTTCTTAAAAGAAAATAAAATAGCATATAACAGGGTCTGCGATGTTAGAAATATGAAATTCTTGAGTATCTGCTTTCCTGATAGTGAAAGTTTACCCAGAAGTGGTGATTCTGTACCTTAGCTCCACAATACACACACAGCTTTGAATGTCCTGATGAGTCAGACCACTTTGCATTATTGCTATACATATCATTCCCCACATTTATCGAGAATGTTGGTTCTGGGCTCATTTCTGCTTCTCTCTGGTCTTCAATTTCAATGATTTCAATATGCACACAGGGGATCCTTCAAACCCTGGCCTCGTAGTTCACTCACTTGCAACCGGCAATGACCTTGACTTCAACTGGCCCCATGATAGCCCCACATGGACAGAAAAGTGGGATTCTGACAAATCCTCTGCAGTCCACTATCTCTCACACTTCTAGCTTCCCTTTGTAACCCTTCAGTATCCAGGCTCTTGCCCCACAGTCAGACCACCTTTTCACTGGCCCTCTCCTCTGTGCATCTCTGTCCTTACAGCTGGAATTCTAAGACCAATTACTGCAATCATACTCTTGCTATTCTTGCTTCAGCTCTGACTAAATACAAATGTTTTCTCACACTGCACCTGGAGACTGCTTGGGGCTGGAGGAAGATTCACAACCATGGTAATGTGCTAAGTTTCAAATTCACAACTCTAATGCTGTTTGAACATCACCCCACAGTCCAGTCACTCATATATTCTCATGGTAACCCTACCACACTTTCTTCTCTCTCCTCAGATTCCCACAGGCTCTTGTCATGTCCTCATGCTTACTCCACAATCTTGCTTTCTACTTTTCTGAGAATGCTGAAGCATTCAGAAGACAATTCCATGAATCTAGTTATCCTTTCTGCCACCTGTGTATCCATCCTCACACTCTGCCCTCCTGCCAGTTATCAGAGGTAAAATTGTCATGTCAGGCATGGGCTCTATCTCATCTATCAAGGCGTGTGTTTGATAACTCTCCTCCCATCTCCTACACCATTAGTCTTTGCTCTCTATTAGATCATCCACAGAATCATATATACATGCATCTTTTTCTCAAATTTAATTTTGAAAATGTATTATTGCATGTATGATGAATGCATATGATGTGTAAGTATGAGAGTATGTGCCATGAAAGTCAGAGTGAGACAGATAAATAGAGGAGACAGTTTATCAGTAACCCAGGAGCTCCATTTGATTTTGGGTTATGCATCTTTCATTCTTGTAATAGTACACTTGGTATCCCAATTCCTTCACATGCACTGTGTCCTCTAGTAATCTTTAAGGAAGCATTCCCTGTTAACTATCTTATGCCTATGAATAATATGGGTTTGCATATGATTATGGGAAAGGGCATGTGCTGCAAGAAAAATAAATGTATGACCTAATCTATCAATCAAAATAGAGAGCCATTCTAACTATACCCCTTAGTAACCAAACTCCTCCTCTCCAACCCCACTAAAGAAAGCACCCAATAATTGGACCCTTGAGTGTTCTCATTTGGGGGCCTCCATCAGTCCTGAGTGTCTCCCTCTATAACTTTAACCATCACTCTGCCCCAAACAAAGTTGTCTTGCTTCTTTTTATAACTCTTTATAAACCCCACATTTCCAGTTCTTCAGGTTAAAGACCAAGAATTTGGAAATACCCAGCCCAAATCTCAACCATCAGTAGCGAGAGGAGAACTTTCCTGAGTTGGTTTCCTTCTGTACCCAAGGGTTCCAAGGACTAAGCATGAACCAGTTAGGCTTCTGTAGGAAGTGCTTTTATCAAGTGAGTCATTTCACCAGCCTTTTTTTCTATCACTTAAAAAGAAAACAGCACTTTCTTTGGCCCACATTTCTATCAGCCATCATCTCATTTCTTCAAAGAAAAAAATAAACCTTCAAAAGAATTGGTTATATTTTCTCTTTTAATTTTTCCATTCCTATTTTCTCCAAACTGTCACCTCCACTGAGACTGTTCTTGTCATGACCCCATTTCTTTGTTTCCATTTGGAACAGAATTATTCAAAAGAACAGCCAATGTACACTGTTGCCAATTTCTTTCCTTCTGTTCTTTTAAGACCTATTCTATTTCCTAGCAAGCCACTGAAAGTACTCTTGACTCATGGGTGGTTTAAATGAGAATGGGCCCCACAGGCTCACGTATTTGAATGCTTGGTCCCCAATTGGTGGGACTGCTTGGGAAGAATTAGGAGGTGTGGCCTTGTTGGAGAAGGTGTGTCAATGGGGTTGGTTTTGAGGTTTCAAAAGCCCACATCATTCCCAGTTGTCCTGCCACCTCTGCTTCTTGTTTGTGGATCAGGATGAAGCTCTCAGCTATTGCTTCATCACTATGCCTACCTGCCTGCTGCCATGCTCCTCACCACAATGGTTATGGACTCATCTCCTGAAACTGTAAGCTCCACAATAAAACCTTTCTTCTAGTTGCTTTGGTCAAAGAGTCTTATCACAGCAATTGAAAAGTAACTAAGACTCTCTCACCAATGACCCTTCTGCTCTAAATTCCAGCTGTGACTTCTCCTCATTGACCTAACTTCAGCCCACACTTGAGCACTTCCATTTCCGTCTTTGATTTCCAATACACCACCCTCTCCTGGCTTCCCTCCCACCCATCCCCAATCACTCCTCAGTCTCTGTGTTAGTTTTGCTGCTTCCTTTTCTCAACCTCATAACTTGAGCCTGCAAGCCTTTTATGACCACATACACCCATTATCTCTGACACGAATGTCCTCAGTTCTAACCTGCAAACTCATGATGCATACTGGCACCAGAACTCTACTGCCCAAGTCACCTCCAGCTTAGTATGTCCAAAGCACACACTTTTCCTGCGAAGATCACTCCATCTCAACTTCTCCCATCTTTTCTTCTTCCAACTCAGTTGTACTAGCTGTTCTGGTCCGAATCTTAGGGGGCTATTCTTGACTTCTTTTTATACCCCACTATCCAGTTAATATAAAAATCATTCTAATTGTACCCCTATATCATATCTATCCACTGCTACTGCTACCACCTGATAAGAGAAACATGCTTCATCTTGACAACTGGAATCATATCCTAAAAGACTTCCCTAAAATGTATCATTGCTTCCACACAGTCTACACCTTACCTACAAGCCAGAGTGATCTATATAAAACATAAAGCAGATTTTGAGTCCTCCATTCAAAATCCTATAGTGATTTCCCAGTTCACTAAGAATAAAATCCAAAACGATTTCAAAAGGATATAAGTCCTGTGTTAGCCACTTTTCCTGTTGCTGTGACAAATATCTGACAAAAGTGACTAAGAGAAGGAAAGACCAAAACAGCCATTGAAACAGCAGGATACCAGGGCCTGTCACGTCACGTCAAGAGTCAGGGAGCACAGGGAGATGAGTGCTAGTGTATGGCTTACTTTCTCCTTTTCATTCAGACTGGGACTCTGGCCTGCGGATTGGTGCTGCCCACATTCAGGATGGGTCAGTTAAATCTTTCTAGAAACACTGACAGTGAAGATAAACCGTCACAGAGCCCTATCGACTTAGCCTTCCACATTGACTCTACTTCCATGCTCTTTGAATAGCCCAGGCTATCTCCTATCTTCTGCTACCTTCTTCTCTCCTAGAATGCTCTTTTCCAAGATAAACATGTAAGTAACAATGAGGCTTCGCCTTTGACCCCAGTTACATAGTAGTCTGTTTACTACTCCCAGAACACTCTATCCTTTTAGTCTATTTTTATTGTTTCTTCCACAAGGTTTGTAACTTTCTAATGTGCTGCTTTTTTCCTCCCTTGCTAAAATATAAACTGTAAGAGGGAAAATGTTCATGGATTTTGAAGAATGGCAGGCACACAGTAGGTGTACAACAAACACTTATTGGATGTTTAATGAATACCAAAATGCATGATGTGTTCCTTAAAGGGTTGATAGCATTTGTCATGAAATCATTTGAACCTCTTGTTATTTTTGTGGACTTTACCCCAAACTCCTGATTTATTTATTGCTTCTAGGTCTATGTAGGTTTTTGATTGTGTACCTGGTTGTCAATGTTAATGAGTTATGTATTTCCATCAAGTTACATACTTCATTTAAGTCTGAAAATATACTGGCACAAAGCTGCCCCAATGTTCTCTTAATTTCTGTAAAGCACCACTGTGGCTGTTTTTGATTCAAAGCACTGCTTATGCACTCTCTCTTGCTCCTTTTAGTATCAGTTATTGCTGATGCTCTGCATTATCTTTCATACATTTCTCCTGTTACTGTCTTTGGCCAAACTCTGTTGGTCTTTTACACATTACCCAAGTTATACTCTGTGAAGGGTCAATGTCCTCACCATACTCTTCCTGTTATCATCTCACTCAATGCGGTTGGGGCACAGGGGGTGAGGGTAAGGGGTGGGGACTTTACCTCCCTGACTCCTTAAAGTTAGGCCAGGTCATTTGATCAATGGTTAAAGCCATATATCCCTTTAGATGAAAATATTTTTAAAAAATTTATGTATAGGAAAGAAAGTGTCTTTCCAGTAAACATGGACTGGGTCAATTAGATATTCATATGCATAAAATAAATCAAGATCCTTATCACACCATTTACAAAAATCTCCAGATGGGTGGCAGATATAAATGTGAACAATCTTGGACAGGCAGTTTAAAAAAACAAAACAAAACAAAACAAAACAAAAAATAGGGCAACAACAACAAAACAAGACAAAAACAAAAAACCTCTAAAGAGGAATGAAAAATAGTGAAAAAATTGGGTGTTGTAGCACATAACTATGGTGATATTTTATTTGTATGTTAATAAATAAAGTTGTCTGGGGGTCAGAGCTAATAGCAAGCCATAGTAGAAGCTGGGCAGTGGTGGCACATGCCTTTAATCTCAGCATTTGGGAGGCAAAGCTAGGCAGATCTCTGTGTGTTCAAGGATACAGCCAGCATGGAGACACACGCCTTTAATCTCAAAACCAACCATAGAAGACATGGAGGTCTGTATAGACAGGAAGTGACTAGGAGGTCATGTGGTTGGGTTTATAACCAATGAGAAGGCAGAACAGAAAGTCAGTAAAAAGACAGATACACAGGAAGTAGGTCTCTTTCTGAGGGGAAGGACGACAGCGGCAGCAAAGGGTAAGAAAGGCGGTTTTAAGTCTCAGCTCTCAGCTACTGCTCTGACCTCTTGGGCTTTTAACTCTGCAATTGGCTCTGTGTTTCTTATTTAATAAGACTGTTCATATACACACAATTGTTAATTTTAGCACTTAGGAAGCTGGAGAAGGAGGATTGTTGTGAGTTAAAGACTAGTCTAGGCTAAAGAAAGAGACACTAACTTGGCGGTGGTGCTGCATGCCTTTAATCCCAGCACTTGGGAGGCAGAGACAGGCAGACTTCTGTGAGTTTGAGGCCAACAGAAGCAGGCAGACTTCTATGAGTTCCAAGTCAGCCTGGCCTACAGAGTGAATGAATTCCAGGGTAGCCAGGGTGAAGCCCTGTCTTGAAAACACACACACACACACACACACACACACACACACACACACACGTGACACTATTTCTCACACATACACACACACCGCACATAAGACGAAACAACAAACAAAGTGGGAGATTTACAATGCACACATCTGAAATTGACTAAGCATCTAACATGCATAAAAGATTCTTAAAAAATATGAAGGGCTAGGGACATAGCTGAATAGACAGATAACTTGCCGAGCATGCATGAGGGCCTGACTTCAATCCTCTCCCCCAGTCAATATGAAAAAGAGAATACTTAGTTGAAAAAACTGGGGGTGGGGGTGGTCAATGCTTAAGAGAAGTGGCCAGGCGTGGCGCTAATCCCAGCACCCTGCAGCCTGAGCCTGGCAGAATTAGACTGGCCTAGGCTACAGACCCAACTACAGAATACCTATGCTGTTCTCAATCCACTGGATAAAAACATATTTACATTATCCTGCAGTGCTATTGCAAGCTTCTGTGAAAACTGTGGGACAGGCGAGGGACGGGTTCGCGTGGATCTCATGAGACTCGAACAGCAGCCCAGCGCAGGGCACCACAGCCCCACTGCCCAGTGTCCAACCACCACACCAAAGGTCGGCGGCCGGGCCTGTGAGGAAGACGACCGTTCTGCCCAGTCTGGCTGCTCCGACGTGAGCTCCCTCGGTGGGACGGAGCCGAGTCCTGCCCTCCACACCTTCAGTCTCACAACCCCTGACTGTGGTGCCTGGCAGGGCCTCGGATAGGGCGATGCAGGCCACCGGGGCAGGTGAGCACAGCATGGCACCCGGGCCTGCAGAGGAACATGGAGCCTCCTAGGAGCCTGCTGCAAGGAGACTCCCCAGAACCGAGCCTGCCGGAATCCTGGCCACACCTTCGCAGTGGGCATCGACGGGGTGGGGCAAGAGGTGGCCTCACCACCCCGAAGGCCTGGAGGCCACCCCTGACAACAGCCTCACGTGAGGCCTGCCAGGTCCAGGCGGGGCAAAGGCCCCAGAAAGCTGCAGCGCAGTGAGGCCTACCCCCTCTCCCCCCTTGCGTGGCTAAGGCAAGGCCAAGGTCTAGAAGACCGACAAGAGCGCAGGGGAGGAAGGGGCTGAGAAGCCAGCAGACAATGGATGTGGAGGCAAACAGTGGGGCGGAGGAGTCAGGGCCGAGCCTCCTGAATGTGGTTCTGCAGATGAGGTCCCTGGAAGCTGTCCAGCTGGATCTGAACACTATGAATACCCAGGCCGACCGCGCCCTTCAGCAGCTGGAGCATGGGCAATCCATCAGTACTATCTGGAGCACAGCAACTACGGCATCCAGAGCATCCCAGGCTTCTGGGTCACCGCCCCTCGAAACTACCCACAGCTGTTCGAAATGATTACGGGGCCAAGATGTGGAAATGTTAAGATACATAACCAACCTGGAAGTGAAGGAGTCCAGTCTCTCTAGGGCAAGCTGCCGGTTCAAGTTCTTTTTAAGAAACCCCTTCTTCAGAAACACTCTGATCGTCAATGACTACGAGGTCAGACCCACTGGCCAAGTGATATCACTCTCCACTCCAATCAAATGGCGCCCTGGCCATGAACCTCAGCCCTTCATTCATGGGAACCAGGATGCCACGTGTAGTTTCTTCACCTAGCTTTCAGACCACAGCCATCCAGAGCGTGACAGGATCACACAGATCATCAAAGAGGACCTCTGGCCAAACCCACTGCAATACTATCTCTTACACACAGGGGCCCCTAGGGCTAGACATCGCCAGATAAGAGAACCTGTGGAGATCCCTAGGCCCTTTGGGTTCCAATCTGGTTAACCATTGCCCATGTGATTACTCCCATACAGGTCCTCTACAACTTACTGCTGGACCAGTGACTAGACAACAGAAACGGGTATGCCTTTTATTGTGTTGACATTTCTGTACCCTCCTTCTTTTAAACTTTTGTTTTTAAACTTTTTCAGCTACAAGACTGAAACTTCATGATTCTGTTGCCTCGTTTCCATTATGTGCTTTTTTTGCATTTGTATCACATAATGCCCAGTTCACCTATTCTAAACCAAGCAAATGATGCTGTACATTTCACCCTCTTTATCTACACTGTTTGGACACTATTTGTTTTCCAGGGCCTGTGGTCTACCACCTAGATTTCAAGCTATCCCTGGAAACCTGCTTTTCCCTTCTCTGCATTTGTCAGTATAGACATATTGCCTGTGGACAACCGCTGAAGACTGATGACACTGAGGGCATTAATGGGCCATTTGGTCTGTGCAGCCTTACATGGTTCCATATTGTTGCTGCTACAGGATTTCCACACTTGAGTTGCTGCCAGTGGATGAACAAAGACCAGACCATTGACTATTATCAGCTACCATTTTCTGTTGTCTGGTAAACAAGGATCTCCAGAACTAGTAAGGGAACAAGGCTTTCTGCCAGAGTATGATTCTTTCCTCCTTAAGGGACTTTCCCCCTGCTTTTCCTAACCACCACCACCACCACCACCGCTGCCTCCTCCTCCTCCTTGTCCACTACCACCACTACCTCCACCACCACCACCACCACCACCACCACCACTACCACCACCTCCACCACCACCACCACCCCCCCCCCCCCCCCCCCCCCACCACCTCCACCACCACCACCACCACCACCACCACCACCACCACCACCACCTCCACCACCTCCACCATCCTCCACCACCACCACCTCCACCACCTCCACCATCACCACCTCCACCACCACCACCTCCACCACCTCCACCACCCCCCCCCCCCCACCACCACCACCACCCCCACCACCACCACCACCTCCACCACCACCACCACCACCACCACCCACCACCACCTCCACCACCACCACCACCACCACCACCACCACCACCACCACCACCTCCACCTCCACCACACCTCCACCCACCACCACCACCACCCACCCACTCCACCACCACCACCACCCACCACCACCACACCACCACCACCACCCACCACCACCACCACCACCTCCACCTTCACCACCACCACCTCCACCACCACTACCCATCTTCATCATCCAGAAATACTGTTGACTATAAAGTAAGTGGCTGGGGTGACAGGGTAAACATTATTTTCAAGGAACAAACTTTCTCAACCCCAACCAGTGAATTAATACCAAATCTAGGCACTTTTATTTGCCTCCCTTCCTCAGCCTGAAAATAAATGTTTCCAGGGTGGTGGTGATATACTTCATCTTCAATCTCTGTATTTCTTCTAGCTCTTTAAAGAAGTTGGTGGCCCCAAAGCATCTATGAAAGCAGGCTTTTGGTCAGTGATGGTGCACGCCTTTAATTCCAGTACTCAGGAGGCAGAGCCAGGTGGATTTCTGTGAGTTTGAGGTCAGCCTGGTCTACAGAGTGAGATCCAGGACAGGTACCAAAGCTACACAGAGAAACTCTGTCTTGAAAAAAACAAAACACAAAACAAAAAAAAAGTTTCTTTCAAAGGGTAATCAGGTGACAATCCACAACTCTTGATAAGCTAACTAACAGGGAAGACCCAAAGTGGGAATCATGGACCACCCTGGGAAAGGGAAGTAGATAAGATCTCTATGAGTAAACTGGGCATGAGGGGTGGGTAATGGAGGGTGGGGGAGAGGGGATGAGAGCATAAGGGAATGGGATGGTTGAACTGGAACAGGTAGCGAGGGGGAATGCAGTGAAAGAGATACCATGATAGAGAGAGGGGATAGAGAGAAACCCAGTGCTAAGGAAGTTGCCAGGAATCCCCAAGGATGACCCCAGCCTGGGCTACTAGCAATAGTGGAGAGGGTGCCTGAACTGAACTGGCTTGCCCCAGAGATCAGACTGGTGACTACACTAACTGTCATCACAGAACTTTTCTCTAGTGACTGATGGAAACAGATGCAGAGATCTACAGCCAATCAGTAGACAGAGCTCCAGGAGTCCAGTCAAAGAGAGAGAAGAGGGATTCTATGAGCAAGTGCATCAGGATCATGATGGGGAAACATGCAGGGATGACCAAACCAAACTAGAGGGAACTCATGAAAGTTGGATCAATGGCTGTGGAGCCTGCATGGGAAGGGACTAGGCCCTCTGTATGGTGAGACAGTTGTGTAGCTTGATCTGCTTGGGGGGGCCCCTGGCTGTAGGATCAGAATCCATCTCTGGTACTTGAGCAAACTTTTTGGAGCTCACTACCTATGATGGGACACCTCACACAGCCTTGAAGCAGGGGAAAGTGCTTAGACTTGCCTCTACTGAATGTGCCTCCTCCTGGAAGGCCTTGCCTTCTTGTGGGTGGGAGTGGGGAGTGGGTTAGGATGGGGAGGTTGGGGGTGGGTGGGAAGAGGGGGATCTTTGATTCATGTGAAAATGAATGAAAAAATTTTCTTAATGAAAAAAAGGGGGAAAAGTGGGCTTTTTAGTTTAACTTTAAGCTTTCATTTACAGAGGTAGAGAGGCTTGTAGACTTCCAACATCTTGTCCTCCCATTAACAATGCCACATATACCTTAAGGTTTAAGGGATATAGATTTAGATAGGAAATAAAGGTAATTCCTAGCTTATGGAGGCTAGAACAAAGTTGTATGTGTGCACCCTAAGCAAAGAAAATCGAACCAGAGACCAGAGGTGAAGCAGAAATGAGGTAGGGAAAGATTAGAAGACTAGACTGACAGCTTGTGAC
This sequence comes from Peromyscus leucopus, assembly GCF_004664715.2. Classification (NCBI taxonomy): domain Eukaryota; kingdom Metazoa; phylum Chordata; class Mammalia; order Rodentia; family Cricetidae; genus Peromyscus; species Peromyscus leucopus. Next base: position 4,335,611 of record NC_051071.1, on the reverse strand, counting down.
AAAGAAGTTTTTACTGTTAGGGTGATAGGAAGAGAAATACATTTCCTGGGGCTGGAAGAGTAGCTAAATGATAAGAGCACTAGCATTCTCCAGGCCTTTGTGTTCCAGCCCTAGCACTGAAAAAAGAAAAAAAAAGGTAGAAATACATTTCTCAGGACTGAGATGGGAAAATGAAGATGGCTGGAGTTCTCAATGTGCTACCTAGAGAAGGGTTCTTTGAAGGAACCATGTGTTCATTGGGGTTTTCTGATTTCATATGGTGAGAGATTATAAACTATCTCAAGTCCTTAGTAAACTTCTATTATCTGTTTCTGTTTACTGGGAAGACAAGCATGTAGATTTTCTTTTGCTTTTAGTTGGGGACAGTTAGGGAAAAATCATTTCTATGTAATGTAAAGATGTAAATACAACAGTTTTCATTCTGTTTTGATTTCTGTTAAAATTATATCCTTAATTTTAATAGCTTGATTCGTCAGACCTTGAAAATTGGATTTTATTATTTTCATGGAAAAATAATTAAAAAAAAAATTTGTTGCTCTAATTGTCTTATTCAATAATTTGTCTTGTAAGAGGTTATTAACTGATATGTTTCCTTCCTAAACAGCATGGATAGTTGTGAGATTGTAAAACTGGAAGTATACCATTGCCATGTTTGTCTTTCCTTCATGATGATAAAAGAATGCCATTCCTTGGATAAATAAATTGTGGCACATATACACAATGGAATACTACTCAGCAGAGAAAAACAATGACATCATGAGGTTTGCAGGCAAATGGATGGATCTAGAAAAAATCATCCTGAGTGAGGTAACCCAGACTCAGAAAGACAAAAATGGTATGTATTCACTCATAGGAGGATGCTAGATGTGGAACAAGGATGACTGGACTGCTACTCACATCACCAGTGAGGCTACCTGGAAAACGGGACCCCAAGAAAGACACGGAGAAATGGATGAGATCTACATGAACAGCCTGGACATGAGTGGGAGCAATGAAGGGCGAGAGTCGAGGGAAAGAGAGTGGGAGATCCCAGCTGGATCAAGAACAGAGAGGGAGAACAAGGAATAGGAGACCATGGTAAATGAAGCCCACATGAGAAAAGGAAGAAACAAAGAGCTAAAGAGGCCCACAGAAATCCACAAAGATACCCCCACAAAAGACTGCTGGCAATGGTCGAGAGACAGCCGGGACTGACCTACTCTGGTGATGGGATGGCCAAACACCCTAATAGTTGGGTCAGAAACTCCATCCAAGGACTGAGGAATTATTGGTGAAATTATAAAGGCCACTCCATGTAGTTAAAAGGAAGATTTATTTAGTGGGTGACTTACAAATGAAGGAATAGATTATTGCGGGGGGGGGGGGGGGAGTGGTGGTCTGGGGAAGGTGTATCGCAGTCCAGCGGTATTCTCTGGAGCTCTGCTCAGTCAACCTCCACTGGGTGGAGGGGACTGGCCCTGCCTGGACTGAGTCTATTAGGTCGATCTCAATCCTGGGGGGAGGCTTTGCCCTGGAGGAGGTGGGAATGGGGGTGTGTGCTGGGGGGAAGGGGAGGGGGCAGGAAGGGAGAGAACAAGGGAATCTGTGGCTATTATGTAGAACTGAATAGTATTGTAAAATTAAAAAAAAAAAAAAAGAATGCCATTCTTTAAAAAAAAAGACCCACTCAGGGCTCATTTGAGAGCAGTCTAATACAAATTCTTCAGAAAGCTGAGTGTCTTTGCACACACACATTCTCTAATTTCTGAGAACATATGCATTCCAACTCTGAGAAAATAATGCACATGTAATTTCATGAGGTAATATTGACTCCAGTTTGCAGATCAGCAAAGAGACTCAGCTTGCATATAACTTGGGTCTAGTTACCAGGCCTAGAAGTGGAAAGCTCCAATTCAAACCCAGGTCTATCTGAACTCAGAGTGTGACAGCTACATATGGACAGAGATGCTGTCTTCTGTTTTGCAGTAGAAAATTAATCATAATAATTGGTTTAGATTTTCCCAAGTTGCCTTAGTTTCCTAGTAATTTTCTTGGTTACTTTTCAACTTTGAAAAAAAACAAAACACCATGATCAAAGTAACTTATAAAATAAAGCATTTAATTTGGGGCTTATGTTTGGTTTTAGAGGGTTAGCATTCATGACCATCATGGTGGGGAGCATGACAGCAGGCAGGCAAGAAGAAGGCACACAGGGAGAGCTAACTGGGAGTGGTGTGAGCCTTTGGGACCTCAAAGCATGCCCCAGTGACATACCTCCTCCAACAAGGCCACAACTCCAAAACAAAAGCAATGATTACATATGACTAGGAGGTAGCTATCATTTTTTGTTTGTTTTATAGGGTTTCACTGTGTATCCTTGGCTGGCCAGAGACTGATCTTCAGCCTCTCCCTCTCAAGGACTGGGATTATGTGCAATATCCCATCATTCCCCGCTTCTTAAAATAAAAACTTAAATATTACAATGTATTATCAAATTTCTCCTTGATATCTGGATGCTACCCACAAACAAATGTTAGACAAAGCAGCACTTATAACACATATACTCTTTACTGAAACGACTTCGCTAAAGGAACCATCAGAGCTTAAGCAGGTTTTCAGACATTCAGTGGCTCATTTGAGACTTCTACTTTTGTTCCAGATAAACCAACAGCATTTGGAAAACAGCGCACTTTATCCAGGAAAATGAATAACAAAGAAATCCTTTTGGGTGGGGTAGGGATTATGTCACTGTCTAGAAATCCCCTTCAGTAGACTTGGCTCCTCAGCAATGGCAGGCTGTGCAGGAAGAATGCACACTCAAAGAGCCCAAGTGAGATTAAACAATGCAAGTAATAAGAGGTATAAAATCTAGTTAGATGGGATTTTGTAGGCAGGATTCAGAGAAATGGGGAATATACTCAAATTACACTGAATCTAGGATTGTTGAAGGTGCTTTTCACAAAAGTATGAATGCCATGTAAGTAAGAATGTGGTATGTGGTACAATGAACCTGGGGAGATTCTGACTTCAGCAGATTGTGAAAGCTAATTTAGCAGAAGCTGTGGCCCTACCTATACCCAAAGGAAGCAGGGTGGCCACCCCTTCAGGGCATCAGAGTGGTAGCCAGGATAATAAATGTTCTAATTTCTGGTTAGTAATAAAAGTAAATGGCTGCTTTCCTTCTGGTTCCTTGAATCAGTTTAAGCAATCAGAAGCCAGAGGCTGTGGGAGCCTGACCGGCAAAGCCTGCTTTCTTGGTCACAGAGTTGAGAGGGAAAATAGTGGATCTACCTGGTAAGTAGGAGCCTTTAATACTGGGCTGAAAGAGCCAGCTCCAGTATGAGGTCTTTGAAAATCATTGCATGATATTTTAAAAGTGTCAAGATCTTAGCTCTGTTCTTCCAGCTTCCTGCAAAAGCCACTCACTGAAAGACCCCATGAAGTGCATGAAGTTGGACTGTGTGGTTTCTTCCCTCATCAGACTGTAGTATATCAACAGTAGTTGAAAAGAAGGGAACTTTAACTCATAGGCCCCAGCTGTACAGTCTTGATTATTCTACTTATAATAGTTTAAGTGTGGCAACAGTTCCAACTTAGTATATGATTCAGCTTAAATTGTTCAAATTTGTATTGGTGTGTGAAAATGGTATTCTGCATGTTAGCTTTTTTATCAATTTGGCATAAGCTAGAGTCCTCTGGGAAGAGAGACCTTCAATTGAAGGATTCCATATATCAGATTGGCCCCTAGAGCATGTCTGTGGGGCATTGTCTTGACTATTAATTCACTAAGAGAGTTTATGGTGGGAGACACCATTCCTTGGACAGGTGTTCATGACTATGAGTGAGCCAGCAAGCATCATTCTTCTATGGGCCCTGTGCTGGGATCCTGCTTAACTTCCTGTCCTGCCTTCCCTCAGTGGTAGACTGCGACCTGGAAGTGTAAGCCAAACAATTTCTTCCCTCCACAAGTTGCTGTCCATCAGAGTGTTTATCACAGCAATAGAAACCAAGCTAGAATAAATACAGGAGAAACCACACTTGAAATCTGAAATTTTCCTCATTATGTAGAATTGGACTTTTCCCTCCTTCTTAGGAGTCACACTGCTAGGTGTCATTCCCCTGTGTCACCATGCCTCCCTCTAATGTTCCAGGCATTCTGGCCTTCTTTATTCCTCGTTCAAACCTTGAGTCACACTTTTGCTCTTTCTAGAATGCTCCTTCCATGCTAACTTCCTCATGTTCTCTAGTCCTCAGCTCTGTCATTGGAGCATCCTTCCCTGATCAGCTTCTCTAGTGCATCCTCCCTGTACCATCCATTAGTTTGTTTCTCATCACTCACGATAGAATTTAATTCTCTATGAAGTTAAATCTGTTGATTAGTGTATTTTGTGTCCCTTAGTTCACTAGCTCCTCTTTTAGGCTGTAAAACCCTTCAGGGCCTAGAAATTTGTCACATTCTTAGCCCCGTTTCTCTACCTTGGCACATACTTCTGGAGATTTATAGGACAGCTTGGGCTGGGGCTTCCTGAGAAGAAGCCTGCAGCAGTCTCCAGTTCCCAAGGAGGACTCAAGAGGATCCATAGCCTCTTAAGCCTCAGAGGCAGTCACTCAGCTACCTGAAGATAGAACAGAGTTCCAGAATGACAAATTCGTATCTTTTCTATGCTGTACCATCCTCTCTTCAGTTAGTGTTGTGACCAGAAATGTCAAAGAACCCATTATTATCATATTACACTCAACACATCACATGAGATATTCAACACTTGATAGGTAACTTTCCCAACTGAAGGTAGTGAAAGTATGCTGAGCATATTTAAGACAGGCCAGGCTAAGTGCTGATATTTGGCAGATGAGATATACTAAACACATTTTCAATCTAACAGTACTTCTAGCTGGTAAGGACATAGACTCAATGTAACTGGAAGACCATCTTTGCTTGTTATTTAAATATTAGTGAAATGGTGGACAGAGAAGGTCAATCTCAGGAGATCCTTTTGTGGGCTGCATGCAAACATTTTTTATAAGACATCTGACATAGTAGAGTGGATGAGCAATTAACAGTGGTGTTTTGAATTTATAAAAATTGTTAGAAGTATAAGAGTTTAAAGAAGGAAATACAACTATTATAATTTATGCTTCATATGGAAAACCTAAGGTATTAAGCTAAAAACACTATAAACAATAACATTTAGTAAAGTAGTCAGATACATAATTACTATGAAGGTATCAGTAAACTTCAGATGTGTGAAACAGCAAGTTAGAAGATGAAGTGGGGGAAGAATCCATTGACCATGGCAGCAGGAAAAGATGGAATCTCTGGAAAAACACCCAAGACATGTGCTATATTTATGAATATTTCAAAAGCATTCCTGAAAGGCATGAAGACTTGCACAAAGAGAAAGGCCTGCTTTTAGGAAGATTCAACATCATGAAGCTCTCAGTCTTTCCTAAGAAAACCTGGATATCTATTATAATCACCATAAGAAGACGGAATATAGGGGGGAAGGTAGGAGTCAAATAAAATAAACTACAGTATACATTAAAAATAAGACAAGAATTTCAAGCAATGTTCCAAAAAAAATGATGAGGGAAAAGGATATTTCTAACACTTAATACAAAATAATAAAAAACTTATAAAATAATTAAGACAAGAATTGACACATGAATGAATAGAATAGAACAGGGAGTCTAAAAATAGACCCATGTGTACAGAATTTGGCATTAGAAAAGCATGGTACCTCATTTCAAGAGGAAACTCTTTTGAGAAAACCATGTTTTCCAAAGCATGCTGTATCTATGCCATTCCTATACCCTAATCAAAGCAGAAGAACTTAAATTTAAAGGCTGAAAATAATAAAAATGTTTAATGAAAACAAAGAAGGGCAGTCTCCATTGGCAGGCCAGCAGGTGGGAGACCTGCAGGTAGGGCACACCACCACCTCCACCATGCACTGGACTCTGTAACCTCCTAGACCCACTCAACTGCCCAAACCCACTGACTCCATCATCCTCCCCTTGGCCAACCATCCACCACAAAGTCAGCAGTCTCTTAGGCTCAAGCACCACCTACACCAACTGGAAGAACAAGCAGAAGAACAGGCATAGGCACAACCCACAACAGTTGGAAGAACAGATTCCATAGGCACAAGTAAAGCACGCACCAGCCAGAAGAACTAAAAGATATGTTGGATTTAGGCACCCAACCCCCCACAAACTTCAACTGAGACAACCCTGCTTGATCTGACAACCAGCCAATCACCAGAATCCTTGGCCATTCAGGCCAAAAGACAATAAAGGAAATAGTTAACAATGGCACAAAAGACCCATCCAACAAAGGCATTACAAGAATCAACACCTGTACCTATGATTATCCCAAACCCAGATGGGTAAATGGCAGTGTAAGAATACATTCAACAACATAAAGAGCAACATGGCACCAGCCATGGTACCTAGTGGTCCTACAGCAGCAAGACTTGAACATCCTAATGCAGATGAAACAGAAGAAAACAACTATAAAAGTAACTTTATGAAGATGATAGAGGCAATGAAAAATTCCCTTAAAGAAAGCCAAGAAAAAAACAATCAAACAGGTAAAGGAAACAGTTAAAGGTTTGAAAATTGAAATAGAGGCAATAAAGAAAACACAAGCTGTTTTCTTGTGGGAATTCTGGAAATGGAAAACCTGGGTAAATGAACAGGAACTACAGATGCAAGCATCACCAACAGAATACAAGAGATGGAAAAGAGAATCTCAGACACTGAAGAGATGATAGATGAAATAGATTCATTGGTCAAAGAAAATGTTAAATCCAACAAAGTATTAACACAAAACATCCAGAAAATCTGAGACCCATAAAAAAAACCAAACCTAAGAATAATAGGGATAGAGGAAGGAGAAGAATTCCAGCTCAAAGGCACAGAAAATATATTCAACAAAATCATAGAAGAAAACTTTCCCAACCTAAAGAAGGTCATGCCAATGAAGGTACAAGAAGTTTACAGAACACCAAATAGACTGGACCAAAATAAAATTCCCCTTGCCACATAATTATCAAACCACTAAACATACAGAATAAAGAAAGAATATTAAGAGCTGCAAAGGAAAAAGGCCATGTAACATATAAAGGCAGACCCATAAGAATAACACCAGACTTCTCAATGGAGACTATGAAAGCTAGAAGGTCCTAGACAGATGTTATGACAAAACCAGATTTAAACAATACCTATCCACAAATCCAGCCTTGAAGAAAGTATTAGAAGGAAAACTCCAACCCAAGGAAGTTAGCTGCAACCATGACAACACAAACAATAGATAATCTCATACCAAGCCATCTCCTCAGCTTGTTTTCATCCTTTTTGATACTGTGTAGAAAACGAAACTGTAACTTCTGTGGGCCATGGTTACTATTCTGTGAAAATGATATCTATAATGATGTGCATGGGCTTGAACAGATTAACCAAAATATTACGAACACAGCAACCCTGCCCTTACTTTTTCCATGCATACAATAGTTATGCACATTTATTATGCATATGGTAAGTACACAGCTCATTTCTTTTCCTGTGCTATGTAAAACAATTGCATAGTCTTAACTGCAACGTATTTGAGGAAAAGATTTGATACTGGTTTATTCTTTAAAACTTGGATTATTCAAAAAAAGAATGTGGGGGCTGGAAAGATGGTTCAATGGTTAAAGCATGCACTGCTCTTGCAGAGAACTTAAATTTGGTGGTTCAAAATCAGCTGCAACTTCAGCTTTAGGGGATCTGGCACCTCTGCATTCACATGCATATATCCGTACATGTACATATAATTTTTTTAAAAAAATTATATCTTTTTTAAAAAGACTATGACTACTCTGCTCCTGAAATACAAGGAGGAAAAGAGGTAAAAAAGTATCAGAACTATTTCTTATACTCCTGTTCACTGTTTTAAAAAAGACTATGACTACTCTGCTCCTGAAATACAAGGAGGAAAAGAGGTAAAAAAGTATCAGAACTATTTCTTATACTCCTGTTCACTGTTTGATGTTAGAAGAACAACGTGATAGCTAAGGTCTTAAGGAAGTCTAAGACAGTCTGAGGGACCAAGGTGTTGCGAATCTTTCTCAAGTGTACTTCCTGAGCACTTGGGTACATACTTTAATACGTTTTATTAGTAGAGGATTTATTTTTAAGGTCAATGTTTCACTTAAAAAAGGCAGTAATTTTAGAACAGTCTAAGAACGCACTGCATTAGATGATTGTTGGTTCCATGGAAATTTGGATGATGTTCAGCTGGCATCTATTATCGTTTGTCAAGATATGACTAAATTAGAGATTAATTAATTTATAATTGAATTGGCTTAGTTAAAAATGCTTTACCATTACTTTTCAATCACAAGCATTTGAGAGGTGGTCAGGGTGTCTGAGGACAATTTGCAGGAGTAGGTTCTCTCCTTCCACCATGTGGGTCCTAGGGATTGAACTCAGGTTGTCAGGCTTGGCAGCAAGTGCCATTCTGGTATTTCTTACTCAAAAGCTGAAAGAAACATATTCCTTAGACAATGTCAATGATACTTGCTCTCCAGTTAGCCCAAAGAAGAATGGGTTAAAAAACAAAACAACTCCCCACCACACATACACAAATGACTTCTGAATTAAAGTGAAAGAAAAAAAAAGAAAGAAAGAAAGAAAATGGACAAATTTCTTTACCCAAATAAGAACAGATTTATCCACTCAGCCTAAGCACCTGTATAAACTCCTAAAAGAACATAAAGTCCCAGGCAGCTCCCACATCAAATGTGAAAGTGACCTTATTTTGCAGTTTAAGCCACTGAAGCTGGGGTGGTGGGTGGGGATTGGAGGGTGGAGGATGGAGGAATGGGGGAGTGAGTGAGTGGGTGGCAGTCAGTGCTGACTGTTAGGTAACAGAAGGCCCAGTGTTTCTAATTTCAATGTCACTGTGCTCCTCTCCATCCGCTGAAAGCCTCTCATCACACCAAACAGTTTTTTCCCTAACTGTATCCTTGTGCAGTTGGAAATTTTAACTCATCAACCATATGATGAAGCAGGGGATGTATTTGTTCTGAAGACCAGTAGAAATGGAAGAACTCAATGCTTGGAAATGAGAATGCACAGTTGGTTAGATAAGGCACAGGAGTCAGAGTGGAGAGTGAGTTCTTCAGGGTCTAAGAGTCTGACAAGCTGCTTTTGGGAGACAACCAATTTTCTTTTTTGAGTCTCTTCTTGCCAAGATGGCTAACTACACTTGTGGATGGGTTCCTGTGTGAGATCCACTCTAAAATGATAAGCTATTATTCTCTTCTTAGTTGGGTGATTGTGACCTAAATTTCATTTCTAAAATGCACCACTGAGATCACAGTGTCAACCTTCCCAAGCCACACTCCCTGTGAGCACGCTCATTCCACTTCCCTTTATCAAAGGAACACCTAGCATTTACTGACCACACAGAGAACACCACACTTGAACTTCATTATGGAGAGAAAGTCCCACCTTATGACAAAACTCCAGGTCCCTGGACTACTTGAGTCACACTTTCTTCAGAGGATCCCTCTAATTTTAAATGATGCTCATAAATGCAATTTTTGTCCTAAATATTTTATATTGAGAAATTTTAAGAAATTATTTCTCAGGAGAAATTAAAAAATACATTCACAGACAACCTATCATATATATATTCTTCATTCTGTCATGAAAATAGCACATTTGGCTTTTTGATTGTGACCATGAGAGTTCATCTGCCATGACACCTGCCCATGTCACCATGGGTGGTAAAGTATGAATTATATTAAATATTAGATTGGCTGTGGTGACACCCTGCACTTTATAACCTTGGTGGCTTAGACAACTCCCTCTTTTTCATTATGAGCTCAGTATTTCTAACAGGGAAACAGCACATCCTTGAATACACCCCTCTAACTCTCATCAGACACTAACAATCCAATTTCAGAGATGGACAATAGGAGATTTAGTGTATTGGTAGATGGTTTTCTCCTTAAACTTTCTAGGAAGTATTTATCATTAGATTCATTCTAGACTAGAAAATAAATGGGCGGTGGTGGGTGAGGCTTTTGGTTGATGACTTCATCTGCTCCATTTCTGTTTTTAAACAGGGCATTTGTTTGAAGCTGGATAAAAGAACAAGACAGGGATCATTATTGTTCTCTTTATAAGCAGCAAACTGTCACAGTATGGCTTCTTTTCTTTCAAGCAGGATCCCTTTGAGACATTCCTGAAAAAGCAGCATAACCCACAAAGATCAGCAAGGCAGCTGACCTCTGGAAATCTTACAGAGTACCAGTGAGGTCAGAAACATTCTTAGCAGATGTTTGTCAGGAAGTTTTGACAGCAGATTCCCTTTGAGGAGAGTGGCAGAGTATTATGTGTAGAACTAGGCTCTATAGGTGAATTTATAATTTAGGGAAGGAAATTTACAAAGACGTTTTGGGAGATCAGAGAGGGTTTTCTTTTTTGCCCATAAAAAATGACAGTCATATGAGTCTCTAAATATATACACATAAATAGATAGCCCCATAAGCCATAAAAGAAATAGGCTGGACAGGTACTGCTAGTTTTAGCTTTTGTACTTTTAAGTACTCAAAATATTCTAACAAAATTGTTTAACACATTTTACATGCAACCAGAATAAGAGAAGCCAAAGGAAGATGGAAGGATAACTTCAAAGTTGTTAACACACACACACACACACACACACACACACACACACACACACACACACTTCCCCACCTGTAAAATTGCCCCTTAGAAGAAGAATGGGGGACTATTTTTCATCTTATGTAGATCAGTTTTATCAACATTATATAAAGGAGAATACTCCACTCTCAAGTGGAAGAAGCTAAGACACAAGAAGGAATAAAGAACAATGAAAAGGGCATATGTGGATATATTTAACTGAGTTTAAGTGACTATTATAATTGCTATAATATTAGGAGATTTTAAGTATATATTAGATGAAAATATGTCAACATCATATAAGGCTTATCTATAGTAGTCAAAGGTGACAAATAAGGAAAAAACATAATTAGAAATAGGTATATTTAAAAATTATAAACACTGAGTTCTGGGCCAGCAAGAAAACTTAGCAGATAAGAGCATTTTCCTGAAAGCCGGTTGAAAGTTCAATCTCTAAATGCACCATGGAAGGAGAGAACAGACTCTTCATAGTTGTCCTCTGACCAAGTATGTGCTTCAGCACACACATACCCACTTTTATGTACATATCATGCACACTTGAGCTTCTGCACACCCCAAACACTAATAATAAATAAAATTAAATTAAAAAAATTGAGCTCTATAGTAATCAATAGTAATTCTTCTTTTTAATATACCTAATAACATGATCTAAAGTTATATATTAAACGATATTGATGAAGTAAAACAGAAGTGAAAAATCATAGTGAGAAACTGGAATGTAATATCTTTATACATTAGACAAAGTGATTTATAGGATGAATAAGATTTGGACACATAACCCAATAGTCAGATGTATCATACTCTAAAGTTGCAGAATGCATACTTTGATTTTGAATAGGCATAGATCATTATTTTTTTAAAATATCAACCATATGTGAAAGTGGTTATTGCATACATCTGAATAAGTGCAAGTATTGTGTAGAGATAAATGGGGAGGCAGGGTTTATATATGCAGTTGGATCAAGGAGACAGGGTTAGTTCATCCCTGCAGGAGCACTCTCTATAAGGAAGCAGTCTTCAGTTCATAAACATCTGGAGGAGAAAGCTATGGTGGACATTTTCTGTACACACTATCAACATCCATGTGGTCCAGAGGAAGACTTTGTCATTTCCCTGAGCCTGGGGGTGGGGTAGGGAGAAAGCTTAGCTATTTCTCTCTGAGTCTCAGGTGGGGCAAGGGGTGGGGGAAGGGGCTTTGTCATTTCCCTTTGGGTCTGAGGCTAGGGTCCTTGACAGGGTCATGTCCATATCAACAACATAGCCATTCAGAATCTCAAGGCTTCCTTGTTTCCTACAGGATGCCCTAGAACTGGAGTTACAGGTGGTTGTGAGCTGCCATGAGAGTGCTGGGAGCAAAACCCAGGTCATCTGCAAGAGCAGCAAGTACTTTTAACTGCTCTAGCCCTCAAATCCATGCAAAATAAAATCTTCAATTGCAAAAGAATTAGACTAAAAATCAATACCAAGAGATACTTAGAAAACTATAATAAACCAATCAATATAGTTACTAATAACATATGGGTCAAATAAAAAGGTCACAGAGGCAGCTCTACATTGTCGCCTTCAGCAGCTTAAGGGGATTTGATTAATAAGTTAGAGACCTTGATGCAGGAAAACCTAAGAGTCATGGCTTCAATACAGAAAAGAACTTGAAGACTTGCCAGTATTATGAAGAAAAGTTAGAGTTTATTAAAGATACTTTAGTAGAGATCTTAGGTAGGAAAGTTAAGAGAAACAGAGACACCTAGGAAGAGTAAGGTACACCCTAAATCTGAGTATGGACTTCTCAAAGAGGAGCCCCAGTTTTCTTACTGTCTTTACAATTTGTTGAGTTTTAAAGTAATTATCTTCAAAGGGCTGTCCTTTAGATCATTCCTGATTACAATTGATAAGGTAAAGCTGTGGAGCACAAGATTAAGAAGGGCAGGTTATCTGTATCATAAAGTTAATAGTCTTGCTTGAGATTCTCAGAAAATAGGGGTTGGAAGGAAGAACAAGATGTACCAAGGACATACACATTTAGTCATTAAACCTGTTTCATTGCTATTTGACGCAAAATATCTACATATGAAATCTACAGTCAGTATTATGCAACATATAGTTTAAAAACTAAGGGACTAACAACTTAAACTGGGCCATAACATATATGTGAAACAAGCCTATCAAAGTAGGTACATACAAAAATTAATCTTTCTGCTCCATAGCCCTTGGGCATCTAATGTCACCACTACTTGATGCCATGCTCTTCAGAAGCAGAAGCTGTCATGGTGAAAAAACAATCTTAGTAAAATTATTCTTTTGTCTGGAACTCTAACCCAGTTTGGCCATTCTCTAATGGTCTACCTGGCCTGGTGCCCTTCCTTCTCCTGAGTGGACTCTATTATATTAACATATTAACCCTGATTTACAGCTGTGCATCTGACCAGAGCCAGCCAAAGCAGGAGAGATAATATAAACCCCCTTATCAAGAGCACCTTGCCCCTGCCCTGAACTACTGTTCCTTGGATTTTATTCCAGTCTACAAGGAAAACAATGACAGTTTTCCTTGCCTTGTACCTCAGTTTTCTATTTATTTGTTTGTTTGTTCTTTCTTTCAATTTTAGAACTCCTTGAATGTTGGGGCCACTTACTAAATAATTTAGGACGTAAGACTCAAGACTTGATGTCACTAGCTCCTCTAACTAAATTATAAATCTATTTTTAAATTCTTAAAGGCAGCATAGCATCCTGGTTAAGAGTGGCTTTTGCATACAGGTCCCGAGTCTGAAAGCTGGCATGTGTGTGTATGACCTTGTAAACATTCTTACAGACTTTGACTTTTTATCTTCAAAATGAGGGTAATGGCAGGTCTCACATCATACACAAGTACACAGATAATCTTCAATGCCCTATTAAACAGACAATATTCAATAAATGTCAGCTGCTACCTTAACATGGCTCTTCTTTACTCTGTTTTAATAGCCTACACTACTGTCACTTATCTCAGCAATGAAGATCTCCTGTCCCCTATGTCTGTTCCTTTCAGATATACTTCAAAGATGCAAGTCTATTCTTTGTAATGAGGTTATAGTAAATGGGATTATTTTCTAAAGAAAGAAGGCAATTTGTTGCTTGAGCTATATTCTGTTTTCTTTCTAAAGAAGTAGGCTATAGTCAACTATCTGAACTTGTACACACTGCTCTGTATTTAAAATGCTACTTTTTTGGCTTCTTTGTCAAAATTCAGGTGTTCACAGGTGTGTGGATTGATGTCAGGGTTTTCAATTTTATTGCACTGGTCCACATATCTGTTTTTATGCCAATACCAAGCTGTTTTTATTACTATAGCTCTATAGTAGAGCTTGAAGTAAGGGATGGTGATGCCTATGAAGTTGCTTTATTGTAAAGGATTGTTTTAGTTATCCTGAGTTTTTTGTTTTTCCATAAGAAGTTGAGTATTGTTCTTTCCATGTATGTGAAGAATTGTGTTGGGATTTTGATGGGAGTTGCATTGAATCTGTAAATTGCTTTTGGTAAGATTGCCATTTTTATTATGTTGGTTCTACCTATCCATGAGCTTCAGAGATAGTTTCATTTTCTAATATCTTCTTCACGTTCTTTCTTCAAGGACTTAAATGGTGCTGGAATAACTGGATGTCAACATATAAAAGATTGCACATAGATCCATATCTGTTGCCATGCATAAAACTAAAGTCCAAGTGGATCAAAGACCTCAACATAAATCCAGCTATACTGAACCTGATAGAAAAGACAGTAGGGAGTAGCCTAGAATGAATTGGCACAGGAGACCACTTCATAAATATAACATCAGTAGGATAGACACTGAGAGCAACATTTAATAAATGTGACCACTTGAAACTTAGAAGCTTCTGTAAGGCAAGGATACAGTCAATAAGACAAAACAGCAGCCTACAGAATAGGAAAAGATCTTACCAACCCCACATCTGACAGAAGGCTGATCTCCAAAACCTATAAATAACTCAAGAAACAAGACCTCAAAATACTAAATAATACAATTTTAAAAATGTGGTACAGATCTAAACAGGTAATTCTCAACAGAAGAATCTCAAATTGCCAAAAGACATTTAAGGAATTGCTCAATATCCTTAGTCATCAGGGAAATGCAAATCAAAATGACTCTGAGATTCTATCATACACACAGAATGGCTATGATCAAAAACACTGATGACAGCTTATGTTGGAGAGGATATGGAGCAAGGGGAACAGTCTTCCACTGTTGGTGAGAGTATAAACTTATACAGCCACTTTGAAAATCAGTACGGTGACTTTTCAGAAAATTGGGAATCAATCTACCTCAAGAAAAAGCTATACCACTCTTGGGCATATACCCAAGGGATGCTCAAACATACCACAAAGATACTTGCTCAACTATGTTCATAGCAGCATTATTCATAGCTAGAACCTAGAAACAATCTAGCTGCCTCTAAACCAAAGAATGGATAAAGAAAATGTGGTACATATACACAATGGAATACTAGCCAGTGGTCAAAAACAAAGACATCATGAAATTTTCAGGTAAATGAATGGAACTAGAAAATATCCTGAGTGAGGTAACCCATACTCAGAAAGACAACCATGGTATGTACTCAACTCATAAGTGGATACTAGATGTAAAGCAAAGGATAATCAGACTATAACCCACAGCTCCAGAGAAGCTTGGTAAAAAGGAGGACCCTAAGAGGGACACATGGATTGTTTTGAGAAGGGAAAACAGATGAGATCTCCATGAGTAAACTGGTAATGAGGGTGGGCAATAGAGGGGAGGGACAAAGGGATGAGAACATGAGGTAATGGGATGGTAGAGCTGGGGGAGGGACAGAGTGGGAGAACAATGAAAGAGATATCTTGATAGAGCGAGACATTGTGGAGTAAGGGAGAAACCTTACTAGGTTTCTAGTAGGTGCTAGGGAAATTCCCAGGAATCTACATGGATGACCCCAGATTGGAATACTAGCAGTAGTAGGTAGACATGAACTGGTCTACTCCCATAATCAGATTGGTGAATACCCTGTCATCATAGAGCCTTCATCCAGTAACTGACAGAGTAGATGCAGAGATCCACAGCCAAGCACCAGGCTAAGCTCCTGGATTCCAGTCGAGTAGAGGGAAGAGGGATTATGTGAGCAAGGGTGTGAGGATTCAAAATCATGATGGGGAAATCTATAGAGACAACTGAACCAAGCTCTTAGGAACTCACAAACTTTAGACCAACAGCTGTGGAACCTGCATGGGACTGGACTAGGCCCTCTGCACAGCAGAGACAGTTATGTAACTTGCTCTATTCGAGGAGTCCCTGGCAGTATGATCAGGATCTATCACTGACGCATGAGCAGACATTTCTGGAGCCCATTACCTATGGTCGGATGCCTTGCTCACCCTTGATGTAGTGGGGAGGGTCTTGGTCCTACCTCAACTGAATGTACCAGGCTTTGTTGACTCCCCATGGGAGGCCTTACCCTTTTGGAGGAGGGGATGAGGGTATTAGGGAAGGAGGCTTGCGGGGAGCAGGAAGAGGGATGAGAGAGGATCTGTGGTTGCTATGTAAAATAAATTTTAAAAAATTTAGAAATATAAAAGATGTTATTTTCATAGGCAGCCTGTCATCTTGGCTTATCTTAAAGGACAGCTAGGGTTTCATTTTCAGAGAGTATGATTTTAACATTATGCAAAATCAGAGAAATCATTATATATATATATGTATATATATATATATATATATATATATATATATATATATATGATTATTATAGCTTTGAGTACTGGCCCCGTCCATTCCTACATGGTCTCAATCCTGGAACTTTTAAGCTGTAACTAAGAGACTGAATCTAAAAAAGACACCTATAAACCTTAGCATGTGGATACTTACCAAATATGAATGAATACATGTTAAAAATATGAATATGTATGAAGATAAAATGCTTAACAATAGTCATTTTCATGATTCTACTCTATGCAATGTCTCCACCATTATTTACACAGAGAACTATACTGCAGTTTGACAAAGCCTTAGATACATCACTTCCCTCTGATATTTTAAGGTTTTATCACAGAACATTATATATGTGAGTGGAGTCCCATTGGAAACAAGGGGGTCAAAATTAATGTATATGTTTTGAAAGTGGAATAAGAAAGATGAGAGATAAAGTGACTTAATTGCAAATTCATATGAAAGAACTGAACATGAATCCAGGTTCTGAACATGAGTCCAGGTTCTCAACTTTTTGCTTCACTAACTGCCTTTGGGAAAATAAGAATGTGCAGCTCATTCTTTGAATAAAAATACTCACCCAGCAGTGGTGGTACAAGCCTTTAATCCTAGCACTTGAGAGGCAGAGGCAGGTAGATCTCTGTGAGTTCAAGGACAGCTTGGTCTACAAAGTGAGTTCCAGCACAGCCAAGGCTACACAGAGAAACTTTTCTCAAGAAAGAAAATGGAAAAAAGATACTCTGTACGCATAGGACTTAAAGTTACATATACTCCAACACTAACTGCCCAACTTAAACCCTGAGTCAAGTACTCAACTTTCTAATTTAACTCAATACTATATAATTGCAGAATTCCCCAGAAAATATGCATAATAAAATAAAAATAAATATAATAAAATATTATGCTGTCAAGCAATTCTATAAACTCAAGCAGTTTTATCAGTATATCAGCCAAATGTTGATGAAATTTTAAAACCAGATTAACACACACACACACACACACACACACACACACCTCTAAGCATCAAAATGAATGTACTGGGTTCAGCTGGATACCAGTAATGATTCATGATTTTCAATACTGTTTCCCAAGCTCTGATTTGGGAGTAATTCTGACCCATGCTGCTCTCAAGAGTACTGGTAAGTGTTGTCTCACAGTATGGTGGTGGGGGCATGAGGACTTGAAGGGGAAGTAGCCACCGCCCAATCTAAACCTGGGGTAGGACACTGAATTGTAAAGGACTCTGTGTTCCATTCCAGGGCTGACCTCTGTCACCTCCTCCAGCATTTCCTTTTCTCTTTGGTTTCACTTAGGGATTGGTTACTAGCACTAATCTTGTGACTCACAGCCCATGAATTACTCTGCTGTTATTGTGCAGGAGTCATCACAGAAAGTACATTCACAGCTGCTTAAAATTAACACTTGTTTCTTATCAGAAATGGCTCTTCTCTTTTCCCGACATCAACACATTATTGAAAGTTCAGTACTGTAAATCCTTTGTCCTCCCCAACTCTGCCCTTTCAAGCCGGCAGCCAGAAATAACAAGGGACTGTCTATCAGAAAAAGCCATGTTCTCCCAAATACATAAAAACTCCCATGCTCAGCCTCTTCAAAGATGGGTCCAGACTTATCTTGAAGTTTTGGATCCTGAATGTGGGGTTCAGGATTCAAAGCAGCTCATACATGATACGAATTTATAGTTACACAGTGAGAACTTGAGCCACTCACGTTCCAATGTGGGATTTCTGTAGCAAAGAAAAACAATGAAGATCAGCATCCTTATACAAGACTTCATTTTCCCACAAACTTGCCCATGTGCTCTCTAAATCTTTAGCTGACAATAGGCACCAAAGTAGCGTCTTTAACCAGATACAGTAGGTTGGTGCCTCTTGTGACTTGGCATCTTTCAGAATGTCTTCTTCCCAATTCCCACACACTCCATATACACAAGAAAAGTGATACTTTATCTTATAATTTGTCCAGGAAAGAAATAAGTCAGAAAGCCATCCTTAGGGCATTCTAGAGTAAAAAATGATTACCACTAGTTGGGAGAAATTCTTGTTTTTAAGTTCTCTCTTTAAGTATCAATACTATAATGCCTATATATTCCCTGTAAAACCCATCAGATAACACATAGGATGTGACTCAATGTGCACTAAACTATGGGTTTGATCCTCATATTGCATAAACATGTGTGTAACCCCCACCATCCAGAGGTGGAGATGGGAGAACCAGAAGTTCAAGGTTATCCATAGCAAGTTAGCGGCCATCTTTGGCTACATGAGACTCTGACTCAACAAACAAAACATCCCATCAAAGATAAGTATCAGTAGCAATTAAAGAAATTTGATACAAAATATGAAGTTAAAAATTATGCCCAAAGAGTTATCACTGCAAAACTACAACAAAAACAAATAAGGAGAATTTTGTTGTGACAATAATGTCCATGAAAAGTGAAAAGATCATATTAAAAAATCAAATATGACAAACTCTAAGGAATATGCTGATCCTGTTACTCATTTATTCTTTAAAAAGTTATAGAATTTAATTTGCAACATTTAAAAAATATTTATATGTATGTGTGTCCTGAGCACACATGGGCCCCATTTGTGTGCAGTGACAGTGTAGGTCAGAATAGGGCATTGGATTCACTATATTCCCTGGAACTGAAGTTACCCAGGTCCTCTGGAACAGCACACACACACACACACACACACACACACACACACACACACACACACAGGCAGTTCTTTTGTGAGGGCTAAAGTTATGTTTTAAGTTTTAATTACTGTGCCTAAGAGATCTATAAAACAAAAATGCCTCTAACTTATAAGCCCTACTTGCCCAAGGAAAGATAACTTCCTGGAATGGTGGGGGCTGTTGTTCATGTAAGATAACAAGCCACATGTTTTCACTTCTGTAAACAAAGTTAGTTGCCCCAACTGCACAGGATGTGCTTGATCACATGTAGGTGGGAGATATACAGGCAAGAATTATATAGGATTTTATATTCTCACAAACTTGCCCATGTGCTCTCTAAATCTTTAACTGACAGTAGACACATCAAAATGTATGATTGCCCCTGATTGGACAAAGGAAGGAAGTATGTAGCCTTGTGGGTTTTGCCTTTATAAGACCTTGCCTAACGTGATTTGTAGCCATTCTCTGTTATGGACCTGGTTAATGTCCATTGTCCTGGCCAGTATTTTATAAAATTTGCTACAAATTTGGCTAAAAAACTGTGGTAGTGATCTTATTCTCGCTTGGTGGGAGTAACACTTTCTCTGTCTCCAAACACAGTCTATCCTGTACCGAACCTATGGGTCCATGGCCAGACGAAGACTTGCTTTAAGGCCAAGCTCAGAATCTTGTCATTCTGTGTCTCAATGACAAAAAGAGGGTGCTGAGCACACTGCAGACTGAGAAATCACCTACACCGTAGAAACCTATGTGCACCAGGGCCAGTTAACCACTACTGTGCCAGGCTGGTGGCTTCTGCCACGCCATCTTTAAAGGTTTATTTATTTCAATTTATTTTTATATCTATATTAATGTATGCCTGTATGTACATACGTATGTATGTATGTATGTATGTATGTATGTATGTATGTATGTATTGTATCACCTGCTTTCTTGGTGCCTGTGGGGGACAGATGAGGGTGTCAGATCCCCTAGAACTAGAGCTACAGGTAGTTGTGATCTTACATAGGGGTACTGGGAATCAGAACCCAGGTCCTCTGTGAGACAGCAAGTGCTCTTAACCACAGAACCATCTCTACAGTCTCTGAACCATCTTTTAACCATTTAGGATTTGAGAACTATGGACTTCCAGCCTGCAGAATGGCTATCAGAATGACCTTTCTTTTCCACCGTGATCACTCACATTAACCAACACTTGTAAATTATTTTATTTTTCTTACATTTTATGTGTTTATTTTATGTGTGTGCACTGTGCGTCTGTGTGTGTACACACAGATATGTGTGCATGTACCTTCCATGAAGCATGTGTGGAGGTCTGAGGGCAACGTACAGGAGTTGGTTCTCTCCTTCCTCCATGTGAATCCTGGGGATTGAACTTCAGTCATCAGGTGCCTTTACCAGCTAAACTGTCTCACCAGCTCCTTTAACAACACTTTTTAAAGGAAGTAGAGCAACACACTTTGCATTTAACATGTACAGAATGAGAAGTGAGTAGGTTACAGAATTTGGTCAAGTTTCACATAAGAGAAAGCACTTTGTATACAATCTTAGTATTGACTCAACTAAAGGGCTTCCCTGCAGTGTTCCACATAGAATCTTAAAATACACACCTTCAAATGCATCTCACATGCAGGATCCACGTCATCTTTCACTCACTGCTTTTTATTATTGTTTATAAATTCAAATATCCCCAAATGCAATGCTTTGTTTAATAAAAAGAATAATGTTTGCTCAATCAAAAAACCCAGGCCTCTATGATCATGGAATGTGAGAAAAAAATGAGTTCTTCAAAAATCCACTAAAGTAGTACCTTAGGTAAGAAACTAATGCCTGCCAAATTACCAGGCAAACTGCTCTGTAAATTAAAGATGAATAAATTAAGATTATATTAGATAAAAGAGATAATTCAAGTTCTTTTGGTCAGTTGGTATTCAGCTTTTTTTCCCATTAAAAATAATCCTGACAGAAATTAAAATTTCAGACTGGACCTGCCTGGACTGAGTCTACCAGGTTGATTGCAGTCCTCGGGGGAGGATTTGCCCTGGAGGAGGTGGGAATGGGGGGTGGACTGGGGGAAGGGGAGGGAGTGGGAGTGGGGAGAATAGGGGAACCTGTGGCTGATATGTAGAACTGAATGGTATTGTAAAATAAAATAAATAAAATTAAAAAAAAAGAAATTAAAATTTCAGTAGCAAACGATATGATATAAGACACTGGGCCTGGCTTGTCCAGGGGTAGACAGCAATCTTCAGCTACTTCCCGATGTTGCAGAACAATGTGTTTTAGACTATCTAAAATTGTGTCAGTGTCTAAATTCTTGTCTTACAAACAAATCCAGTTTTCAAACTCCTTAAATTCACTCTGAATACCTAATGGGGAATGTGGTCTGGAAAAAGCTACAGAAAATGCTGACATCCAGACTGATTTGGTAAATTTTGTAAATCACATTTTTAGAAAAAAGGTGGGAAGCCAGCATATTCTAAAGAAGGTTTTTTCTTTAGTTATGTAAAATCAAGTATCATTTCTAGTCTAAGAACAGAGTAGTGCTTTCTTATATTAGACTACTTTACTTCTCACCATTTAAAATTAATTGAACACAATAGTTAATGTTGAAAATTCAATGCAATCCAATTTTAAAATTAAAATCAAGCACAGAGGAGACTGTCAGATTAATGGACTAATTCCAACTCATGCTCTTTCCTAAGAGTCACACTATTTTTGCTGTTAATGAGATACAGAGAATGCACATACATACTGACATACTGATACTCCAGCTGGGGATGTCACTCTTGAATTTGGGTTCTAGACTAGCAAGTCTTCAAAGGAAGTTTCTCTGGGAAACAGAAGAGGAAAGTACACTGGCTCCCATGGGCAAAGTGTGGAAGATCATATGTAAGGGGACTCTTAGCAAAACTAAAACGTCTGCAGGTGTGGTCAGGAAAGACCAGAAAGGGTGGAGCTCCATGCCTGTATTACAGCCCAAATTCAGGCAGCTTCCTGAAGCACTGAGAAGGAACACTAGAGAATAAGTCCTGGGAATCAGTTGGAATGAAGGGAGAGCCTTCAAGGCTAGAGAAGGGATTAGGCATTACACTAAGCACATGTAGAGTTCTGAATGCTGAGGTGATTCTTGGTGTCATCTGAATCATGTGGGAAGTGAGCTGGAATCACACTCTCAAATGCTACATGTATTACTTTAAAAACTCCATTTCCCCTTAGTTCTACCAAGCTGAACATGAAGAATACAATTATAATAATGGGGTGATCTTTTCAGTGAGACACACCCCGTCAGATCCTAAGACTGTAATTCCCTAGCCATGAAATTTGAACCTGTCTCTTCTGTCTCCTGACCCGATTTCTCAGTCCAGCAAAAAATGGGGTAACACACACTTTGCAACCCCTGGCAAATAGAAAGTGCTCAGTAAATATATGCTGATTGCCTGGTGTGTGGGAAGGTAGGCAAAGGCTTCTAAGCCACTTCATTTTATAATGACTTGTCCTGAAGAATGGGATTAGTTAAGAAACAAACAAGGTGGTGGTGGCGAACACCTTTAATCCCAGCACTTGAGAGGCAGAGGCAGGTGGATCTCTGTGAGTTTGAGGCCATCCTGGTCTCTAAAGCAAGTTCCAGGAAAGGTACAAAGCTATACAGAGAAACCCTGTCTCGAAAAACAAACAAACAAAAAAGAAACAAACAAAAACAACAAGCAAACAAAAACAACAAGCAAACAAAAACAACAAGCAAACAAAAACAACAAGCAAACAAAAACAAGGAAACCCATGCCTTGTTTCAGGCATTTTACTCAATAAAATTTATAGTTATCACCAGCCAAAAGAAACTCTCAATTAGTGTTACATACTATTATTTTTTAATTAAGCAGTGATTTTCTTTTTGTTAAAGAATATACGCATGTTCTTCAGGGTAATAACTTTTTGTCAGCTACTGCCACAAGTTATCCTGTATAACAAAACTTCTTGAATTCAGGGACTTATAATACCAACCATTATCTCCATGGTCATAGGTCTGTATACTGACCATAGATCATCCAGTATATGCTGGAATTAAATGAGGAAGTATCATTCAAATGTAGGCTGGGTTGTAGTATTCTCCACCTGTGCTGATATTGGTACCCAACCTGATCATCAACTACCAAACAAAAAGCCCTCCTCATTACTAATTACCAGTGTGTGAAACCCAAGATGAAGAATGCAAGCTTATTTAGACTTCATGTTACATTCACTAATATAGTCTAGTCACAAAGCAAGTGGGGATTGGGCCAGGAGAGATGGCTTAACAAGAGCACCTACTACTTACAGAAGATCTACCTTTCAGCTCACAACCATCTATAACTCCAGTTCCAGAGGATCAGACACCCTCTTCTGGCCTCCACAAGCACCAGGCACACACCTGGTACACATACATATATGCAGGCAAAGCATTCATTCACATAAAAATAAAACAAAAACAAACCCATTAAATAAACCCCAGGTGCTATGCTTGAGACAGCAGGTGCCTGAGAGCCAAGAAGCAGACTCCAGAGGCAGCTTAGGAACCAGGGACCAGGAATGCCCATGCTCTGAGCTCTCAGCTCCAGAGGTGGCAAGGCAGAGTACAGGATTCTCCTTCAGGTTATGACCAACATCCCCCATGAAGATGTAGCTGGAAGTTTTCCTGTGTCCTGCAGCCACTCGATCCCAAGTCAACACACAGAGACTTATATTAATTGCAAACTGTTTAGTCTATGGCTCAGGCTTTTTGTTAGCTAGCTCTTTCATCTTAAATTAACCCATTTCTATAAAGTGATGTGTTGCCATATGGCCACAGTGTTACCGGTCTGCTGGCATCTTGTTGCTCCTTGGGCAGCATGCTGATATCTACCTCTACTCCACCCTTCTTTCTCCCTATATTCAGTTCAACTTTCCCACCTGGCACTATCCTACCTTGTCATAGGCCAAATCAGCTTCTTTATTAATCCATGGTAGTAAGACATATTCACAGTATACAGAAAGACCATCCCACAGCACTTCCCCTTTTCTGTCTAATCAAAAAGGAAGGTTTTAACTTTAACATAGTAAAATTACATATAACTAAACAGTTATCAAGCAAGAATTACAGTTATAATATCTAGTCTATTTGTATCATAACTAAGGAAAACTATATAATTATCTAGTCTTTAACTAGATCAAAGACCTCAGAAATATATAATACTATTTGAGTAGACAGGAAGTGCATTGTAAGCAACTTCCAAAATTCTAGAAACAACAGAGACATCTGGCTGCCTGGACAGTTACCCAAAGTTCCTCTGCAATGTTGGGGCATCCATCTTTAGCCTATAGGTCTATAATCTCTGGCATATTTTTTGGTGAAGCATGAAATTTGAAGGGTTGTTCAACCTAATGGCAAAGTTCATCAGTCACTTTCCTCTGTGTCCTGCAGAATGTCTGGCAGTTTCTTCTGTGAAGCAGGAACCTAAAGGACTATCTTGTCTTGTTTTGGCAAAGTTCAGCAGTTACCTTCCTACAGGTCCTGCATGTCCAGTTTAATCAAGCAGTCCAGGCAAGAGCAGTTTCTTGCCCAAATGGTTGTTAGCCTTTTCCACATTGTAAGCAAACTCCATAAAGAGTTTCTTCAATGCCCATCATCTTCTTTGAAGTAATTGGTGCTGCCAGGAACAGACATGTCTCATTGTCCAGAAAAGTCTAAGTTCTTAAAATATTTTAAATGCCATATTCTGTAGGTCTTTGAAATGTTTGAAGATTTCCTATCTATTTGAAATATATCTTTGTTTATCTAGAAAACCTAATTAATATGATTATAAGTTTAATTATTATAGATGACTATTAATCCATATATTTTAATTATAGATTACAGTGCCAAATGAGCTGTATAAACATAATACCCCAAGCAAGAGCAGAAATATACATATAGTATAACAAAATTAACTTTAAATTTGTATCAAGAAAACCAAAATCCATACCAATGTAAAGTATTTTAAGATTAACAGTTGTTTTTCAGATTAAAGTAGATCCAATAATCTACCACAGTTTAGGAACTGGGGACCAGGAGTGCCCATGCCCTGAGCTCTCAGCTCCAGAGGAAGCAAGGCACAGTATGGGACTCTCCTTCAGGATATGACCAAATTCATCCTTGAAGATCTGAAACAGCTCAAGTCTTTCTGCAAGAAGGATATCCCGAACAAGAAGAGTAAGGAGATCACCACATGCAGTGCTTGGCTTAACTTCCTGGAAAGCCACAGCTGGGCAAAGACAACCTTTCCTTCATTGAGCACATCTTTGAGATATCCAGCTGTCCTGACTTACTCACTATGGTGGTTGAGTACAGAACCTGTGTGCTGTAGTCTGAGGAGGATGAGCTGGACACCAAGCTAACCCATATCCCCAGTGCCAAGAAGTACAAAGACACTAACAGACAGCCCTCTGAGAAAGAAATCATCAAATTGGCTCTCCCACCTCAGCAAGGGGTAGGAAAAGGAGGAAATTTGGATCTTTATCATACCACTCCCTTTACCATCTTCAATGGGATGACTAGTGTAACCCCTGCCCAAACTTCATCCTAACCTCCTTATTATGAGCATGTGTGTTTGTGTGCTGGAGCCCTGTCTGTCTAGCTCATCTAGTTCTTCATCCTCATGAGGGGACTGAAGTCAAGGGAGGTGGGGGCTTAATTTCCCCACTACAGGGGGGAATAGAGGCTATTTCTATGTAAACAGAAATTGGCACACTCCTTGTCCTTCCCTTTCCTCCTCTCCTCCCTCACATCTTTAAAGGATGGAAACACAAAGGACTTGCATTTTCCTACATTAAGGAGCTAAGATGAAGATGGGAGAGATGATTAGAACTCAAGAAAAACAGCGGTGAAGAAAGACAAAGAAACTACTTAACCTCCACCTGGAAGGTCAAAGAAGAGCCATTGTTCAGTGTTTGTACTCTATGCTGGGATGGCTAGAACCCCGTTTCCTGCTATTCCTTATGTTAAAGGCCACACCAGGAGGCCCTCTTTTATGCCCTTGTCATGGGCCTGGGATGGGTATAAGCCAGAAATCTTAATAAGAATATCACTAGATCTTTTCCTGGCCCCAAAGATCAAACCCCACGGAGAATCCAGCAGTTGCTGTACTGTCCCTAACTTCTGCTCTGGAGAGACTATGCTGAGACCACACACTACTGATCCTGAGGTGGAGATGCAGGGGGAGAAAGGCACAGACTGTTGGATATACTGACCTTGAGCCTTGGGAGGTTGGGAAGTGAGATCCGTAAGTTTTGACCTCAACCTGCCCACACCTACAGGGTCCCAGTACGAATATTGTGGCAACCCTCCCATTTTACAGTTTAGAATACCCCAAGCAAGAAAGAAGTTAGTGACAGTGGTTTCCTTTGTACTGATTACCACCACAATTCAATCCAGGAAGAGACTTGGTAACCTTTCTCATTTGGGTTTAGGGATGTCTCACAGCCAAATCATTAGAGCACAGTGAGTGAACCCCGCTTCCTACCTGTCCCCAAATGCTCTTCCCCATCTCGACCATGCTAACTATGTGTGTGTGTGTGTGTGTGTGTGTATGTGTGTGTGTATGTATGTATGTATGTGTGTGTGTGTGTTTTCTACATATACATATATTAAACCCGCACTGCCATGTCTGCCCTTTTTTGTGGTTTTGAGCATTAACTTATTGTCTAGTCCAGGACAGGAGTGGGAGGGATGCCACAGTGAAGGGAGTGGCAGAGCCACATTGTTACATAGTCCAAACAGAAAAGAAAGCATTTAAACCAACCACAGCAAACCTTAAATTTACATTCTAGCTCAGAGACTATGTAGAGGAAGTTGAAGGTAGGAGCTTCTAGGATGTGGGAGCAAAGCCTTATAGGGAGGGGAGGACCAGTGTCAGTAGAGGAAAGAAGCCAGAGTGCATACAGCACCTTCAAGTCCTAGCCCAGTCTGGTCTGTCCATCCCCTCCTGCCACTGCTGCAGACCCCTGTCTTAACACACAAACCTCGAAGCCTCCAGTTTTGCCTTAAAGGTCCTTCCTTAGTCTCCCTAGTGCTGTCTGCCTTTTTTATGAAAAGACACACTTGTACAATTGGGAGAAAGGAAATAAGCATAAATCATCCTTTTGTCTGGGATGGTATATGAGAGCAAGAGTGAGATGGAGCTTTCCTTATGGAAGAAATGGGAGAAAAGAGAGGGTGCTTTTAAAGCAGTTTCTCCATAAGGCAAAAACCCCTACAGACTTTAAATAAACTAACCTGCCCCGAGAGACTGACCCACCCTGTTATCCCTGAGCTGCTGTCAGGTTGTCCCCAGCCTGTGTTCTGTTTGCAGCATGCATAGCCCTGTTCTAACCCTGGAATAAAGGTCATTGACTATAAATACAACAACAACAACAACAAAAAGCAAAGTTCCACAGATGAATCCAGCCTCAGGGCAATGGGGTTGAATAGTAACTCCCAACAATGAGCATTAACATTTCAAGTAGTTTGGAGAAACACAGTAAATATTTGTGTAATCTGTGTTCTTACTTGAAGTTAAATTTTTATTGGTGAAACTCTGGTAGGAAGGTCCTATGATAATTAAAGAGAAGAATTTGGAAAGATGAGACATTTGGTATTTTGAAAGGAAATTCTGTGATATTCTAGTTGCTAAAGAAATGAAAGTCAGGCTTCAGTTGTTCATTTATAAAGTAATTTAAAGCAAATTTTATGTGTTTTTAAATTGTCTTATTGATGCCATTATTAAAGTAGTACATGACAAATCTTAGTATTTTATGTGATTTCTAGTTGAAGCAATTTCTGTTATTTTTTAAAATTCATAAGTATATTAGGGGAAAGATCTAATATACCTCACTTATTTAAAAGGACCTACAAAATGTATAAAGGTTGATTTTAAAAGGAAAATGAAGTTGGGTATGGTGGCATATGCTTGTAATCCTAGCACTCAGGAGGCTGAGGCAGGAGAACCACAATTTCATAGAGTCTGAACTACACAATAAGACCATGTCTCAAAAAGAAAGAAAGAAAGAAAGAAAGAAAAAAAGAAAGAAAGAAAGAAAGAAAGAAAGAAAGAAAGAAAGAAAGAGAGAGAAAGAAAGAAAGGAAGAAAGGAAGAGAGAAAGAAAGAAACATCCAACAAATAAATAAATAGGAAACCATTAAGTTAACATGTGTGCTGTAAAGTTTAAACATCTTCAATAAACATAACTTTAGACTGATAAGTGATAGCTAACAAAGCATACTTAGTCAAAACTGCACCAATATGTTTACAATCATTTTATAAATTATTCAGTGCAAACTTGGAGAAATGAGTTTAATTAAGAAAGATTATACTTGGTTATTAATATGAGAAAACAGACTGACAATATTTTAAATATTTGTCAGAATGATAATAGAAACAAAGAATTGCTTGGCAATGGTGAAGTTCAAGTTTCGCAGGAGTCTATTTCTAGGACTTTACTGTTTTTTAACAGAACAGTGAACAGTCTCAAGCATCTATATGGGGTATTGGGAGCATGATAACCAACTACTTTGGTAAAAACCTGTCATGAATTTCACTACTGGGTAGAAAGATCCTTGGGTATTAATTATAATGAATGAATTTGCAATATTTTTTTAGACTCTAACACAGTATCTGTATTCTATCTCTTTTTACTTTATCTCTCTTTCTAGAACTTGACAATGGTTCTGGTGATATAAGTAACTTCAGATTGCAAATGCATGGTGCCATCCAAACCTTCTATCATGTTATCTCAACTTATCTCTTCCATCCAATACTCTTGTGTGTATACATGTGTGCTGACCTGTTTGTATGGGTGTGCATGGCATGCAGAGGCCAGGGGAGGACCTTGAATGTCATGTATTCTCTGCCTTATTCCCTTGAGAGATCTCTCACTGAACCTGGAGCTCACTGTTTTGGTTAGACTGGCTGGCCAGAGAACTCCTAGGGTCTGCTTGTCCGTGACCTCCAGGGTTGGGGCTACAAGCATGCAAGTCCATGCCTGTCTTTTCTATGTGGGTGCTGAGGACTCTAAGTCAGACCCTCATGCTTGCCTAGCAAGTCTTTATCCCCTGTGCCATCTCCAGCCCTAACCATCTGGTTTTTCTATTCCTTAACAGTATAAGTACACTATTCTTGTTAAACTAATCTACTGCTTTAAAAGTATGTCTTCACTCTATTTATTTTATATTGTCAAAAATAATCAACAAATGCCTCTGTTTAATTATTGATCCATCTTATATGGGTCTATTCAAATTCCACCTTTAAGCTAAAGATTTTCTAGTGGACTCCATCTTTAAAGCAGTTTGTCTACCTCTAATATTTGGTAACATCTGCATGTGCACATGAAATTTACCACACAACCATCTTGAATTGTTGTCTACATGTGTCTTATCATCTCATAGATTATAATGTCTGTTTTTATTTTGTTTATTATTTGGATTTTTTGAGATAGAGTCTTATGTAACCTAGACTGGCCTTGAACTTGATATGTAGTTGAAATGACTTTGAACTCCCAGTCCTTTTGCTCCCCCACCTGCTGAGATTATAAGCATGGGCCACCATACTCAACTAGTCCTAAGATCTTTAAGCATAACTTTTATATCTGTGACATATATTCCAGGGTGTCCATCCAAGACTTATTTCTCTTTCTTTCTTATAAAAGGAAGGAATACCAATTCCTTTTATATGGAAAGCACCCAGATAAAACTATTCAGTTTCCAAAATTCCCCAGTAAATAGTGATGCCCATATGACCCTAAGTTCTGACTAAAGAGATGAGCAGAAATCTGTTTGTTGAGACCTTCTTTGGAAGGAAACAAAATATGAATGTTATGCCTAAAGGAAGAAGAGCCATGTGTGATACCAAGGACAAAACTACATAAACAAAAGCTTAGGACATTGGTGAAAATGGACAGTAGACAATGAGATAATTCAAACATTGGACAATGTACTCACAATGGACAAATATGTACATCAGTAGCTGCAAGACACTGTGTCAGATCAAGTAGTAATGTTTTTTCTTCAGACAGGGTCTCATGCAGCCATGACTGGCCTCGAACTCAGTGTTTATTTAAGTAGAGGATAATCCTGAACTTATTGTCTGCTATCTCCACCTCTTGAGTGCTAGGATTACAGGCATGCACCACCATGCCCAGTTCATACATGCTGAATGTAAAATCCGAGGCTTTGTGCATGCTGGACAACTTAACTATACCTCCAACATCCAAATTGTAATTTTTATTTATTTGGGTTTTTTTTCACATGGTAAATTTAAAGGACACAAATTAAGTACTACTCTCAATAGAGAGAAAACTACTTTTAATTCAGGAGATCAAGAATAAGTTCTTTTGTGGAAGAAATACATTTCTGAAGGTCTTTAAAGAATTTGTAAGGTAGGAATTGGGGAGACAGGATTAGGAGAAAAGGTGTCTGGAAATTAGGAGACAAAGAAAGAGAAACTGAAAAAAGTAAAAACAAGGTTTGGGGTAGGAAACTGGCAGTAATATTAACAACACAAAACAAGAAAGACACTGCAAAGTTAGTTAACTAATACACAATACAACAGCAAATAAATGATAAAAAGAATAAAAAAACAGCAACAAAAAGAAACAGTGTATATTGGGAAAACAGATAAAGGGTCAAACTTTATCCACACTTAGTCTTAATAACCAAGCGAACAGGTGAAAACAAGACTCCTTTGAACTCATCTCACTCCAGCTGCCATTCGACTTCTTTGACACCTCGCTTACGGCACATAGTTGACAACTGTGCAAGGAACAATCTCACTTTCACCCATCATCATGTGAAATCATATTTGAAATAGTCAACATAATTGACAAAAAAGACCTAGAGTGTGCTGCCAAAGCATAGAACCTGAGTCCATTAAGTTAAAACAAAATGAAAATTCAGTTTTTCTGTCTCATCGGTCACATTCCACATGCTCAGTAGACATATGTACTGGACAATGGAAAAACAACCCCTAACTACAGAAAGTTCTAGCAAACAGTCTGCCCTAGGAGGTCTCTTTGAAATCAGGGATAAGGCAAAATTGGCTATAGCCAATTCTTCAGTACTTTTATGGACTGGGTTTGAACCCATGCAGTGTGTTAGTTAAGAAAGGGAAACAAAGCTGAAGTAATGGAAAAGAATGGTTATTCCCTTGGAAAACCCAGAAAACAAAAATCTGTTACAAAACTGAATGACTAGGAAATAGAATATAAAACAATGAATCAAATCTATATATGTTTGCACAGCAATCTTTATAAAACAAACGGGTGGCTTTTACTGACAGCAGCAATGAAGGCGTGGACACATCTTGAAATATGCTTAACGAGGAACACAGCAGTTATATACTACAGCTGAAACAAAGTCTTTAGGAGGCAAACCCCAAAAGTTGAACATGGATATACATGTCTACATGTATATGTGTGTATATATATGTGTATACATATATATGTGTGTGTGTATGCCAATCTCCCTCTAAATCTTTATATTTCAAATAATCCCAAAAGTTCAAGTTATAAAATATCTTCAATTTGACTAATTATTATCAAACTTATCTGAAAAATTATCAACTTTTAGACTAGCTAAATTCTTTGAAAAAAGAAGGGTCACTGCTCAATGGGACATCAATTGAAGTATATTTAAAGCACTCGACAATTGGATAATATCAATAAAAATAACTGAAATTTAGATGTCTAGGAATAAAACCAGTATTTTATAATGGTTATTTATGACAAATTGATACATTAAATTGGCAGAGAGAATTAAGTCAGATTCTTGCCTCATAATACGGAAGAAAACAAATTCTACATTGGTTTAAACTTTCAGGGTTAAAAAAACAGAGCTAAATAATTTTAAAATATTTATGTTGGGAAGGGATTCCCAGACATGATTCTAAAGCAAAATCATGAAAACAAAAAAGATTAGACTCACAGAAACATGTAAGTGTTCACTGTTATAAGACCAACAATAAATAAGTATGAAAAGTAATTTTATAATTTAATTTTTATTATTTGAGCATTATTAAATGAGTTTTTATTTCATCCATTAATATACTGAAATACCTTATAGCCATTAGTGATGATAACAGGAATATATGCTTACTGACATGTAAAGACATTCATGAAAAAAATTAAATCTTTTTCATAAAACATTATACACCTCTGTAGAGACCCACAGATGTTTCCTAGTGAGAACTTACTCAGGGTCCAAGAATCTGAGCTTGCTTTACCCAGCATGGCTGCATAATGGGATGACTTGACCAGAGGTGTGGTTACCAGATATTTGGAAGGGTCTACACTTGGCTATGTGGTGTACTTTGATCTAGCAAGGGTGAGGTCTTTTGCCCTGCCCCTTGGCATTGTTACAAAAAGTCCTTTTGAAGAGGCAGAAGGGGCCATTGGATTTTGATCCATGTCCTCCTGAAGCTATCCTGTGTTTCTGTATGTCTCCTCTCTGCTATCTTTCTATCTAAAAGTTTCTTATTCCTCTCTCTTTCTCATAGGAACCATTTAAAAGGTGGGAGCTGGCTTCCTACACATCTCTTTATAAATTTATATAATTTTCTGTGAAATTACAAACAAGGTAGAATGTTTGCCAAATTCTTAATTGCAGCCATCTCTAGATGGAATTCTAATGGGCTGTTTTCTTCTTATTTAATCTATAGCTCCTCATTTGTCTAAAAGTAAGTATGTTTTTTTTTTCTTGATAGTAAGTAAAAAGGATTTTTGAGCTTTTGTGATTAACAACAGGTAAGATATTTTTGAAGAAAAAAATAAAAGTAATTGCTAGCTTCTATTAATGAATTTATTTTTATGGTCAGGTTATAGGCAATTAATTTTTTTTTTTTTTTTTTACTTTTTGGGATTACTTCTGGACAGGAATACTTTCACTCTTTTTGTCAAAGTGAAAAGATAACTTTTCAACTGTGTTTGGGCTATGCAGCTACAAATCACACAACTGCTTTATAAAACAGAATTTGCTGTCCAGTGAGTACAGTTGACTGGTACACAGAGATCCATATCCTTGTTGTTTGATCACAGTCAATGACCTATGTAGACTAAGGACGAAGGCCATTTTCTTTCTGTTCTTCAAGTAGTTATCACTCTTTTTTTTTTTTTTTTTGGTTTTTCGAGACAGGGTTTCTCTGTGTAGCTTTGCGCCTTTCCTGGAGCTCACTTGGTAGCCCAGGCTGGCCTTGAACTCACAGAGATCCGCCTGGCTCTGCCTCCCGAGTGCTGGGATTAAAGGCGTGCGCCACCACCGCCCGGCGGTTATCACTCTTGATGCCAGTGGCACAGCCTATGAAGTGATCACTTCAGTCCTAGGAAAGGACAGGTTAATTCTCAGTCATCTGTGCAGGGCAAAGCAGAACACACTGGAGATGTCAGAGTGACAGATAAACTTAAGCTATAACCAAAAGCAAAACAAAATGAAAGAAAGTCTGTATGTAATTTGATATACAATCTACAAGGACTGTTTCCTGTAATGTGAAAAGCAGTCCTTCAGTGAGGCTTCCAGACAACATGCTCTTCAGAGGTGGATTAGTCAAAGGAATTAACATTTCCAAACGATTCTTGCATCTCCCCCAGATAATGAGTGGAGGCAAAGACCTGTATACAAGTCTTCAGCTTCAACTGGAAAACCCAAATTTGATTTTACTAAAAACAAACACCCTACACACACAAAATTACCATGACTAGTAACTGAAATCCATTCCTTCTTCGTTTGTGTATTCCTTTATTTGCCTGTAATGAATACTGACTGTGTGCCAAGAACAATGGAGAAAATTACAGTCTATCTAGTGCATTGTTATGCCCCACTTTTAAACTCTGTCCCCAACAATGTTGCAAATATTTATTAGGAGTGAAGAAAAAGAGGAAGAGCTGTAAGAAAAAGAGACAGGAGAAGGCTGAAGGAGAGGAACATGGACTTCTTGGTACCACGATGCAGATTTGCTCTACTTGAATTTTCAAGTGCTATTTCCTACACTGCCAGGCATAAGAATAGCTGAGTGCTCTTGGAAGGCAGAGGCAGAAGGATCAGGAGTTCAAGGTGTGTGCTGCCACACCTGACTCTCACACGAGTGCTGGTCATCAGAGCTCAACTCCCACGCTCATTGCAAATACTTTATCCACAAAACTGTATCTACAAAACTCAGTTCCTGTGTGTGTGTGTGCACACATGTGTATGACTAAAAGCCAAAAAATTAACTTAAGCCAGGCGGTGGTGGTACATGTCTTTAATCCCAGCACTCAGGAGGCAGAGCCAGGTGGATCTCGGTGAGTTCGAGGCCAGCCTGGTCTACAGAGCGAGATCCAGGATAGGCACCAAAACTATACAGAGAAACCCTGTCTCAAAAAACCAAAAAAAGAAAAAAAATTAACTTAAAGTGAACTGTCAGGAATAAGTTATGTTTATTAAAGTGTTAGGATAAGTTCAATCTTCAGTATCACCAGCAAAAATTAGAACACATGATGTCTAAATTTTGTCATCATTTGGGAAGATAACTCTTGATCTCCCTGATCACCCTGGCCCTTCTGGTTCCCCTGGTCTCCCTGATCCCCCTAATCCTCCAGATACCTCTGATCCCACTGATCCTCCTGGTCTCTCTGGCCCCAGTCTCCCTATTCTCCCTGGCTTTCATGGGGCAGGGGGAGGGAAATCATTTGTCAGAAGCTGAGACTGAGTCTATTCACCATAATTAGACTACTGCTCAGTGCTTGATCTGACTTTTAAGTTATGGGATATTTACAAGAGGAAACAAATTCAATAAAAATCACTCATGATAATGATTATAAACATTTTAGTCACTATTAACATTTTAGTCATACTATTTAGATTAATCATCCTTGATTCAAAGTTTAAAATAAAAAATGTACCAAACTCCAAAAATTTGAGCTTTAATATGAAAATTTCCACACCTGACCTTCTGTAATAAGTCACAGCCAACACATGGGCACTGAAATACTGTATAATATAATACTAAGTGTGTAAGGTAATATGAGCCATAAATGAATTTTATGGTTAGACTTGGGTACTTTCTCCCAAGATATCTTACTATATAATGCAAGTATTATAAAATTGGAAAAAAAACTAAAGTATATATCCAAACATATGAACTATACAGTATATACTGTATGTTATTCAGGTTTCCTTATTTAGGTTTCCTTGCACTGATTTACTCACATACAAAATGAAAGTGACCGTAATATATTTTATAAATGTGCTGAGATTAAAGATCAAAATGATTGTAAAAAAATATATATGTAATTTTACTTAACATAAATGAATGAATGTGACCATACCTGTGGTGGTTTGAATAGGCATAGCCCCCATCAGATGGGTTTGAATGCTTGGCCCAAAGGGAGTGGCACTATTAGAAAGTGTGGCTTTGTTGGAGTGGGTACTGCCTTGTTGGAGGAAGTGTGTCACTGTGGGGGTGGGCTTTGAGGTCTCAGATGCTTAAGCCCAGGCTAAGTGGCACACAGCTCTTTTCCTGCTACCTACAGATCAAGATGTAGAACTCTCAGCTACTACTCCAGAATCATGTCTGCCTGCATGCTGCCATGCTTCCTGCCATGATAATCATGGACTAACTTCTGAAACTGTAAGCCAGCCCCAATTAAATGTTTCCCTTTTGGAGTTGCCATGGTCATGGTTTCTCTTCAGAACAACAGAAATTCTAACTAAGACAATGGCATTAAAATGTCTTATAGCAGATGAGGAAGTATATTCTTTAAGATTTTTTTATGTGTATATATGGATGACTGTGTGATATCTGCATGTGAGTGCAGGTGCCTGAAGAGGCCAGAAAAGTGTATCAGATTCCTTGGAGCTGGAGTTACAGGCATGGGTGCTGGGAACCCCATTTATACCACATCTATGCTTCTGCTGTACCAGCTCTCCTGCCTCCAAAAGATGTCTATTTTATCATGCACCCCAATTTATACAGTAATCTTACTGTAAAATCTTAATCATAAAAACCTAGGATTCAAATCCCAATAGTTTTCCAAGTGGTTATAATTTAAACATCATTTCATCTCTCTCAGCTACAATTGTAAAGGGAAGGAGGAAATTGGAATGTTGGTACTACTTTCTTTTGCTAATATAAATGGAATAATTAATGAAATCAATATAATTTTAAGGGTTGGGTAACTCAACATAAAAATCTTAAGATTTAAAGATAGTCCATATGTTTCAGATGGCCACATGCAATTGGTGTCGACTGTACCGAGAATTTTTGCAGGCATCTGCATGCACAGCTGAGTTTATGTTCACTGACATCATGGACAAGTCAATCCTATGTCAAGATAAACAAAGAGCGGGGAGCCCGGGGCATTTCTGTCTACACCATTGTGAATCAGTTTGTTGAAATGAAGCATAACTACAAAGAGGCAAAAAAATAATTTTTCTTGATTCCAGTGGCAGCTGTGTTTTTTTAATAATACCTTTTTAAGGAAGTTGTCAGTTAGGTTAATTTACCTTCAAATGATGACATTTTGGAGAATAACACACCTGCATGTTCTAAGACGGGCAGAAGTTTGCTGGAAAGGCCTTGGTACTCTAACTTCTGATCAAAAACTTAAATGTACAAAGATTGTATTGAATTACATGTTATGAAAACTGGCACTTATTGGCTAGTTATTATAAAAATCCAAATGCAAAAGCAGTTGAGGCACAGAAATAGACAGCTAGCAACACCTTTCCACTGAACCTAACCCCTACAGTCATCAACCACAGTGCTCTTCCTGGTAAATCAATGTTGATCTGAACTGAATTACAGTACTGAATTACGTTTGGATTATTATGGGTTTGTAGTACCATTTATATTTAATCTGTAACTTTAGTAATTGTATTCTGTTCAGATTTATAAGCATTATGTTATATGTAGTTTTATCTGCACACATAAGTAATACAATGGTAAAAATAACTTCAGTCAATATTAGAAGTCCACGGGAATTTTATTATTACTCAAGAGTGTGGGCTGTAAACTTCCAATCCTCAGCTTAGGGACCACTGTAACATGGCACACATTAGCTCCATCCAGGATTTAACAACAAATGGCATGCATTAATTCCATCCAGGATTTAACGGCTACCTGGCACACATTAGCTCCATCAGGGAGTTAAAAGAAAAAACGTACATGGGATAGAATGGTGGCTCAATAGTGAAGAGTACTTGCTGCTCCTCCAGGGATCCAAGTTTCTCAGCACCCATATTGGGTGGCTCATAGTTGCCTACAACTCCAGCTGCAGAAGAGCTTCTGGCCTCACCAATCACATACACACACAGAAATAATGTTAAAAATAAATCATTTTTAAAAAGAGAGAGAGAAACAGGAAAGAAGCAATGTACCATGTTGGTTTAAATTCCATTTCTTCACTTCAAAGCAAATTTCTTTATCCTTGCTTCTGATTTACTCCCCAATTTCAAAGTTCAATACAGCACAGGACATTGGAAGGACACAACCAGGGAAAGAACCCCCTCCTGCAGCAGTTATGATACTGGACTGCTTGAAGTTTTTCCTGTCGGTTTCTAAGGAAATAGGCCAGTGGCAACGCTTGTTACAGCTGGGAAGCCAACCAAAGTATTTGTCAAATGAAGGAAACAACTAGCTCTTTCTACTCACATTACTCTAGTATAATTTAAAGAAATGCATTGGAGCTACCATTTTAACTGTTTAAGAGATGTTCTATAAGAAGTACAATGCTGTCTAGTCAAACCATAAGTCCCAGTGAATCCTAAGAATCAACAGCCCTTGAGAGACTCTCTAAATAAGGACAATTGTAAGATGGTATGAACAGTATATTAAAATTTTCCAGGGAAAAATTAACCATAAACCACTTTTATCTTCTTTGCATGTAAATTATTAACTATAGAACAACAAACACATCAGTCCAAAAATGAGTCAAAAGCCTATTGAGAATTATGTATACACTGCGAAACAGTGTTACTTTGCTTGAAATACTTAAATATTACTTAGACATTTAAAATGTATTATATAAAAGTTTTAAACTTAACAGTTCACAAAAATGAAAAGATTTTGTATTTCCCCACCACCAAATACCATATTTTAAGAAAACAGTTTTTTGGTTTTTTTTTTTTTTTCAGTTGCTGGGTGGCACAAACCTAGAAGCCAGCAAACATTCCTGGCTTCATTCTTAAGAATGATTAAATACATCTGCAAAAACAAACAGTTTGAAAGCCAAGCTTGACAAAATATTTTTTGAAGCAGCAGAAAAAAAAAATCTTTTTCTCATTTCCTCAATACTCTTCTAGAGAAATCAAAGTGAAAGCTAGTAAACTTTTCTTTTATGGAGAATAGCTTCAGCGAACATATATTCATTTATACACACAATCACAGAGTGAGGTGTGAGGACACAATTTGACAAATAACTAGTAAAGCTGATTTATGGTGCAGTACATTACTCAACACCTTAGACAAGTAACAATGATCCTTCTGTTTTCCCTTTTAATGGGAATCTACACTGAGCCCCCAAAACCCGAAAATAAGAAAATATCTTTTCTTCTAAAGTCTAAACATTATTTCTTATCAGGAGGCTATCTAATGAGTTAAGTCAATCACTGGGCCATTAATTCAATTTGGTCTTTAGCAGAAGAAGTCTTCAAAGCTAGGAAAGAAATTTCTGTTGTATCTTGCTATTCTGAACAAAATCTAAATTCCTGGTCAAGCATGGAACTCATATAATGCCAAATCCAGCAATTAAAAAGAAACACATACAATAAACTACCATTCTGCATTCTAAAAAGCAAGCAACAATAACCTTTAAATACAAAAATATGATGAGGGCTGCCATGTAAAATGAAAATAAGAAATATAAGACAGAGAACGGCTTTTTATCAATGCCAGGATCATAACTAAGCAAATAAGACATTTGAAAAAAGAGAATGGGAGGCGACATGCTAGGGCTGCAGAAGAAGATGATTAAAAGGAATTTTTAAAACGTGAGTCAAATTACAGAAGACAATAATGTGGAGACAAAAACAAGGTTAAAGAGTGAGCATACCTCAAAGAACCCTAACTAGATGGTGGGGGTCAGAGGAAAGTGGCCACAGTGTTTCCCTGGGCTGAAGGCAGACACGAACCACACAAGGAACACACCCCAGGAAATGAGTGGATCTGTGTGAGGTCCTGGAACATTCTGTGCTGTCCCAACTTTTGCATTGCAGAAATCATGCAGGCCAGCTGATTAATCTTCTCTCTCTAATCTACATTGTATGTACATGAAATTGGCCAACACAGAATTGTGCAAAGAACCTGAAACCCAAGTTTCAAAGAACAAAATATCACACCATTATTGAAGAATGATGAATAAACTAATAAGAATTATGGTTCATGGTTTTTGTTTTTTGTTTTTTGTTTGTTTGTTTGTTTCATATCCTGGTCATTCAATTTTAGAGTACCAAGGTCTAATTTGAGATCTTTTTTTTTTTTTTTTTTTTTTTTTTTGGTTTTTCGAGACAGGGTTTCTCTATGTAGTTTTGAGCCTTTCCTGGAACTCACTTGGTAGCCCAGGCTGGCCTCGAACTCACAGAGATCCGCCTGCCTCTGCCTCCCAAGTGCTGGGATTAAAGGCGTGCTAATTTGAGATCTTTATTACTGTAGTTCTGTATAGACTATTGAATCCAAGTTAGCAAAAATTCTAGCTACCAAGAGCTTTAATTTGGCCACTGCCACATTCACAACAATGCATATTAGATGCTTGTGATTGTAAATTTTGTTAACTTGGCTAGACTAAGGTACTCAATTGTTTAGTGAAAGTCTACGCTGGGTCTTGCTGTAGAAGCACTTTTGGATGTGACTAATATTTGCAAGCAGTTAATATCTTAAAAAAAACAAATCTACACAATGTGAAGGGAGTTCATTCAATAGGTGAAGAAATCAAAAGGAAAGACAGTTTTCTGAGACCAAGAATTCTGTCTCCAGATTGTGGCATTAAAACATGAGTGTAGGGGTGGGGCTGACGTCAGGAGCCAAGATGGCAGCTGTGGTCCGTGTCTCCATGAAGCATGGCTTCCCGGCTACCACTCTCGTCAGGGTCAGCCTGTAGTTTCAGACCTGCCAAGGGGCACAGACAGCTGCTGCTGCAGCTCCCCGAATGAAAAAATTTACCATTTACCAATGGGACCCAGACAAGACTGGAGATAAACCTCAAATGCAGACTTAAGAAGTTGATCTGAATAAGTGTGGACCTGTGGTGTTGGATGCTTTAATCAAGATTAAGAATGAAATTGATTCTACTTTGACCTTCCGAAGATCATGCAGAGAAGGGATCTGTGGCTCTTGTGCCATGAACATCAATGGAGGCAACACTCTGGTGTGCACTCGTAGGATTGACATGAACCTCAGCGAAGTCTCAAAAATTTACCCTCTTCCACATATGTATGTGATCAAGGATCTAGTCCCTGAT
Organism: Peromyscus leucopus; assembly: GCF_004664715.2. Classification (NCBI taxonomy): domain Eukaryota; kingdom Metazoa; phylum Chordata; class Mammalia; order Rodentia; family Cricetidae; genus Peromyscus; species Peromyscus leucopus. The sequence goes on along the minus strand of NC_051071.1, from coordinate 4,295,041 downwards.
CTGAGTAACTTCTACGCACAGTACAAATCCATTGAGCCCTATCTGAAGAAGAAGGATGAGTCCCAGGAGGACAAGCAGCAGTATCTGCAGTACATCGAGGACCGGGAGAAACTGGATGGATTGTATGAATGCATCCTGTGCACCTGCTGCCGCACCAGCTGCCCCAGCTACTGGTGGAATGGAGACAAGGTCCTGGGGCCGGCACTTCTCATGCGATCATCATGGCTGGATGATCGACTCCAGAGATGACTTCACAGAGGAGCGCCTGGCCAAGCTTCAGGACCCCTTCTCTGTCTACCGCTGCCACACCATCATGAACTGTACACAGACATGCCCCAAGGGTCTGAATCCAGAGAAAGCATTGCTGAAATCAAGAAGATGATGGCCACCTACAAGAAGAGGGCCCTGACTTAACCCTCTCCATGCTGGATGTGTTTGTCGGCTCCAACTTGAATCCCTTTGAGCACCGGATTCTCCAGGAAAGCAGCATGTATAATAAACATCTTATGAAAAACAACAACAACAACAACAACAACAAAAAGGCTTGAGTGTACATGGGGCACGGTGGTGCATTCCTTTAATCCCAGCACTTGGGAGGCAGAGGTAGGGGGATCTCTGTGAGTCTGAGTATAGCCTAGTCTATAAAACTAGTTTTAGGACAGACAGGGTTATACAGTGAAACCCTGTCTTCCGGGTTTTGGCTCCAAAAGCCAAAAGCCAAAAAACTTTTTTTCTTGAGTGTATAGTCTTCAGTTTTAACACACAACAATAAATTGTATCTTAACTTGCCAACTCCCACAAATATACAAGCCATTTCCTTAAACTCATTCTTCATACATATGTATACATTCATATATATGTATATATTCATATATATGTGTATATATGTATATATATATATATAGTGCATACAATGTGGTGCATACAATGACAATCAGGGTCTGGGGACATGTTCAACCAGTAAATTGCTTACTGTGTGTATGCCTGAGGACCTGAGTTCCAGTCCTCAGTGTCCACTTAAATCTGTCTAGCTGGTTTAGCTAAATTGGTGAGATCTAGGTTCAGTGAGAGACCTTGTCTTAAATATATATATGAAAGAAAGAGGGAAGAAGAAGAGAGGGAGGTGAATGAAAAGCAATTGAGGAAGGAAGACACCTAACATCAATCTGGCCTCCATACATTCATACACACATATGCACACCACATACACTGTATATACAAAAAATAAAACAAAATTACATATTTACATCTTTCTGCACATACACATACATACACAAATATATATTAAATAAAGAGAGAAAGAAACAGACAACTACATAATATACATGTAGATATAGATATATAGACTCGTTTTATGTCTCTGGAGAACACCAATTAATATAATATATAAAATTATGATGAAAACCAAATTTATTAGACTAGGCAGAGTGTCACATTCCTACAATCTCTGTATTTGGGAGGTAGAGACAGGGAGATCACAAATCCTAAGCCAGTCTGGGCTATATCGTAAGTTTAAGACTGCCTTGGTCTATCAGTGACATTCTATCTCAAAAGATTATTGTATTTCATCTTATACTATAAAGTAAAACTTCCAGTGCCAGGAGGGTTACATTTTGTTGAGTCATTGGCCAAAGGGACTCCTTGGAAACTCTCAAGCATAATAGGCCACTGCCAAGGCTATTGGTTACTCTACACAACCTGATAGTTAGGCCTATTGCTAAAAACAACACATATATGTCACTGAACATAGAGAGGTTGAGCTGATGCCTAACTGGAAGCTTCACTCTAGTGACTACTTTTCATGGTACTAAAAGGAACTCAGCATACTACTGAAGGAGAAAGGCGAACATCAGTCTCTCCCAGCTACAAAGCCTGAGACCTGTAACAGTGACCTTCCTGTAAGTATGCTGATGCAAGAGTGGCACAGATGTTATGGGAGTGACCAATCACTTTCTAAACTTGTGTTTAAGGCTCAGATGGAATCCATATATGACATTGCTAAAGTGGTCAAGAACCTAAAACTAGATAGGACATAGAACTAGGAAGAAATATAATACTATCATTCTTCTAAAGAAGGCAAAAGTAAATAATTCTTGATGACATACTGCTGTATCAGTGGCTCGCTCAGTCCTCATCAGAGAAGCTTTTTGCAGTAGATGAGAACTAACACAGAGACCCACAACTGGACAATGTGCAAAGACTGAGAGACTTTGGAGGAATCAGTCCTAAATGTCTTCATCAAAGCCTTCCCTTCAAGGCTCAGGGCTCTATGTGGAGGAGGAGGCAGAGAGATTTTAAGAGTCAGAAGTAATGGGTAACTCCAAGGAAACAGTGTCTTCCAGATATACCAGGAACAATATACAGGCCTGCACAGGTTCAAGTTAGATGGGGTTCCAGCACTAATAGGAAGAAGTAGACCTGGGCTCCCACCCCTAACCAAGAAGCTATCTGCAATTTATATGTGTTGGCAAAGGAAAATTTCATTTTTTCTAATCAAGTCTCATTGGATATATTAGCAATACCTGAGGGCAGCCCTCATTATCAGGAGTAGTCGGCCAACACAAAATAAATTCAATGGTATTTCATAGAATTTTGGACTCATTTTATTCTGTTGGGGTATTTTTGTCTTATTGGTATTTTTCTAATTTATATTGATTTCTGTTTTGTGAGGGGTGGTTTTGTTTGTGTTTCTTGCTTTTGTTGTTCTGATTTTGTGTTTGTTTGTTTGTTTGAAAGAAAGAGAAAAAACATAAAGTTGGATGGGTAGAGAAATGGGAAGGATCTGGGAGGAATTGGGGTAGAAGAAAAACATACATGAAGAAAAATTTTAATAAGATTGCTTTTAAAATAATGTCTTTACCTCAAAAGTAAATAGATTTACAGTTTGAGGAAAAATGATTACAATCAAATGTACAGTTTTTCAATCACTTAAAGAACTTATATTAAACAACATGGATAGAGCCTATTACAGTCCCTTGCGCGGTTTATAGCCCTCATTGCATATATTTAGTGTTTAAAGCAGGCTGCATCCTCTGCAAGGGAACACTTACCTAAATTACATTTTGAATCAAATAATGAATTTTATTTACAATTATGAAAAATATCACAAAGATGATTAGACAGAACTAAATGAAGTAGGCCAACACACCTATGTCAAGGGAACAAAAAAAGAAGGCACCAAATCTGTGAAGGATTATAAATGCTAGTGAGCACTTAGTAAATATAACAGCTGTCACCTGTAAAAACTGTGGCATATGTCTGTCAAAGAAAACAAGAAGTTTATCTTGATTTGGAGGTGCCTTTTTAGTTAACCTCAAAAGAAGTATAATTTACTAATTATACATTTAACAAAGTGACAGGCACCTTAATTAAACAAAAACATAGTAACATAATTTTAGAAACAGCATAGGATTTGAGAAAAACTTAATTGGGTAGAAAATAATACAAAGTGGCTTCTAAGTATGTCCAATGCCAGTAAAGAACAGATCTGCATTGCAATCCACAACATTTGCTCCAATTTATGTCATTCATTTACTCAAGAAAACTATTTACAAACAAATAAATTGCAATAATATCTTGAGCACAAGATACTAATTGTCTTTAAGGGCATGGAAGTTAATTTAAAAAATTAGGAAATTTCAAGTATAAGAAGAGGCAAGCAGGTCTCCATTCTTGCCACCTCAAGAGGAAAACTTACATTAAACAGTGCAAGAAAAATTCAATAATGCAACAGCTCATGAACAACTGCCAGCTGTGATCTTTGACTGAGTAGGAGGCTCAAATTAGAAAGAAAATAAACTGCTAAAGTGATTATACACATGCATATGAAACATGCAACTCTAAAACTGACTTTTTATTTGATAAGTATATTACTCACAATTGCTATTATATATTGAACCTTAAAAAAGCCTGTATCACGTGAAAAATACAAAATTAACAGCAGGAAAGTGTCCTTGTTTCAATTACATGGGACACTGGTAAATCTGAAAATACTGAAAGCTCTAAGAAGGGAATTAAACTTCAGAGAAGGGAAGAAGAGGAGCAATTCTAGAAAAGGGATTTGTAAAAGAATGAAACTATTTGTGTGGCATTACTAAGAAGGTCACACCTGGACAGGTGACCCTAAATGAATTTAGAAAGAATGTGGTGAAGTTGGGTGCCCAGCATCTAACTGTGTGGAGGAGATATGTCTGGGAAGAGAAGTCAGCTCAAGACACCTCAAGAAGGGAATGAAGGGGAGTGTGTGTTTGTGTGAGTGAGTGTGTATGTTAGTGTGTGAGTATGTATGTGTGTGAGTGAGTGGATATTCAAGTGTGAGTGTACATGTATGAATGTGTTTGTGTATCATGAGCAGATGAGAAAAGAGACATATAAGTAGTATAAAGTGCATAATAGGATATGTAAAGGTTTTGTGAGAAATGGACAATAACAGAAAACTATGGATGCCCCTGTCAAGACTCAAACATCTTCTCCCTGTTAGATGGTTTACCTGTTTCTCTGTGGCCGATATCTCTGCTCACTTTCTCTAGTTGTTCACCATGCCTGGGACCAAAATGGTTTTTGGTTCATGGACGCTCATGTAGTCAAAAGGTTTCTCCAGTCCCACCCAGCCCCCAGCCCCTTGAATCCAAGTAAACACACAGAGGCTTATATTACTTACAAACTATATGGCCTAATGGCTCAGGCTTCTCACTAGCTAGTTCTTATAACTTAATCCACTTCAGTTAATCTATAAGTTGCCACATGGCAATGGCTTACCAGTATTTTCACATCTTGCTTCTCCTGGCAGTAGGCTGGTGTCTCTCTCCTCTGCTTTCTTCTCCCCATATATCTACCTGGGTTTCCCACCTGCCTCTAAGTTGCCTTGTCATAGGCCAATGCAGCTTTATTTATCAACCAATCAGAGCAACATATATTCACAGCACACAGAAAGACATCCCACAGCACTCTCACATTTTTTTTTAAAGACAAGGTCTCACTATATAGTCCCGGCAGGCCTGGTACCCATTGTGTAGACAGGTCTGGCCTCATAGTCACAGAGAACTGCCTGCTTCTGCCTCCCAAGTGCTGAGAATAAAGCCATGTCTTGATAGTCTTACAGTTTTTTGATACAAGGTCTTATTTGTATTTTATTTGTCCTGGAGCTCACTGTGTAGTTCAGGCTAGCTTTCCATCTTGAACTCCTGCCTTAGCCTCTTGAGTACAAGGATTAAAGATTTACACTATCATGCCCAGCTTGTTTACAAGTTTTTAGTTCTGGTTCTATAGGTTATTAGTAATAATCAGCACAGCTCTTCAGACTTTATTTACTGCACCTGTCCAAATGTTTGAATGTGGATGTTCTCTGACCTACAAAAGCAAGGAAACTTCAGAGACACACTTGGAAGTCCAAAGTCAGAAAGCCAGAGTAAACAGAACAAGCTATTTCTACCAAGAGCAAATGAAATCAATAAAACAGAAAGAATAAGAATGCTTAATGGGATGAATGCAGAAAAAAACTATTAATACAAAAATCTCAACAGAAGAAGTGAAAGGAATGGCAAGTATTGAAATCAAATCATAACACTGAGAGATGAAGTGAAAACACCACTATGTCATGAAATAAAAACTACAAAGAAGGCTAGGTGTAGTGCTATATGTCTTTAGTGTCGGCACTCTGAAAAGAAAGGCTGGAGAGTCTTTGTGAGTTCAAGGACAAGCAGGTCTACTTAGCAAGTTTTGGCCTGGTCAGAGCTACATAGTAAGTCTCTCTCTCTCTCTCTCTCTCTCTCTCTCTCTCTCTCTCTCTCTCTCTCTCTCTCTCTCTCTCTCACACACACACACACACACACACACACACACACACACACAGAGTTTCAGTCACTGTTGAAAACAGACAAGGCACAGAAGACACATCCCAAACCCAAACATCAGGATCCTCAGAAAGAATGCAATGATCAAACAGCAAACTATGAAGTAAAGAAAAAAAAATATGAGTGTTCAGATCAGAGGAGCTCACCAAACACCAGGCAGGTATAATGAGGAGAAAAACAAGATCAAACACATTTGACATACTGTGAATTATATAGAAGCTATAGGTGTTAAGTTAAAGACTTAAGAAAGCAGAAAAGATAATTTACATATATAATTAAAGGCATACATTTGCATTAAAACTAGCACTGTACAATACATAGATGAAACAAAGTTCATGCTAATAATGTTAAACTTAATTATGTACACTTGGAATAACATCAACAAATTAAAACAAATAAACAAAATGTTTATGGAGAGTTGACAGGAAGGCTTTAAGAAGCTCTTGTTCACTACTTGTAATGGCAGAATTTTTCCTGCCTTCTTTTTCACTGCATTATTTTTGGGGGGTGTTTTGCTTTGTTTTTCCCCCTTTATCCAGTATGATTCCAGTTAAATTTAGGGTCTCAGGAATGTTCTTCCAGTTTTTGGAACAAAATGGTCCAGATTTTCATTTTTCACTTGAATACATGAGGCCCTGACTCACAGAAAAGACTTGAATTTGAAACTCAAGCAAAATCCCTGTGTTCTCTTCCTCTGATAGTGTAGGATTGCAAAACCATATCTTAGTTACAGGGTTTTGTTTTGTTTTGTTGTTTTTTCTTTTTAGTGATCATCTTTTTATTAAATAAATGAATGTTGTAATTTAACTATTTCTTTATGATTGAACACTAATTACAATTTTTACTACTGAAAACAATGTCCTGGGAGCTGGAGTAATGATTTGTTTGGTGAAGTTCTTACTGTACAAACATGAGGATCTGAGTTTGGATGCCCAGCATCCTGTTAAAAGCTTGGCATTGCTGTACCTGTAAGTCCAACCTGAAGGTGGTGGAGACAGAAGGATTCTGGGAGCTTGTTGCCTAGTCTACCTAGACAATTGATGAGCTCCAGGCTCAGTGAGACACTATCTCTAAAGATAGTGAAGAGTACGGAGGGAGATACCCTGTGTCTATTTCTGGTCTCCTCAAGAGCAATCATGGGCATGTACACCTATATACCACATACCATGAGTGTCCTCACAGACACAGATACACACACACACACACACACACACACACACACACACACACACACACACACACAAATCCTCAGAGCTGGAAGAAAATATCAAACAGCATATGTATGTTTAAATCCACGCATATCTGATTATTATAAGTTATGGTCCTTTAAAAAGTGTAGTTACAGAACAAAAGAAAAGAATTTGTATGCTCTCGAGTTTTTACATAGGTAGTCTCGCAAAATGTTCATGTCAATGTACAACACAAATGAAAATGTCTGAGGGCAGCGTTTTCTCCATACACTCCAAATACCAGTTTCTCTCTCTGTATGTCTCTGTCTCTCTCTGTCTGTCTCTAGCTCATGTTTGACTAAGGTAATTTCACAAGACAAAATGAACCTTACCATTAAATAGAATGATTTACTCAGCTGCATGTGTGTAGTATGCATGTGTATATGTGAATGCATGCATGCCAAGATGGGTTTGGGGGATCGAATCAGACACTGTGGCAGCACCTTTACCTGCTGAGTCCTTTTGCCTTCCTTTAGTCCAGTATTTTTAAAATTTTTTGTAGCCACAGAATTAGACAGCTTGGATTGGACTAAGAGGAACTCACTGAGAGACAGAATCTGCCAGCTCTGATTGGACCAAGAGTACTGATAAGACCAAGAGCGGCTCCCTGAGACACAGAATTAGCCAACTTGGATTGGACCATGAGGAGCTCCCTGAGACACAGAATCCCCCAGCTCCAATTAGACCAAGAGCTAAGATTGGACCCAGGGGGGCCCCCTGAGACACAGACACAGAAAGCACAGACTGGACCAATAGCAGCTCGCTCAGACACAGGCACCCTTTGCACCTATTGGAGGAAGAGATGGGAAGACGCCAGTGCAAAAATACAAACAACATAAAGAGGAATATGGCATCACCAGAACGTAATGGTTCTACAACAGCAAGCCTACATATCACAATGTAGAAGAAGCAAAAGAAAGTGACCTTAAAAATAAATTTATGAAGATGATAGAGGCCTTTAAAGAGGGAATAAAAAAAAAATCTCTTAAAGAAATGGAGGGAAAAAACAAACAAAAAATTGGAAAAAATCAATAAATCTCTTTATGAAAACACAATTAAACATGTGGGGAAAAAAAAAACAGTTCAAGACCTGAAAATTGAAATAGAAACAATAAAGAAGATACAAACCAAGGGAAAGCTGGAAATAGAAAATCTGAGTAAACAAACAGGAACTACAGATGTAAGCATAACCAACAGAATACAAGAGATGGAAGAAAGAATCTCTGGCACAGAGCATACAATAGAGAAAACAGATTCATCAGTGAAAGAAAAAACCAAAGCCAAAAAGTCATAACATAAAATATTCAGGAAATCTGGGACACCATGAGAAGGCCAAACTTAAGAATAATAGGGATAGAAGAAGGAGAAGGAGAATATCAACTCAAAGGCACAGATAATATATTCAACAAAGTTGTGGAAGAAAACTTCCCCAACTTAAAGAAGGAAATACCGATGAAGATAAAAGAACCTACAGAACACCTGTAGCTGGAGTTATCTCCAGTTCTGCATGGGCCATAGCCACTCAGACTCAGATAAACACACAAACGCTTACATTATTTAAACTGTCTGGCCTAGTGGCTCAGGCTTCTTGTTATCTATATCTTACATCTTAAATTGACTCATTTCTATAAATCTATACCTTGCCACATGGCTTACCAGTACTGTACATCCTGCTCCTCATGGCAGCAGCTGGCAGCATCTCCTAACTCAGCCTTCTTCCACCCAGCCTTCTCCTCTCTCCTTGTCCCACCTACACTATCCTTCCTGCCTGGCTCCTGGCCAATCAGCACTTTATTTATTGATCAATCATAGCAATAAACACCAAATAGACTATACCCCCAAACAACTCCCCTTGCCACATAATAATTAAACCACTAAAAATACAGAATAAAGAAAGAATATTAAGAGCAGCAAAGGAAAAAGGCAAAGTGACTTATAAAGGCAGACCCATAAGAATAACACCTGAATTCTCAATAGAGACTCTGAAAGTCAGAAAGTCCTGGACAGAAGTAATGAAGACACTAAGAGACCACAGATGCCAGCCTAGAATAATATACCCAGCAAAACTTTCAATCACTATAGACAGAATGAACAAGACATTCCAATACAAAACCAGATTTAAACAATACCTATCCACAAATCCAGCCCTACAGAAAGCACTAGAAGGAAAACTCTAAGCTAAGGAAGTCAGATGTACCCATGAAAACATAGGAAATAGATAACCACACAGCAGTAAATCCCAAAGAAGGGAAATACACACACACTACCACTAAAAGATAACAGGAATTAACAATCACTGGTCAATAATATCCCTTAATATCAATGGATTCAATTAGCCTATAAAAAGACACAGGCTAACAGAATGGATAAGAAAACAGGACCCATCCATCTGCTACATACAAGAAACATACCTCAACTTCAAAGACAGATACTACTTCAGAGTAAAAGGCTGGGAAAAGATTTTCCAATAAAATGAACTTAAGATACAAGCTGGTGTAGCTATCTTAATATCTAACAAAATAGACTTCAAATTAAAATCAATCAAAAGATATCAGGAAGGACATTACATATTCATCACAGGAAAGATCCACCAAGATGAAGTCTCAATTCTGAACATTTATGACCCAAATACAAGGACACCCACATATGTAAAAGAAACATTACTAAAGCTTAAAGCACACATTAAACCCCACACATTAATAGAGACTTCAACACCCCACTATCATCCATGGACAGATCTGCCAGACTGAAACTTAACAGAGAAATAAGAGACCTAACAGATGTTACGACTCAAATGAACTTAATAGATATCTACAAAACATTCCACCCTAACAAAAAAGAATATACCTTCTCAGCACCCCATGGAACCTTCTCTAAAATAGACCACATACTCAGTCCCTAAGCAAATCTCAACAGATACAAAAAAAATTGGAATAACCTCCTGTATTTTATCAGACCACCATGGCTTAAAGTTAGATTTCAACAACAAAATTCACAGAAAGCCTACAATTGCATGGAAACTGAATAAGACTCAATTGAATCACCAATGAGTCAAGGAAAAAATAAAGAAAGAAATTAAAGACTTCCTAGAATTCAGTGAAAACAAATGTACTATATACTCAAACGTATAGGACACTATCAAAGCAGTACCAAGAGGAAAATTCATAGCACTAAATACCCACATAAGGAAGTTGGAGAAATCTCACACTAGTGACTTAACAACATACCTAAAAGCTCTAGAAAAAAAAAAGAAGCAAACTCACCCAGGAGGACTCACCCAGGAGGAATAGATGCCAGGAAATAATCAAATTGAGAGCTGAAATCAATAAAATAGGAACAAAGAGAACAGTACAAAGAATCAATGAAACAAAGAGTTGGTTCTTTGAGAAAATCAACAAGATAGACAAGCTGTTATCCAAACTAACCAAAAAGCAGAGACAGAGCATCCAAATTAACAAAATCAGAAACAAAAAGGGAGACATAACAACAGACAATGAGGAAATCCAGAGAATCATACCAATACTCTTTAAACTGTTTCACAAAATAAAAACAGAAGAAACATTACCAAACTCCTTTTATGAGGCTTCAGTTACCCTGATACCCAAACCACACAAAGATGCTGCAAATAAAGAGAATTACAGACCATTCTCCCTCATGAACATTGAGGCAAAAATACTCAATAAAATATTGGCAAACTGAATCCAAGAACACATCAAAAAACTTATCCACTATGACCAAGTAGGCTTCATCCCAGAGATGCAAGGATGGTTCAACATACAAAAATATGTCAATTTAATACATGATAAAAACAAACTGAAAGAAAAAAAAATGATCATCTCATTAGATGCTGAAAAGGCCTTTGACAAAAATTCAACACCCCTTCATGATAAAGGTCTTGGAGAGATCATGAATACAAGGAACATACCTAAACATAATAAAGGTAATATACAGCAAGCTGACAGCCAACATCAAATTAAATGGGGAGAAACTAAAAGCAATTGCATTAAAATCAGAAACAAGACAAGGCTGTCCCTCCCCCGTATTTTTTCAATATAGTACTTGAAGTTCTATCTAGAGTAGTAAGACAACAAAAGGAGATCAAGGTGATAGAAATTGGAAAAGAAGAAGTCAAACTTTCACTATTTGTAGATGATATGGATAGTCTATATATGTGACTCCAAAAATTATACCAGGGAACTCCTACAGCTGATAAATACCTTCGTAATGTGGCAGGATACAAGATTAACTAAAAAAAAAAAAATCAGTAGCCCTTCTATATACAAATGACAAATGGCCTGAGAAAGAAATAAGAGAAACATCACCCTTTACAATAGCCACAAACAATATAAAATACCTTGAGGTAACTCTGTCTAAACAAGTGAAGGACCTGTATAACAAGAACTTTAAGTCTCTGAAGAAAGAAATTGAAGAAGATATCAGAAAATGGAAGGATCTCCCATGCTCATGGATAGGTAGGATTAACATAGTAAAATGGCAACCTTATCAAAAGCAATCTACAGATTCAATGCAATCCCCATCAAAATTCCAACACAATTCTTCACAGACCTGGAAAGAACAATACTCAACTTCATATGAAAAACAAAAAACCCAGGGATAGGCATCACCATTCCTGACCTCAAGCTCTACTATAGAGCTATAGTAATAAAAACAGCTTGATATTGGTATAAAAACCAATAACGTGGACCAGTGCAATTGAATTGAAGACCCTGACATTACACTGCACACCTATGAATACTTAATTTTTGACAAAGAAGCCAAATTTGTACAATGGAAAAAAGAAAGCATCTTCAATAAATGATGCTGGCATGACTGGATGTCAACATATAGAAGATAGCAAATAGATCCATATCTATCACCATGCACAAAACTCAAGTTGAAGTGGATCAAAGACCTCAATATAAAACCAGTTACACTCAACTTGATTGAAGAGAAAGTAGAAATAGTAGTCTTGAATGCATGACATCCTACAGAATGGGAAAAGATCTTCACCAACCCCACATCTGATGTGAGGCATACATAGGCCAAAAAGGGTGGGGAGAGAGAAATTTATACAAATAGAGCTTAAGCTTTAAGCTGTTTACGAACAGAGTAGATACAAAGGATGATATGGAGAGAAAGTTAGCTTGAGCTGTTTATGTAGAGAGTAGATACAAAGGATGGCTGAGAGGAAGCTAGCTTGGGTTGTTTGTATGGAGATTAGATACAAATGGTGAGGAAGGAAGTTAGCTCAAGTTATTTAGATGATGTCAGGGCATAAACAACTTGTAAATAGGGTGACCTTTAAAATGATTGGTTGGTTCCTTCACCCCCGCCTAGGTTTTGGAGGTTTTCTGGCATAAAAGAAGCTTACTGCCTATCAATAAATGAGTTCTTGCTTGACTTGACTCCCCGCTGCGTCTGATTGTCTCCAGGTAAGAGGGAGACTGGGGAACAGGCGAGCGGTGCACACTTGCCTTTCCTCGTTCCAGGCCACCTCTTCACAGGTGACCTAAGTAACCAGTAGGGCAGGTCCCCACAATCTGACAGAGGGTTCATCTCCAAAATACATAAAGAATTCAAGAAACTAGACATCAAAATAATGAACAATTCAATTAAAAAATGGCTACAGATCTAAACAGATAATCCTCAAAAGAAGAATCTGAAATGGCTGAAAGATATTTAAGGAATTGCTCAACATCCATAGTCATCACAGAAATGCAAATTAAAACAACTCTGAGATACCATCTTACACCTGTCAGAATGGCTAAGTTCAAAAACACTGAAGACAGCTTATGTTGGAGAGGATGTGGAGCAAGGGGAATACTCCTACACTGCTGGAATCCAGTATGGATGTTTCTCAGATAATTGGGAATCCGTCTTTCTCAAGACCCAGCTATACAACTCTTAGGCATATACCCAAGGAATGCTCAATCATACCACAAGAACACATGTTCAACTATGTTCATAGCAGCATTATTCGTAATAGCCAGAACCTGGAAACAACCTAGATGCCCCTCAACCGAAGAATGGATTAAGAAAATGTAGTACATTTGCACAATGGAGTACTACTCAGCAGTGAAAAACAATGACATCATGAAATTTGCAGGCAAAAGGATGGAACTAGAAAATATCATCCTGAGTGAGGCAACACAGACTCAGAAGGACAAACATGGTATGTACTCACTCGTAAGTGGATACTAGATGTAAAGTAGAGGATAACCAGACTACAACCCACAGCTCCAGAGAAGCTAGGTAAAAAGGAGGACCCAAAAAGTGAACATGGATCACCCTGGGAAGGGGAAATAGATGAGATCTACAAGGGCAAACTGGGGGTGCCGGGGGATAGTGGAGGGTAAGGGGTAGGGGATAGGAACTTAAGGGAACAGGAAGTTTGATCTGGAACAGGAACAGAATAGGAGAGCAATGAAAGAGATATCATGATAGAAGGAGACATCATGGGGATAGGGAGAAACCGGGTGCTCAGGAAATTCCTAGGAATCCTCAAGGATGACCCCAGCTTAGACTACTAGCAATAGTGGAGAGGGTGCCTGAACTGGCTTACCCCAGTAATCAGATTAGTGAATACCCCAACTGTCATCATAGAGCCTTCATCTAGTAAGTGATAGAAGCAGATGCAGAGATCACAGCCAAACACCAGACCAAGCTCCAGGAGTCCAGCCAAAGAGAGAGAAGAGGGATTCTGTGAGCAAGGGCATCAAGATCATGATGGGGAAACCTACAGAGACAACCAAACCAAATTAGTGGGAACTCATGAAATTTAGATCAAAAGCTGTGGAGTCTGCATGGGACTGGACTAGCCCTTATGTATATCAAGACAGTTGTGTAGCTTGATCTGCTTAAGGAGCCCCTGGAAGTAGGATCAGAATTCATCACTGGTGCATGAGCTGGCTTCTTGGAGTCCACTACTTATGATGAGACACCTTGCACAGCCTTGAGGCTGGGAGAGGGACTTTGACCTGCCTCTACTAAATATACCTCCCCATGGGAGGCCTTACCTTCTTGTAGGAAGTAATGGGGGCATTGGGAGGGAGGGGCTGGAATGGCGGGGAAAGGGAAGAGGGGGATCTTTGATTTGTATGTAAAATGAATAAAAAAATTTCTTAATAAAAAATTAATTCAATAAAAATGTTTGTAGCTTACAGTCATTCAGAAACTAACTTATTTATATTTTCAGTTTTGTTTTAGTAGAAGGCTTATTTGCTAAAGTGGGCTATAGGACATGTTTCATTTAAGAGTTAGTTTGTTTAAAAGTAAACATTTGGAGCCAGCAAAGTGGTTCAGCAAGTGAAGACACTTGCCATTGAACCTGACTGCCTGAGTTTAATCCCTCCCTGGTGGAAGGAGAGAATAATACCCTAAAGGAGTTTAATCCCTCTACCGATAGCACAACATGTGTGCACCTACACACATACACCCTAAATCCATAAATGCAACACATAAACAAAGGTAAACATTTGGCAAGTGTTGTGGTACACACCAATAATCTAGCATTCGGGAAGTGGAAACAGAAGGGTCAGAAATTCAAGGTCATCTTTAGCTGCATAGAGAGATCAAGAGCAACCTAGGCTACATGAGATTTCTGTCATCCCCTCCTCCTATGACAGAAAGTCAATATTTACATGTAGGTCATTTTTGTGGGCCTCTGTTAATACACTTACCCAGACTCTACAATTGTTAGGAAGAGCTCTGATTCTGGGTTATATTCATTTAGCAGTAGGATCTAAGAACGTATGTCAGGGTGGAGTGGTGGCTGACAGTCCAATCATATCCAATCCTAGCAGCCACAGCAGAATGCTGTGTTCATTAGTTTCTTATTAGTCTGGCCTAGGCACATCATTCTCATCAGACCATGGAACCTAGAGCCAGGGCCCGATGAACAACTTAGTGTGGTAGCAATTAAAATGAAAGCCATCACATTGACCCTAAGGCAGCTACTGAATTGCCCAAGTTTCTATGGATTCTTATTAGTTCTAATAGTTTTTCAGTTAGTTTTTGTGAGCGTTCTAGATAGATGATGCTATAAAATGCCAACAGTGACATCCTGTCTCCCACTTGATAACATTTACTACATATGTTGCATTTTATTACCCTTGAATCTCCAACCCCAGCTAAATGGTACTGACAGGTGTCCACCTTGTTCCTAGCCTGAGTTGGACTTCCCTTCAGCAGCTCATTACTAAATACCATGTATATTCCTCATCATTTCCTCATGGAGTCTTTCCAAAGCCCTGGTGAATATGGGCATGGGCACTGCCAAATAAACAAACAATAATCCAAGGAAACACAAGACCAGAAAGCTTCCATTTTGTTAAACTTTAGAACAGGGTCAGTGCCAATTACAACTATGTGACCAAATTCCTGCTCTGTTCTTGTAAGCAAGAGACAACCCAGGAGAGGTGGGACTGTCGGACAATGTATGTCAGCCAAGAATTTTGTCTTATGTTTTTATGTTTTTGTTATTTATAGGGGAATGACAGAGAGGAATTGACAGAGAGGACAATGAGGGGGGATGAATATTATCAAAAATATTATATATACTTATTCAATTGTCAAAGAACAAATTTTTAATTAAAGAACATATAGTAATAACATAAATAAGCATTTAGACTTTTGTTAGAGAATGACTGAGACTTTAAGAACTTGACTAATGTTTTAATCTATTTTGCATGTTTAGTATATTGCATAGTTGGACATGGTGGCACATACCTGTAGACTCAGCCCTCAAGTCTGGGCTACACAGTGAGGCCAGTATAGACTACATAGCAAAACCCTGTCTCAAAGAAAACAATTTATTTCACAGTTCTAAGAAACATTTGACATATTGTGTGCCTCTTAATGGGGTGACCAACTAAAAGTACTGCTCAGGGGAAAGATGGCCAGGGATGAAAGATAGCTTTGTGAGTCACCACCAAGTAAGATCAATAAGTAGATAGTGTCTACTTTATTCACCATTACATTACCAGAGACCAGCACATGGTAAGTGCTCAATGAATATTTCATGAATTAATGATTCAAAAATGTACAGGATACTTCCCTGAAATCAGGTCACCAGGGAATGGTTATTATAGAATTCAGATTTAAAGTTATATAATGACATTAGGAAGGATTAATAGAAAGCTACTATTTATTTGGGGCCTGGCAGAAAATAATGTTTATAATGCTTGGATTTTTCTATAATTTAATTCTATAACTATTAATAATAGAGACTATTAATTATTATATTCTCATTGTCTCTTTGTTAGCCTGTCATGGTATTCAGAGACACTGGGAACTTGCACAAAGTCATGAAGTTGGACTTTAAATCTAGTCCTCTTTCAGCCCACTAGAGCATGGTATCTTCTAAAACATTTACTTCTTTCATCCAGAGTGCCTGCTCCATTTACTCTTGTTCACCATCCTTTTTTTTTTTTTTTTTTTTTTTTAGGGATCATGACATGACTCCTTTGAGAGATTCTGTTGCTAAGAGATTAGTGATTTTTCTAGTTTTCTACAGCCATATCCTGGTACTTTGAGCATGATAAGTTTTCAAACAGTAAATGAATGAATGAATGAATGAATGAATGAATCTATTCAAGTCCCTCAGTAATACTAAAGGAAAGTTGACTTTAGAAAGAGGTTGATACTGTCTAAGCACTTGTCCTATGTCCATGTCTCTGTTGTATCTCCACCTTTACCCCACAATCAGATTTCTATACTAAAAGCTTGTCTCCAGTGTGAAGGTACTTACAAGTGAGATCTTTGAGATGGGATTAAGACAGGAAGACAGAACCGTTAAGAATGGAATTGGTGCCGGGCGGTGGTGGCACACGCCTTTAATCCCAGCACTCGGGAGGCAGAGGCAGGCGGATCTCTGTGAGTTCGAGGCCAGCCTGGTCTACCAAGTGAGTTCCAGGAAAGGCGCAAAGCTACACAGAGAAACCCTGTCTCGAAAAACCAAAAAAAAAAAAAAAAAAAGAATGGAATTGGTACCCTTACAGAGCAGGTCCCAGGAAGCTCCTTCACCAACAAGAAGAGTTGTCCATAAAGGGAAGTAGATTTCTTACTAGACTAGGAATTTGCTGAAACCTTGATCCTGGGAATTTTAGCTTACAGAATTATAAGAAACAAATTTCTGTTGTTTACAAACCACCCAGTCTATGGTAGTTTGTTCTGCTAGCCCACACAGATTAAGACAAGATTTTATAAAGAGTCACAGAGTAACGAAGAGAGCGTGCAGGCTAGGGTTTACAAGTTCATGGTTACTTTGCTCCAGTCTCCTGTTTCCTCAGAAACCTCTTCTTCAGTGTTTTTAACTGTGGTGCTGTTCTTAGGGAAGATGAATGACAACCCAACTGTATTGTCTTTCAAAGCTTTTCCATTAAACGCTTCCTACTTTTCTAGAATGACAAAATACAGGAATATAAAAGGGTCATATTCAAGCAAAGCACTGCCCAGAAAACATATTGGATTCAAGTTTTTTGTTGTTATTTTTTTGTTTGTTTGGTTGGTTGGTTGGTTGGTTGGTTGGTTTCTCAAGACAGGGTTTCTCTGTGTAGTTTTGGTTCCTGTCCTGAATCTCGCTCTGTAAACCAGGCTGGCCTTGAACTCATAGAGATCCATCTGGCTCTGCCTGCGGAGGTCTGGGATTAAAGGCATGCACCACCACTGCCTGGCTTCAAGTTTTTTTTTTTTTTAAGTGTATTTACATCAGGACCCAAAGTGGTGGGCTTAAGGGAGTGTATGGGTATGTGGGTGGGGGGGAGGTTGGTCAGCTTTGCTTTATAAATAAAATAAAATAAGTCAACTGTTTTAAAATGTTTATGCTGCACAAAAGAAATTAGATGGAACCAAACAAACCTCCTGTCACTATTGAATAAACAATCTGAGGTACATAATCCACCCATAAGTCATGCTTTCAGAAGGTATTTATTGAGTTTTAATGGCATAATAAGTGTTTTGATATATTACAATAACAATCAGAACAAAATTATGTATATAAGCCAAACTTGATGGCACATTTCTGTAATCTCATCACTTGGAATGTGTTGGAATATGGTTCAAAAATGGAGTTGTACAGAAGGGAATTCTGAATGCTTGCTAAAAAAAAAAAAAAAAAAAAAAAAAAAAAAAAAAAAAAAAAAACAAGACAAGAATCTTGTGACCTCTGTTTTTTCAAAAGCACAGCATTACTCTTAGAATATGCTTTTCTGCCTCTCCCAAGTATAGAAGATAGGAATAAATTTACACTAGATTATTCAATAAAACTTGCTATTGATATTTATTTATATGCCTCTATGGAGAAACATGTTTTTGCCACATGCAGCTTGCCTACAACATGTGGCTTATTCTTGTGTTTGGATATCTTACTCCTAGGACTCTTAACCCTCAGAGTATAAATAGTCTGGTGCCCTGAATAAAGTTGGCTATTGCATGAAACTTTAGTCTGCCTCATTTTTAGACTCCACTCTCTCAAGTTCACATCATCAATTAGAGTGGTAAACAGAGAAGGAAAGGCAGAAAAATCAAGAGTTCAAGTCCAAGGCCAGAGTGGCTACATTGTAAGTTTGAAGTCAACCTGGGTTACATGAGAACTTTTTTTTTAAGTGTATAATTCAATAATACAACCAGGTGTAGTGAGTGTAGACTAGTAATGCCAGAATTAACTCAGGAGGCTGATGCAGGAAGATTGAGAGTTTGAAGCCATCCTGAGTCATGGCCATATAAACTGAATCTCATAAAATGTTTACAAAATGGGAGCTACTTTCTATACACCTTTAAGTTAGTCATAGTTCTGTCAGGGACAGATGACACATCCAATCCAAGTGACAGAAGAGTAAGCTACTTGCAAAACTGTGAGCAGGGATAAAGGAAGGCAAGAAGAAGTATCCCAGGGCTCAAAACAATGGGGACTAATTACCATTCCTGGGCCTGAAAGAGGAACTAATGAAATGAAATACTAACCAAATAAAATACTCTAATACTGTGGCTATAGCAGAGGGTCTCCTGTCATGTGCTATAGATTCGGAAGTACAGCCTGGAAAGGAAGGCACTGGAAACATCTGAGCAGGCAGAGAAGGGAAATCCACTGACACAGTCCAAGGAGGTCAGCCTTCTACAACAGAGCTAGTGGGAAGGAGGGTGGACAGGGAGCAGCAATCAGAGAACACACAGCACGGAATTTAGGGGAAAAGCAGTATTACAATTATAAAGTGTAAATATATACATAGCATAGGTCAAGTTCAGAGATTTTAGTTTCATTTTAGAGGGGTTCTGACCACATGATCTTTCTCCTACAATATCAGCTCTGTTTTTAGTAAGTTTTACATACAAGATGAATGCTATTATTTGAAATTGTCCCCTCCAACATTCAGGTGTTACAACTTATTGGCTCATGAGATGGATGGCATCAAATAGTCTGGAAACTAAGAAGCAATTAAGCTCCTCCCTCATAACATAGAAGAGACTATGTGCAGAATTTAGTGTTCTTGGCTTTTACCCTCTACTCTGTGAGGACATAGTGAACCCATCCTCCAAAGGAAACAGCAACAAAGCACCACATTGGAAGCCAAGAGCAAGCCTATCAGGTAACAGCCTGTCAGAACTTGCTCTTGCACTTCACATCATCCAGAATGATGAGAAAATACACTCAAATGACTCCATTGTGGATATTTTATGCTGCAGCAGCACAAATAGAGTCCAGCAATGAATCAAACCACTTAAAATAACAGAGCATTGGCCACAGTTTGAATGAACTGCTTTGAGCCACATGCTAATCAAAGTTTGACTGATAAATGCCTGTATGTGTGACTGAATTTTGAAAGAAACTTCATTAACTTTTCATGAAGGATATCTACCACAAAATAAGTCAAGAGATGATAGCCTAATTTTCTTACATTCTGGTGGGAAAAATTGAAAAGAATAATCAATGGCAACAACTGCTTGTAATGAAAATAAAAGTGAAGTGATGGGAAGTGACACCAGTAAGATTCTTTCTAGAGAAGCACAAATCTGAACTAAGACCTTAATGACAGAGATAGCTGTGTGAAGATGAGTTGAGAGGGTTCCAGGGACTTCCCAAACATGGAGTGTTATGGCACAAGATATCACACACACACACACACACACACACACACACACACACACACACACACACGTGCGCGTGTATGTATATATTCCTCAAACCCCCACAGATTACCAGGGTCAATCAGAACTATTTTGAAAACTGGTGGTAGCAGTTGAAGACACATTAATAACCACTTGGCCAATGCAAACGGTAGCATCAGAAGGGAAGAAGGCTGAGACAGAAAGATTCCCCTTGGTTTATATCCCGGAAAGAAGCAATGACCACTTAGCAAATCTTTCCCAAGTTTTCATCTTTTTATGTATGTGTGTTTGTGTGTGTTTATATTTGCATCTGTGTGCATGTGCCCGTACATACACTTGTGTATACATACATGTGACACTGGGTGTCCTCCTTGGCCACTCTTTATTTTATTTTTGAGACAGGCTCTCCCACTGACCCTCAAGCCTGCCAATTCAACTACACTGGGTGCCCAGCAAGCTCCTGGGATCCTTCTGTCTTTGCTTCCCAAGGACTGGGTCTGCAGGTGTGTCTGACTGCACCCAGCTTTTTAATGTAAGTCACAGGATCCAAACTCAGTCCTCAGGCTTGTATGGTAAGAACTTTCCAAACATAACCATTTCTCTAACCCTGAGCTTTCCTCATTAAAATACCTCAGTAATGTGGAAGAAATCCATTAGGATAAGATATAAAGCTGCCAATATGCAAAGCCCATGAGCTACAAACTTACAGTACAACATAAGGGATTAATGAAGACCAGATCCTTTTCTCCTCTTTCTACTCAGTGGTATCCTGATCCCTTCTCTAGGTGGGAATTAGGTTTGTCTCCACACCCCTTCTCTGCAGGGGTTACACATGCCCTTGTGTAACATTAATCAGTACAGCCAATGATTTGAAGAGAAGGAATTTCAACCTGGAGTGTCACTTCAGCTGCTAAAAATGTACTCACAAATAAAGATCATCATCACAGTAAACAACTCCAGCCATAAGAGCTTTGCCTAAAGCATCTAACTTCTGTGTGTCAGCCCTTTGAAAATGTTTATACATAGATTTTTAATGATCATGCTTGGAGGGGATATGAATTTTTAAAACCAATATTCCAATTAGCATAAGAAAAAACTGGTATCTTTTTTTAAAAAGAAAACAAGCCTTCAAAGGAGGAGAAAGAAGTGTAATTAGAAATGCATCAAGGACTAAAAGCTGCTTTTAACTTGTTTCCTAAGGAACCAAAAATAGAACTGGCAAGTACTTCCAGAAAGCTTAGATCTACTTACTCTATTATTAAATTTTCTAGTTTAAAATTTTTAGACTCACTTATTTAAGGAGGGAGGATCATTCCTTGGTTAATTTTGCTTGCAATGCTTCTACTCATGAAAGCTGATCTTTATAAGCAAATAGAATGCCAGGTTGTCCTTAAATAGGTGAACAGCACACTAATCTGTGACATCTGGCTAATGTCACTGTGATAACAAATAATAGACTTCAGAACATAATAGTTCTTGGCAAGCAAATTACTTGACAGAGGGGATATGCTCTTGGTCATTAGGAGTCAAAGGTCTCACTAGAGTTCCACTTAACTCAGGTTTGATACCATTCCCAGAGGAAATGTATGGCTGCAAACTGAGCTTATGTGCCTCTTTAGTTTTAGAATCCTTTGGGGAATTTTATGATTTTGAAAGAGTTTGTATTTGGAGATGGATGGAGCAGATGTGGAGGGAGGTTTGTGCGAACTTTTGGGAATATGCAGTCAGTCTCTGGGCCTCACAATGGCCCTTAAGCAGGCATGCCATTCGTCCACTGATAAACTATAGACAGAAGGGCAATGTGAAATTAACCAAAACAGATACTTTCTCTCAGTTACTATAGCCCTTGGCTTGCAACATACAGGGCACCAAACAGCTTAAAATCTGTCCTTCACAGAACCCTGCACGTGTTCTTTTCTACCCTGAGAAAGCCAGCTGCACCAGTGAACCCTGGTGGTTTCCTCCCATGGGACTGAGGAGCATCTCATAGCTGTGGCAAAGTGGTGACTGTGTCAGGAAGTGAAAAAATACTGAGACCTACAGCAGGTTCTGCAGGATAAAGGCTATTAGAAAATCTCCCCCTCCCCACCTTTCACTACATTCCAGGAGTCCCCAGGCTCAGTAAGGTAAAGAAACCAGAATATAAAGCATATCATTCCTTCCTATGCCCACCCCAATCTTAATCATTCCTTCCCAACTCCATATATAGATATATGTTTGTATGGAATAGGAATAGACAGAGTTGTTATGAAGATCAAGACAGCCTCAAATTTTTAATGATCCTTCTGCCTCAGTTTCCCAAGTGATAGGATTAGAGATGTGTGCATGTCATCATGCCTACCTTCAACTCCCTATTCCTTGTAGAACAATGACATATTCCTGACCCTGGAGACTTTACAGTCTAATTTGAGATATAAACAAGCTTCTAACACCTGAGATTATTGTTATTGTGGGATGGATGGTGCTTAGTAAGTACTTTTGTGACAGAGTTTGGAGATAAAGTTTTTCCTATGACTTATAATTGGCAAACATTTATCAGTAAGTACTAGTGAATTCTCAAAGGAAAACTGAACAACATATGTTGCAGAGTATTTGTTTAACTATGCAAAGATGTGTTGCATTTGTTTAATTATGTAAAGAAGTGTTGCTGTTCCACCTTGCCTGCCTAAGGCACCTGATTGGTCTAATAAAAAGCTGAATGGCCAAAAGCAAGGGAAGAGGTATAGGAAGGACTTCTGGGCAGGGAGAGTAAATAGAAGGAATTTAGGCTCAAGAAAAAAAAGAAAAAGAGATGCAAAGAAGATGCCAGGGGCCATCCAGACAGACATGGAGGAAGCAGGAAAGTAGGACATACAGAAATAAAGAAGGGTAAAATGCCCTGAGATGTATAGAAACAGGTTAAATTAAGTTAAAAGAGCTAGTAGGACAAGCCTAAGCTAATGCCACATTTATAATTAATAATAAGTATCTGGTCTTTATTTGGGAGCTGGTTGGTGGCCCAAAGAAAATACCAACTACACACACACACACACACACACACACACACACACACACACACACACAGATATATACACATGTACAATGCACACATAAAATATGATGAAATAAAAATTTAAAAGATAATTCTTTTACATTTATGCATTTATTTGTGAGTTTTTTGTGTCTGTGTCTACATACAAGTATTCACCCATGCCCACATCCATGTGTATACACCATAGTACACATGTAGAAGTCAGAAGACAACCTGTGGACATTGGTTCTCTCCTCCCACCATGTGGTATCTGGGGCTCAACCTCAGGTTGTCAGGCTTGGTGGCAATGCCTCCCAGCTGAGCCATCTCATCAGCCTGACTGGCTCATTTAACAGAAAGTCATGAAATGGTGGAAAAAAGCAATGGAAGTTTATCCTATCATCATCTATCATAAGAGAAAGTCACTATAAAATATTTATGGTTAATAATTTATCCATTACAAGTCATTTTTAAATTAGGAGCAACACCCAAAGAAATCTTTACAATAACTGTTGAGAAGTAGAACTGACAGGTTAAGGAGGAATGGCTGCTGGGTTTCCTGGAGGGACTCATTACTGTTGTTGTTGTTTTAAAACATTATTTGCTATGTTAAACATATCCAGCTAATAATTTTGTTAAGAATAAAATTTTGGGGGGCTGGAGAGATGGCTCAGAGGTTAAGAGCACTGACTGCTCTTCCAAAGGTCCTGAGTTCAATTCCCAGCAACCACATGGTGGCTCACAACCATCTGTAATGAGATCTCGTGCCCTCTTCTGGCCTGCAGACATACATGTCGCATACATAATAAATAAATAAATAAATAAATAAATAAATAAATAAATAAATAAATAAATAAATCTTAAAAAAAGAAACACAAAGGTGAAATTAAAACACTTAAAAAAAAAAGAATAAAATTTTGTAGGTCACGGCTAGTCTTAAATTCCTAACGTCTGTGGGCTGCTTATCAAGTACTCTCAAGTAGGAGCCAAAGAAAGGTGAGTTTGTGTGCATTGATTTCAGTAATGTCTACAGAAGTAGAAGTCAAGGAAGTGTATGGAAAGGGCTCTCATGAGAGTGCTCCAGATGTCAAAGAAACAGATAAAACTACATGGGCAGATGCACTCTGGACAAAGCACTGGCTATTTGGTGTTATCACAAATGGCATTGTGTACATCAACTGGCCCTAGAGTCACTCATTGCAGACTGGAGCCATGGAGATGGGGGTGAGAGTGGCTGACCTTTGCTA
Source organism: Peromyscus leucopus (assembly GCF_004664715.2). Taxonomy (NCBI): domain Eukaryota; kingdom Metazoa; phylum Chordata; class Mammalia; order Rodentia; family Cricetidae; genus Peromyscus; species Peromyscus leucopus. The sequence goes on along the minus strand of NC_051071.1, from coordinate 4,270,599 downwards.
AATAACTTTCATATTGGAAGGGGTCAGTACAGAAAGAGTAAAACACTTTCCAAATGTATCTTCTAAAATGGCACACACAGAAAAATCCTGTAACATTCCTGAGTAGTTCTGCTGGTAGGAAAGTCAAACAACGAATTCTGAATTTAAAGTACTGGAAACTGGTCCCTTGGTGATAGCTAGTGATCTTTCCATGGTTCCTATTCATTACTCATGCTTTTGTTTTTTGTTGGACATTCTGACGTAGCAGATTTGACAGTGATTTTTGGCTCAGGGATATTTTGATGGAGCCAATAGCAAAGAGGACATTTTGACAAACTGTTTCTAGAAGTCTGCATCAAGATATATAAATAACTTTTATTTTAAAGTATAACAACAATTAGGGTGGAGAATGTGATGGAGTAAAGTTCAGGGATGGCATGGGAGCCCAGAAAAGATGACATACTCTGTTTTATATATTACATGACAATTATTCTTTAGAATCTATCAAAATATTTTAGACTCAGAATTTTCTGACAAATTATCATGTATTCATTTTATCTGTTCCTTAAATACTTCCCACCTAACTATCTTCCCATTGGACTTTTATGATTGTCTGAAATATTTTAAATTAAAATTGTGGACGCTATCACATCATACTCAACACTTCAGGGGAAAGTTGTAAAAAGTAAAGCTATTTGTTCCCATATAATGATGATACTATTAGCACATCTATCAAATTTAATGCTAAGTCCTTAATGTTCTTTAATACCCTGGCTATATTCAAATATCTCCAATAGTCCTCCCATGTCTCTTACAGTCAGTTTATTCAAATCAGAGGGGAGGAAATAAGTGTCTTTATTTGTGAGATAAATGTAGATAAACATTGCAACTGTGAAAAGGAGATGTGAGCCATTCAGCATATTATGCACTCAATTTCTATGTATTTGAAATCATAAAATACAATCTCCAAAATATTTATGTCATTACATGTTTCTAAGTGTGTATATAAGAGGAGGCTATATCTAGGGTGTGCCATGTGTTCTTGAATCAGAATCAACTATTTCAAGAATAATATAAAAATGATGCTTATTGGACTTTTTAGTTGAGGACCTAGGAGGAATGGATTATATGCCTGAATGATGATCCAGACACTGGTAAAGAAATTTAAGGTAATATATATATATGTGTATATATATATATATATATATATATATATATATATATTTCCATTAAAAGCTGGAAACAAAAGTCATGAGGGTCCTAAGGATTACCATGTAGCATTTAATTGATGGCTCAAATGAAATTGTGTAAATCATTAGGAACAAAACCCTAAAATGCCTTAGCAAAAGGGGTTTGTCCTCTCAGCTTTTGAGCTGCATGTGTGAGCCTCATTGGGCAACTGTTTGACTATGAACAAGAGAGAGGTGGGATCCATGGGAAGGGGACAAATGCTAAATTGCTATAAAATTTTAGTATGCATTTTCATTGTAAAGGAAAACTTCAAAGCAAACCACAAAGTAGCCCCACCACCTTGCAGTGAGAGCATAACTACTATTTCAAGCATCCAATTCCTGCATTTGGTCTCCACAGTCAGAGATCACTTAGCCCTGTGTCTGACAGAATGACATAAACACCAGCAAAACCAGACATGCAAATGTGATATGAGCCATGTAAAATGTCACAGTACTAGAATTAAGGTCACTTGACATCGATAAGGGATCCTGGATGATGTTTGTTTCCAAGAAGAGTAAAGTACTTTACACAGCTCCCAAGGTGCTCTGGCTCAAAACCTCTGTGTTATCGTGGACTCACATTCTTTGTCTAGCCAGCCAGTCTACAAGGGCAAAAACTATGTTCCTTATCTTTACATCTATGTTTCTTAATACTGTCTGACCCATAGTAGATACTTTACACTTGTAGAATTAATGAATGCATGTTCATCAGTTCACACTTTATCAGAGACTTGACAAAGTCCAAGTCACTACCATGCACATTTTGATCTAATTGGATAAGATGACCAATAAATATCAAGGAGTCAATGGTTATGACTGTTCTCAATCATTCACAACTAGTCAAAGAGCAAAGAATAAGTGTCTGTTATCTCTAGAGTGTTCAGCCATAAATGGGACTCTACACCATATCTTCTCCTCTCAAGACTAAGGGAATATTGTGGAAGAGATAACAGAAAGATTGAAAGAGCTAGGGGTTTGGGAGGACCAGACTAAGACAGTGTCTTCTGGACATTACAGGGCTAGTATTATCATCAACTCATAGTAGCTGTAGTTGTCTGCACAAGAACAGCAAAATATAAAATGAGTCAACATTCTAGGAGGGAGCGTGTGGTGGTTTGAAAAAAAATAGTCCCCATAGGTCCATAAGGAATGGCACTACTAGGAGTTGTGGCCCTGTTGGAGTAGGTATGACTTTGTTGGAGGAAGTGTGTCACTAGGGGTGGGCTTTGAGGTCTCAGAAGTTCAAGCCAGGCTTATTGGCTTATTGTCTCTTCCTGCTGCCTGCAAAACCAGATGTAGAATTCTCAGCTACCTCTCTAGCACCATGTCTGCCCACATGCCACCATGTTTCCTGCCATGATGATTATGAACTAAACCTCTGAACTGTGAGTCAGTCCCAATGAAATATTTTCCTTTAGAGTAGTTTCCATGGTCACAGGAATAAAACAATAAAACACAGCAATAAAACCCAAACTAAGGCAGAGGAATAGCTTAGTTACTGGTCTATTACTATGCGGAGACACTATTACCAAGGCAACTCTTATTTAAAAAAAAAAAAAAAGAAGAAGCATTTAATTGGGAGCTTGCTTACAGTTTCAGAGGGTTACTTCATTATTATCATGGGGGTAAGCAGACAGGCATGGTGCTGGAGAAGTAACTAAGAGCTTTACCTCCTGATCCACAGGTAGAAGGTGAAAAGAGACACTGGGCCTGGTGTGGGCTTTTGAAACTCCAAAGCTCACCCCCAGTGACACACTTCCTCCAACAAGGACACATCTCCTAATCCTTCCCAAATAGTCAATTAACTTATGACTAAGCATTCAAGCCTATGAGCCTACAGAGGCCATTCTCATTGAAACTACCACAAGAGCTTGAGCCTGAGCCCCTGAGCCCCACCTGATTATCTATTGACATCTGATAGCTTCTGGATAATCATTTTCCCTATAGGTTTTGCCTCTGGTAGGTTGATCATGCTCCAGTGATAGCCCCACACCCATGAGTATATGAGCAACACAAATGGGACTCGGTTTACACAAAAAAGAGGACACAAACTGGGGAAAAGTGGAGGAGATGGGATGGATCTAAGAGGAGTTAGAGCAAGGAGTCAGGGAGGCTATGAACAAAATATATTGTATGCATGTATAAATTTATCAAAAGATTAATAAAAATACTACATTAAAATATAATTTAAAAAATTTTAAAGACTGCCCTTGGGAGAGGAAATGTACATGGACGGAGGCAGCACTGGAGCTCCAGACAGCAAGGAAGAAACAGAGTGTCAAGTCAGGTTCACTGGCTCTTCCTCAATACTTCAATGTGGATTTGAAGTAATTTCAGAGAGATAATATCAAAAATGGCTAGCAATTATTGATAAAGAGTTACCTTGCCATGTAGTGGTGATGCACGCCTTTAATCCCAGCATTCAGGAGGCAGAGGCAGGCAGACCTCTGTGAGTTCAAGGACAGCCTTCTCTATGGAGTGAGTTCCAGGAAGGCAGGGCTAGATAGAGACAATCTATCTTGAAAAACAAAATAAAACAAACAAACAAACAAACAAAAAATGGAGCAGGCAGGGGGGTTGTACATGGATTTTCTGCCTGAAGATTCCTTAATCTAGGGTCCAGGGCATACTGGATTTCCCTTAGGGTGGAAAAGACTCATGGGAAGACCAGTTCAAAGTGCTCTGCTGTCCCTTGGTTAACTGCATATTTGCTGCCATCTTCACTCATTCTGTATGCCCAATACAGTGGCCACCATCAGTGTTTCTGCCCCCATTTTATCACTTCAACTCATCCTTGTTCTTAAAAGGAATGATTGTTCTTAAAAGGAAACCAAGTTAATCACCTTCCTCCAGCTAAAAGCTTTCTTTAATGAATCTTTATAGAATCTAGAACTAAGTTAAAATTCCTAAGCCTAGAAGTTAGTCTTCACTTTTATTATCTCTCACAGACAAGTCAAATTCTATATAGTATGATTCTACTTCCCATATGCATGCATGATTCATTCCTGGATGCCACCTGATGGCTACCTCATCTTTCCTGAAACATACTCCTCCTTCTCTGTCCTTGAATATACAAATTCTATCAATATTGTAAAGCCTGAGCCAGATTCCACATCTTGAACCTTTTCAACCATTAGCTAATCCTTGGTCCATGGAGGTTCTACCATGATTCTTTACCATTTGACAAAATGATCCTATAGTGTTCATTAGCTTTTACAGTCAAGGACACTTAACTGAACACAGGTTGTCTAGTTAAGGACACTGTAACCTCCTCAAAGTTAAGGATTTTGTCATTTTTTAAGTAATACTTTAAGTGGCAAGTGCTCAATAAATAATGAAAAATAAATGAATAATTCCAAACATTTATGAAACTCTTTTTGCCTGAAAATATCCCTTTAAACCTCAGGATCTTCTCTATAGTTCACAATGGTATGAATTGTTGAAGTCTCAGTTTTAAAAGATTGTGATCTTTATGTGCTCAGTGCTGGTAATAACAGAGAGCCCCCAACACAGATTCTCACAAACAATATCTGTTATAGCATTCAGTAAGGGTGAGTCAGTTTAAACTAGGCAAGTGAGCATTATATTCCAAAAAGTGTCTTGTCTTATTGAGACCTTCCTGATAAAAGACTACATTTCCCAGCTTCCTCTGAAACCAGGCAAGGCCGAGGAAAGGCTCCAAGGATGGAAATGCCAGCTATGGGCTAAAGCAGCAAACATTTACACTCCTTCTTCCACCCCCTATAAAGGTTTGCAGCCAAGTTTTTTCAGTGGCAGACGGCTAGAGTATAAGCCCCCTTTTCATGTGCACCAATAAACATGATACTGTCCATGAAAGGTCAAATGCCTCTTTTTCTGTCTTCTGGAGCACCTGGAACCTGAGCCCAGCCCCCAGTAGGCAGCTCCAAACCCACCTTCTGGGGCCATTTAACTACCTACTACCCTTGCCTACCTACACTGGGGACCTGTTCTCTCAGGAGCAGAGACTGGCTAAGCTCACTAAATACGTTAAACAGTCAACTGTGGCGATACTTTATTTGTGCTTTAATAAATAAAGCTTGCCTGGAGATCAGAGGAAAAAGCAAGCCAGTTTAAGTAAACGAAGAAGTGAGGCAACGGCAGCATATGCCCTTAATCCTATCACATGGCAGGCAGGGATCTGTCTGGATCTATGTGAGTTCAAGGCCACACTGGAAACAAAGCCAGGTATGGTGGCACACACCTTAAATTCCAACACTAGTTAACCATGGAGGTCTGTAGGTCTGTACAGACAGACAGGAAGTGACAGAGCTGGTCAGGAAGAGGAAGTGATGTAGCTGGACAGAGACAGCAAATCAGATGGCAGAACAGCAAGGCACATAGGTGTGAGTAGACAGGAAGTTGAGCACATTTGGAAACTGCCAAGTTGGTGAGGTAAGGTTAGTTGTGGCTATTTCCCTGATCTCTCCCAGGCTTTCACACCTATATCTGGCTCCGTGTTTTTTTATTTAATAAGACCATTTAGAAATTAATCTACAGTCAACAATCTTCCTGGGACCTCTGGCTTTTGTGGCCTCTACCTGTGTGAATGGTGCAATTCACAAAGATGGAGCCTCTAGCTTGGTAGAGTTTACTGGTGTTCTATGTAAACCCAGTCTAGAACCTGAGTAGGTCTAGTAGGGCCATTGGTCTCTCCCAGGCAACCATTTCTTCTCACTCTGCATCTCTGCCCTTCTTTCTCTCACTTTCCTTTCTTTCTAACACAGTCTGGCCTTCTAGGGAGGAGGCCATGTTCCATTCAAAAAGGCCACACATGCAACATAGCCAAAATGCAGGACAAGAAATTCGTGGGACCTAACTTGGAGGTGCCACAGTTAGATCTCAAGGGCTCACAGGAAACCCTTCCTCTTATCTTGTCCTGAAACTCACTTGGTTTTGCAAGCACCTGGAACTTTCCACTGGCAATGAGAACTTTGGTCAAGAATTCTATGAATTCTCTGTCCAGTGTGACAAAGCTTCCCATTTCACTGCAGTCTCTGAATCTTACTTTCCAGGCATATTTTGGTCAGTCCAACACTTGGTGGATGCTTCAAGTGGTTGGATTCTGAGGCCTGTTTCACCTTGGTCCTGAACCCAGCATATGTTCCAAATTGTTCCATTCAAAGGATACATCCTTATCTTGGCTGAAGTCTAATACAAAGAGCTCCATTTGGAAGACCTCATACCAAGTTCACTATGTTTAGCTCCAAGTCCATATGTGGCCTCAATAAATATCAGACAAACGACCACTGTTGGCTCAACTTAAGAACTTTTTATTTTAATGTCTAATTGACTTAGAGAACTTTATAAGATGGAAGGGTAGTATGAACTGAGCTCTCCTTCCAATACAATGCTCAGCTCAACTCAACCTTTCTCTTCCCTGCCACTCAGCTCCAGCTTGCAACTGCACCACACAGTAAGAAATCTAGCAGAGTCACTGTACCTAGAGTAAACATTAGAATGATACAGTTGTCTTTCACTGTACCTGGGGTAAACATCAGAATGAATACTTGTTTCTAAGTACTTAGACCTTGAAGAAATCATTATGGAAAACAGTGATTGTTTTCTGTTATCGATAGTGTTTTTCTGAAGGAGCTTTCCGGTGTTTGCATGACTTTGGTCACAAGATGGTCCTGGCACACCTGGAGCATATTGGGTTATTGGGTACTGCAATTACTACAAAATAAGGACGAAGGCTTCAGGGGTGTGATGTTTTCCTCCAGAAAACATATAAAACAGATCAGGGGCTTTGGTATGAAGAACTTGTTTTACCCAAAAAAAAAAATAACTTTTATGTAACAATCAATAAATACACCTTTGCATGGCTGTTCAGGGTTCAGTTCATAGAAACTACTCCTCCTTGCTGCCAGACAGCCTGAATTGCATCTTGGAGTAAACCTCTTTTTTTGACCAATGCAAGCAACACAGAACACCTGACAGTACCCACAGCCAGAATGCTTGCCATTTCTACTGGGTCTCCAAGCCTACATAACCATGGTTTTCTGTACAATTCCTAAAATACCTGTAGACACACACTAACTGGTTATGGACACGCAGATTGCTGAGTTCAGTCTTACAAAGATTCAAATGTCTATTGGATAATGTCAGAAACTGTCACATGACGTTTTACTAAATTGGAAAGATGGCTCTGGATATGGGACATGCCTGCCCACTTTAGACCTAAGAAAATTTGTCTAAAAGTTTCTTCTAAAGCCACTATCCTGATCTTGACAGGGAGAAGGAAAATAACAGAGTAGTCTAGGAAAAAGAAATTACATACTTGGGAACAGCTAAGAGGTAAACTATTTTCAATAAAGGCTAAGAAAATGTGTGTGTGTGTGTGTGTGTGTGTGTGTGTGTGTGTGTGTGTGTGTGTGAATGTATATAAATAGGTAAGTGTAGTCACAAATGTTTAACTCTCTGACTACTCCCTCTTCTTATTTTTGTTTCAGAAAAATGTCCTCCCATTCAAGGCATGAATATCTTTGAAGCTTCTGCTGAAATGTAAACTTTCTTTATTTCAGGATCTTCAGAGGACCATTGGGGTATGGTTTTAAAAGGCTATAAAATTTCAAGCAGAAAAAAAGTTAGCTTAAACTTGTAATAAATAGGGTTAATAATTAAATGTTTATGTCTTGATAATCTTAATTTGCTACAACATATCATATATGTAACTTGAATTCAAATCTCAGCAGCAGTCATGTGACTTGGCCACCGTCTTTAATAGATGGTGACATTTTATTGGATCTGACATTATCCAATAGACATTTGAATCTTTGTAAGACTGAACTCAGCAATCTGCGTGTCCATAACCAGTTAGTGTGTGTCTACAGATATTTTAGGAATTGTACAGAAAACCACGGTTATGTAGGCTTGGAGACCCAGTAGAAATGGCAAGCATTCTGGCTGTGGGTGCTGTCAGGTGTTCTGTGTTGCTTGCGTTGGTTTATAACATTATATATTTAGAAGAAAAATGCCATGTGACTTAACCATCATCTTGGTTAATGACCACATGGTATAAAAAACTATGGCAGCACCCATAGAAATAGTTCTACTGAGCCCACTGGTTATCATCATATCTCTTTTTAAACTAGACTAAGGAGGCAACATCAAGCCTCCAAGATATTTTAACTAAGGATGAATTTTGATGATTTTTGTCCTGAGAATAAAAAATAAGGACAAAACCATGAACGAGGTTCATGGTAAAAGAAGAAACAGCATATTTTTGATGATTAAGTTTTATAAATTCATAAATCATCTGTTCAGTCTACCAGAAACTGACTTAGAAATGTATGTCTAACCACTTATGTCTTTGCTAACTTTGATAAGTTTTAGCTATTTGGAGAAAATTAGTAATATTAAAAATTGATATTTGTAAAAGTGCATGATAAAAGGATGAGGAAAATGAAGTTCAAGTCTCTCATGAACTGTACTTGTGGTCTAAAGTTTATCTTAATACTAAAGGGTGTCTACAATTATAAATTTTAAGGCTCAAACTTAACAGGCATAAAATTATGAAATTCTAATCTTACAAATGTTATAAATTTTAAAAAGCTAGTAACATATTATAAACTGTTGAAGAGATTTAAGATATAAAAGTAATGGTCAGTCACTTTGTAAATGATCAAATTCTTTAACATACTGAGAACTATGTTTGCAATCATGGTAAATACAAATGTAATTAATTTATAGAGCCAAGCTTGGAGGGAAAGACCAATTTATATCTCCTAGTATATAGTCTTCTGTATATGTTTTCAATATTAAGCCTAAAGCAAATAACTCAAAACAAATTTAAAGTAAACTTAAAGTTTGCTTAATGTAAAATAATATTCAAAATCAGGTATATTTAAAAAACTGGTTGAGACAAATTGAATGCTTGAGTAAAATGGATTAAATTTATAATACACTTGCATGGCAGGATGTCCCCAGGCTCAAGTAGTTCCCTTGAGCACAATCCCACCATAGTAAGTTGCACACTACCTTAATTACAAGATGAGTGTAGCTGAAGAGTTTTCTCTCCGGGTCCCACCAAGCCCTAGTAGTCCGACAGCCCACTTATAAAATAAACACACAGATGCTTATATTATCTAAACTGTTTGGCCTAATGGCTCAGGCTTCTAGCTATCTAGTTCTTACATCTTAAATTAATCCATTTCTATAAATCTATACCTTGCCACGTGGCTCGTGGCTTACCAGCATCTTCACATGCTGCTTGTCATGGCGGCGGCTGGCAGTATCTCCCTCCGCCTTCCTGTTCTCTCAATTCTCCTCTCTGTCAGTCCTGCCTATACTTCCTGCCTGGCTACTGGCCCATCAGTGTTTTATTTTTTGACCAATCAGAACAACACATTTGATATACAGAACATCCCACAGCAGATAAGCATGTATGGAAAATAAGACCTACCAGAAGTCTGCTTCTTCTTCCAATGCATAGTTCCAATCAGTATGGCTATTTAGGCCAAAACAGAAAAAACTCCTCCTTATGTGTAGGAAAGATGAATTACTCCTGACGTCTCATGTGACAGGGGAATGAATTCTCTCCCATAGTGAAGGGTCTTAGAGTCTGCACCTACATCCTAAATGTCTCAAATAACAGAGAGACAAATAGTAGTTACTCTGTCCTCAATGTCTCCTGAACTGATATATGAGGATGCTATGAACATGGGACCCTTGTACCTAAACCTACCACCTGCCATGGAATATTAGTTGAATATGAGACTCAAATGCTAATTCAATTAGCCATACCCTTTACCCTGGCATTCAATTCTTTATCTTAGCAAGGTCTATACTATAGCCACCCACGTTCCCTGATTTAAAGAGGCTGTTAGATACTCTGTCATCAAACTCAGAGCTTTGGAAAGTTATTCAGACAATCCACGCTGTATCTTTGGAACTTTTCTAGACAATCCTATAAAAATGACTCAAATAGTCTCCTATTCCTCTTTTAAATTGCCAATTAGATGTAGAATTTAACTGACTCTTTTACAAAGCTTCCAAAACTTTGTCTCTTAATGTTCCCCACAAAGTTGTACAGCTATTACCTCCTGGCTTATGTTCTGGATCTTTGCCATCTATTTCAATGTGTTGTTGCCCCTAGGATGGACCATCTTCTAAGGCACTAGAGCTTCTCGCCCTTCTACATGGCCCATTTGTCAGTTTGAAGCAGTTACAGTTACACTCAAGTCACCCCTCTCTTTACTACTCTGGGCATTGTTTTTGGGACTCAGAACTAAAGCAGATGGAATGAAGCCTTCTTTGCATCAACTAACCCTTTTGTCTCACCAACTCTCAAAAAAACCTTAGAGAAATTTCAGATCAGCCAAACATCCTTCAAAACCAAATCCATGTTTTTGGCTGCTGCAGTACTCCAAGACTAGGTATAACTACCATTAAGGATAGGATTGCACTTTCCTCCACGAATGATGCTTCTTCCACACCAACAAATCCTAACTGGTTTGAAATGGCATCTAAAGACATTGGGACCAGACAAAAAATCAACCACAAACCTCCTCCTAATATATGGGCTTCTGGTCCCCTCCTGCTTGGTTGCTCCCTCTGGTTACTTCATTCTGCCCAACTATTCTCATACTTATGTTCCTTCACTACCTTTGAAATCTTTTACTTACTTAGCTTCCCCTATACCCAGTGGCTGTCACTCTACAATATACCCATTTATTCCATTTTTTCCTCATATATCTACAAAAAGACCTTTTAGATGCTTTTGAGAAACTGGATACAAAGGAACTTCATGCCCTTCACCCCAGGCCAAATACAATTCTTTACATTAGTCTTCTATTTTCTCATGTCCCCTTCATTCAATGCTCTGCAGCTCCCTGCAGCTACTGATAACTCATTTTTGTACAATGTCCCTGAGTGGGACCTGTCATTGTCACCCAGAATCAACTCTACATCCACTTCCTCTTGCTGGCTCACTCTGTCTCTCCTGCCTCTACTCCTCCTTTCCCTCCACTTTCCTGGGCAATCTCTGTTTTACTTGGTAAACAAATCATCTGCTTATAGCCCTCTAATAATTACTTTTCAAAACTCTCTAAGAATACAGGACAGCAATTGCATGATTCACTGCAGCAGAACAAGTTAAAACTCTTCTTCTGATAAGTGACCAGAGGACCCCTGTGGGTGCTAAAGTTATGTTTTAGTTTTTTGTTTTGTTTTTGTTTTGTTTTGTTTGTTTTTTCGAGACAGAGTTTCTCTGATGTTTTAAGTTTTAATTGCTGTGCTTAAGAGATTTATAAAACAAAATGCCTTTAACCTATAAGCTCCACTGCCCCACAGATAAATCCTGGAATGCTTGGGCTGTTCATGTAAAATAACAAGCCACAATGTGGTTTTACTTCAGTAAACAAGGTTGGTTGTCCCAATTGCACAGGATGTGCTTGATCACAGGTAGGCAGGAGATACGTAGACAGCGAATATATCAGGATGTATGCTTGCCACTGATTGGACAAAGGTGGGAGGTATGTAACCTTGTGGGTTGTGCCTTCATAAGCACCTGACTAATGTAGTTTGGCCCCATTTTCTGGGAATTCTGGGTATGGACCTGGCCGGTGTCCATCATCTTGGCCAGTATTTAATAAAGCTTGCTTCAAATTTGGTTCAAAAATTGTAGTAATGGTCTTATTCTTGCCTGGTGGGATTAACATTTTCTGGAAGCCCCAGTGAGATCAGACCACCTACTCAAATCCTAAAGCCAGACCTTCACTTTGGGTCTCTGGGGCTGAAGGGCCACTTCAAGAGGTGGACACCTTGAGACACCCAAGGCTCTGAAGTGTGACTTTGGTTTCACCGACTTTGGAATGAACTGCCATGCTGAGAAAAGCAGCAAGCAACTACAGAGGCTTCCCCTGGTAAGTCATAGCTTGTTTTGTTCTGTGGGATCCTGATCTAGGGCATGTATGGGTTCAATGGTACCCAAATACTCTCCCATCGAGGTCAAGAAGAGAGATATCACCTGCTTGCCTGGTTCTGGTTATTTAAAAGTCTGTCTGTGGTTTTTGTGTATGGATGTGTCTGTGTTTTCTAGTATGTCTGTACGTTCTGTTGTAAACATGGAAGCCACTGCACATTTTGTTTCTGAATAATCTCCTTTAAGTGTGAGATTTGTTTTATTTTTCATAACTCTATTGTTGCCAGCTACTAGCCACCACAGCTTTCATTGCTTGCCATAACTGCTTTTATGGCCAGGGCTCAGAATTTATGTCTGAGCTTTCTGGTCACTAGATTCAGGTTAGCAGGGATTCAAATGTCTTTGGGGTGGGGGTAACATTAAAGTTGTTTTATGCTACTCTACTTTATTGAAAAGCTGGCTCTAGAGTTTGGGTATGGCTCTGCCTTCTCTAGACCCAAGCATATTTTAAAGTTTCCTCTATGTCCTGTGTCAGGTGATCCCCCTAACTATGACAGGGAAAAGAAGCAAAGCAGAACAGCTAAAAAAAATTGCACTATTGCTGGGTGGCAGCAGCGGTGGCAGTGGCAGCGGCGGTGGCACACGCCTTTAATCCCAGCACTCGGGAGGCAGAGGCAGGCGGATCTCTGTGAGTTTGAGGCCAGCCTGGTCTACAGAGTGAGTTCCAGGAAAGGCGCAAAATTACAAAGAAACCCTGTCTCAAAAAACCAAAAGAAAAAAAAAATTGCACTATTGGTTTCATTTAACTGGCTAAAACTTTTGCTAAGATATAAAACTTACCTCAAGATTTGTAAGACTATTGAATGAAATTTCTGTACCTCAGAATTTATAAGTTATTGGGTATGGTTACAAATCAGTAATATCTGTAACAGAAAAGTTGGCTTAACACAAGAGTGTTCTAACACAAGAGTTGATAGTTAAAAGTCTATACATAGGTAATCTTAAAGAAACCATGTGTCCTGACACCATCTTAGCTTCTTATCATGTGTGTGTGTGTGTGTGTGTGTGTGTGTGTGTGTGTGTGTGTGAACACGGTAGAAGGAGAGAACAGACTTCCACAAGATAACCTCCACACACATACATACACACACATAAATAAATAAATAAATAAATAAATAAATAAATAAATAAATAAATGTAAAGCAACGCAAAATATTATAAATATAGGGAAATGTGTTGTGGAATAACTTTTTTTTGCACACTGTGAAGATGTGTTACTCTGGTTTAATAAAAAGCTGAACAGCCAATAGTTAGACAGGATTTCCAGACAGAGAGGACTCTGGGAAGAAGAAAGCGGAGATGCCAGAAGAGGCAGAGCAAGCAGGATGAGCAATACAGAGAAATGGGTTAATTTAAGTTTGAGCTAGTTAGAAACAAGCCTAAGCTGTTAGTTGAGCATTCATAATTAATAATAAGTCTCTGTGTCATTATTGGGGAGCCGATGATCCAAGCAAAAAAAAAAGTCCCAACTACAGAAATGTCGTAATAAAAGCCATTATTTGGTATATATATTCTAATAAAAGACAGAGAAAGTAAAACAATTGTTTAATTATAAATTGTGAATTTAGTATTTAAGGTGTTCTACAAAGTATTCTACTGTTAAGACCCTATCTTTGTTTAATTTCTGTTACTGTGGTAAAATTCCCTGACAAAAAGCAACTTGAGGAGAAAGGGTTTATTTAAGGTCAAATTCCAGGTTATAGTCCATTACAGTGGGGAAGTCAATGTGGCAGAAAACTAAACCAGCTCATCACGCCATACCCACAGTTAAGGACAGAGAGAAAAGAGTGAATGCATGCTGGATGGTGCTCAGCTTCCTCTCTACACATGTACATACAGTCCAGGATCCCTTGCATAGGAAATGGTGGCACTCACATAGGCCGTGTTTTCCCACATCAATTAACTAATCCAGACAAGTTCACAGGCCAACCTGATCCAGATCCCTCATCTAGTCTCTTTCCACACAACTCTGTATCATGTCAAGTTGACAAGGGGTGGGCTTGCGATGGATAATCTTAATCATGGTTGTCAAATTGACTGAATCTGGGATCAACTAAAAGGAAAGCTGTTTGGAATTCCTGTGAAGATTTTTGTTGTTGTTTTGGTTTTTTGAGACACTTTCTCTGTGTAGTCATGGCACTAGCTCTGTAGACCAGGCTGGCCTTGAACTCACAGAGAAGAGATCCACCAGCCTCTGCCTCCTGAGTGCTGGGTGGCAGTCAGTGTGCCACCACTGACTACCTGTCTTGGAGGGATTTTTTTGATCTTATGATTTTAAGTGGGAAGACCCACTCTAAATGTGGGCTGCTCCCTCTAGTGGCAAACCAGAGAAAAGACAGAATTTGCCTAATTGCCTTTTACTCTTGCTGGTAAACTCATTTATCTTGTTGTTGCTGCTACTGCTGCTACATTTCTCGCTGAACTTGGGACCTATATTTAGCCTTCCAACATGGACTGAATATGAGCAATTCTCCAGGAAACTTCCAGGTTTTCAGAGCCAAATGGGAGCAGCTATCAGGTTCTTAGCCTATCTGGTAAGACAGCTATTGAACACTCCATACCAAATTATGCAAACAAAACCAATAATTCCCTTTTAGTATATATTCATTATATCAGTTCTGTTTCTTCAGAGAACCCTAATACAGTTCCTGACATCAATGTTGTAGCTTTGAAATCAGAAACAATCAGAGCTCAATGTGATAAAGTATATTTACCCTGAACAAAGAATAAACATCCCCAAGTAGCCTAGACTGGTTGGCCAGCAAGCCCCAGGGATCCACCTATTTCTACTACCCAGTATTGGGATTAGAAGCATGTGCCACTATGCCTAGTTTTTTTTATGTGGGTTCTGAGGGTTGAACTGGGATTCTCATGCTTGCCTAGCAAGCACTTTACTGATTAAGCTATCTACTCCGCCCCTAAAATGTGTCAATATTAATTAATTAACATCTATATCATATCAACAAAAATTGTCAGTAGAAAACTAGGTAAGGAACATATGTAAATTATATTATCTTCATAATTTTTCTAAAACTCTTCTAAAAATAGTGCTTACATAAAAAGCACATGGTGGTAGTGCATGCCTTTAGTCCCAGCTTTTGGGAGGTGGAGGCAGGCAAATCTCTATGAATTTGAGGCCAGTCTGGACTACAAAGCAAGTTCCAGACAGCCAGGACTATGACTATTACACAGAGAAACCTTGCCTCAAACAACAACAACAACAAATAAATAAATAGAAGAAGAAGAAGAAGAAGAAGAAGAAGAAGAAGAAGAAGAAGAAGAAGAAGAAGAAGAAGAAGCATACACATGAGACAGAAATTCTTTAAAAAATAAAGATAACAGAATTCCAGATAAGTGGATAAGAATTTATTAAACTTCAGAATTAATAATGCATAAGGAAGTAGGTTTTTCAGGCCACATCTGTGTCCCAGGCCCCAACTCAGGCAGACACCCCCAGCTCAGCCATAGGCACTCCTGCCAGAAGATCAGGTAAACTGCCCACAGACCTTCCCCACTCTGCCTGTTACCCCAGACCCAGTTCTCAGAGTTGCCCCAAGTGCAGCAACAGAACAATAGCTGCAGCCCCTCCCCCATCCGTGCCTCCTGTGGATAGCACAGACATCCCAGACATAAATCCACACACCTAAGGACACCTGATTTTTTATAAAGACTCCAGAAATACACACTAGATAAAAGAAAGCAACTTCAACAAATTGTGCTGGTCAAATTGGATGTTGGCATGTTAGAAGAATGCATATAGATCCATGTTTATCACCAAAGTGAATTAAATATGTCAACATAAAGCCTGACACACTGAATCTGACAGAAGAGAAAAGGGGTAGACCTGAATGTATTGGTACAGGAGAAGACTTCCTGAATAGAACACCATTAGTGCAGGCACTAAAATCAACAATTAATAAATGGGATCTCATTAAACCAAAAAGCTTCTGTAAAGCAAAGAAAACCATCAATTGTACAAAGAGGCAGCCTTGAATGCCTGCCTAGGCAGACAGAATGGGAAAAGATTTTTACCAACTCTACACCTGATAGAGGTCTAATATCCAAAATATATAAAGAACTCAAGAAACTAGATATTAAAAACCAAATAATCCAATTAAAAATGGTGTACAGATCTAAACAGAATTCTCAATAGAGGAATCTCAAATGGCTGAGAAATGTTCATTATCCTTACCCATCAGGGAACTGCAAATCAAAACTACTTTGAGATTCCATTTTACATGTGTCAGAATGTCTAAGATCAATAACGTAAGTGACAGTTCATGATGGAGAGGATGTAGAGCAAGGGGAACACTCCTCCATTGCTAGTGGGAGAACAAACAGCCACTATGGAAATCAATATAGTGGTTCCTCAGAAAATTTGGAATTAATCTTCCTCAAGACCTAGCTACACCACTCTTGAACATATACCCAAAAGACACTCCATCTTACCACAAAGACACTTGCTTAACTATGTACATTGTGGCTTTATTTATAATAGTCAGAAACTGGAAGCAAACTAGATGTCCCTCAAATAAAGAATGGATAAAGAAAATGTGGTACATTTACACAATGTAGTATTACTCAGCAGTTCAAAAAAAAATGACATTATGAATTTTGCAGGCAAATGGATGCAACCAGAGAAAATCATCCTGAGTGAGGCAACACAGACCCATAAAGACAATATGGTATGTGTTCACTTATAAGTGGGTATTAGCTGTTAAATAAATAATAATCAAGCTACAAGCCACAGACACAGAGAGGTTAAGTAAAGAGGACCTCCCTGGGAAGGAGACATAGAATTGATTCTGCAGGTGGACTAGGGGCAGGTAGGCATGGGAGTGAGAAGGGTCAGCTGGAGGAAGAGAGATGGAGGCAAAGAATGCAGGTAGAGATAGCTGGAATTAGAGGACACTTGGGGGGCAGTAGGGAAATCTAGTGCAGTGGAATCTTTCTGGAACCTATGAGGGTGACCCTAGAACCTAGGAATAGAGCATCAGAGTCTAAACTGGCCATCTTTTGTATCTAGGCAAAACTTCCAGTGGTGGGACTGGACTACATTAGGTTGAGCTGTTGGTCAAGGAGGTTCCATGGAAATCCCTAAGCAACCCACACTGATGCTAAGACAGAAGGTCACTCTCTGAAAACTGAAAGTGGGGCCCCATTGATGAGGAAAACATCCACACAACTCATTGAACTTAGGTTCAGCTGATGAAGACATGGAGCCTTCACCCTACATTCCAATCTCTTTGGTTTGGGAAGGTACTCCACAGATAAGATAAACCTATAAGCCAATGCAGTCACAAAACCTCCCAGGTACAATCTTTCCTGCCTGCAAGATGTGCTGCAGAACTTGTGGTGGCCAACCAATGTTTGGTTTAACTTGAAGCCCAAGCCATGAGAGGGAGTCCATTTCCTACACTGCCTGGATGGCCAGGAACCAGAAACTGGAGAGCCGAGACCTAGTGTAGAATCAAACATGACTGGCAAATAAAATAAAATAAAATAAAATAAAATAAAATCAATGAAATGATTCCTGATGATATTCTGCTATACTTATAGATCAGTGCCCTGCCCAGCTGTCATAAGAAAAGCTTCCTCCAGCAGCAGATGTGAGTGAGTGCAAAGACCCATAGGCAGACATTATGCATGCAGAGAGAGTCTAAATTGGAGGTCTCCATCAGATTCCTTCCCTTGGAGACCTGAAAACCCCAGTGGAAGAAGGGAAAGAAAGATTGTAGGAGTCAGAGGGCATGAAAGACACCAGGAGAACATGGCCCACCGAATCAACTAAGCAGGGGTCACATGAACTCACAGAGGAGCCTGCATGGGGCTGCAACAGGTTCTCTGCTTGTATGTTATGGCTGTTAGCCTGGTGGCTTTGTGGGACTTCTAACAGCAGGAGTGTGTGTATCTCTGACTTTTTTGCCTGCCCTTCAGACACTTTTCCTCCTTTTGGGTTGCCCTGTCCAGCCTCAATAAGAGGGATTTTGCTTTGTCTTATTGTATCTTGTTTTGTCCTGTTTGGCTGTTATCTCTTGGAGGCCTGCTTTTTTCTGAAGAATAAATAGAGAGGGACGTGATCTGGGAGAGAGGGGAGGTGGGGTGCACTGAGAGGAGTGGAGGGAGAGGAAACTGTGGTCAGAATGTATTATATGTGAGAAGAATCTATTTTCAATAAAAAGAAAAAAGAATTAAATATCAAAAAAAGCAAAAGAAAGGAAAAAAAGAAAGTAGGTTTAAAAAACAAAAACAAAAACTGGGAACTGGAGTGACATTTGAGCAGGTAAGACTACTAGCTGCTCTTGGGAAGGACCCAGGTTGGGTTCCCAAAATCCACATGGCAACTCACAACAGTGAGAAAGCCCAGTTCCAGGGGATCCACCACCCTCTTCTGGCCTCTAAGGGCACCACATGCACATGTTACATGGAGGCAAAAAAAAAAAAAAAGTAACTGGCACACACAACGTGGTGCACACCTTTAATCCCAGCACTCAGGAGGCAGAGGCAGGAGGATCTCTGTGAGTTTGAGGCCAGCCTGGTCTACAGAGTGAGTTCCAGAAAAGACACCAAAACTACACAGAGAAACCCTGTCTCAAAAAAAAAAAAAAAAAAAAAAAAAGGAATAGTGAAAAGGAAAATGCTACAATGTGACTGAAATTGGATCAATAATGACTTGGTATGGAGATAAATGGATCAGTGGGGTAGAACAGACTCCAAAGCTAAAATCTAGTTGATATTACATTCTAATATATGACAAAAATATATCTCAATTGAATGGCATAAAGCACAAATTAGTAAGTGATGCTGGCACAACTGGCTACCCACCTGGTAGAACACGGTTCATTCTCTAAAATTACAAATAAAAAGGAATTCCAGATGGAGTAAATGCTTAAATATAATAAATAAAGCATCAAAAATTAGGGGGGGAAACCCAGGACACAGCATAATATACTATTTAACCAGAAAAAAAACATATTTGAGTTTATAAAAGTTAAAAACCATTTACGTTGCAAAAACTATTACAGACAAAGCTAATGGGCAGACACTATGGGCTTGGAACCTTTACCAGTCTACAAAAAGCACCTCAATATTGGTAAGAGACAAGCATCACAATGGGAAGACAGGGGGCAGATAGGAAAATGAAATTTGTGAGGACAAACCTGTGTAGCCATAGGGATGATACTGCTTGAACTAATTACTAATTAGAGAAATGTAATTAATGTAAATAATAACTATTAGTATTCAGGCATTTATACCAGCCTGCCCTTGGGGACCAAGTGACATCAGGACATGACAGCAGGACATGACAGCAGGACATGTCAGCAGCAGGGGCCAAGATGTGGCACTGTGGCTTCTGCCTCGAGAAGCAGTGCGCTCTCCCTACGTGCATGCACTATACCCTATAAAAAGCTTGCACCTTCTCTTCCAGCTCTCTCTTCCTTCCACCCTCATTCAGAGGCTGACCTGCTCCCCCCCTCATAAGCCTCTCAAGTGGGATCTGTTACATAATGTGACTTTGTGGTACTCCTTGGCTCCAACCTGCCAAAATACCTTTCTCCATTAAATCATTAAAATAACCACTCCATAGCTAATTAGATAAAAGAAAAATAAAACAATAGCAATTGCTAACAGAATGAGGAGGGGGAAATGCATATTTCTACATCTAATTTTGAAAGCAGTCCACTGTGCTTTGAATGAGGAATGTCCCCCATAGGCTCATGTGATTGAACAGTTAGTCCTCAGCTGATGGCTATGTTTAGGAAGGTTATGGGCCCTTAGGAAGTGGATCTTTGATGGGGGACATACATCACCAGGGGTAGGCATTGAGGTCATATAGCTTGGCCTACTTCCCATTCTATGTCTACTTCTGACTACTGATATGTGTAGTCAGGCTCCTGCGGCCATGCAGGCCCCAGCATGTGGTCTGTACACCCTCTGGAACGGTAAGCCCTGTCTCCTGTAAACTGCTTTTGTCAGCATTTTATCACAACAGAAATGAAACTAATACAGAGTCTGGTGAATATTTTACACGAAATACACCTCAACAAATCACACTTCTGGGAATCCATCCCATAAAAACAAGATAAAAGGACCAATCAAAGGCTTATGGCAGCATCCTCCTACTGTAAAGGGCAAGTAACAACAACAAGCATTCAAAGCAATGAGATAACAAATAATGGCACACATTACTATTATTATTAAAGCATACATTAAGAAGAATATACATCAGAAGAATTTTCTTAGAAGCATCTTAAGTGACAAAATGTGATATAGGAAACTGTGGCTTTATTTTTAAAAACCAAATTTTGTGCAAAAATTGTTGATGTTTATATGCCAAAGTATGTCTGTCTTTGTCCTTCTCTCTGTCTGTGTGGTTGTAAGGAACAGAGACAAAGAAAGAGAGAGAGAATGTGACCAGGACACAACACAAAAGGTTACTAACCAGCTTGCTAGCACTCAGTACTTACAAGGTTGAGAAGAAAGGAGACAGTGACATGACTCCATTTATGTCAAGTAACATCCAATCCATGCTTACCTGAGGACTAGGAATGCAGCATGAGTGGCTGGAGCATCCACTCCTCTCACAGTCCCCACCCTTAAACCACTTCACCATCATCTGCGTTTTCCTATCCTTATAACTCCCAGTTTTGAACAATGTCTCCCATATTTTCTGCATTTTATGAGAATCCTATTGTTAATTAATGGTTAATTGTTAACTCATGTTTTATGTAAGATCATTTTTAGACATGACTTTTCAAGTTGGTGGCTAGGAGGTTTTAGTTTAAACGAGAAAGGTCCCTATAGGATCATGGATTTGCATGTTTAGTCCTCAGTGGAACAAAGAAGGATTAGAGGGTACAGATGGTGTGGTCTTGTTGGAGGAAGAATGTCACTAGGGGTGGACTTTGAGGTTTCAAAAGCCCATGCCAGGTGAGTGGCTTTCTACCTGCTGCCTGTAGATCAGGATATCAATCTTAGCTACTTCTCCAGCACCATGTCTTTCTGCCTGCTACCATGCTACCCATGTGATGATAATAGGCTAAACCTCTGAAACTGTAAGCATGCCGTCAATTAAATGCTTCCATCTATATGAGTTACCTTGGACATGGTGTTTTCTCACAGCAATAAAACACTAAGAGGGGGTGCACAATTTTACATATAAATGCAAATACATAGCTATATACAAATAAATTAGAAAACTAAGAATTCAGTCATTATAAACTGACTATAAAATGCATATCAAATGAAAACATGTTGTTGAAAATATATCAGAGTTCCAGCAATAAATAACTGAGATATTAATTACAAATATATACTTTAAGGAGACTAGAGAGATGGCTCAGTGGTTAAGAACACTGGCCACTCTTCCAGAAGAATCAGATTCAATTCCTAGAATCTGCTTGGAGCTTCACAACCATGCTTAACTCCATCCAGTTTCAGGAGATTCAACTCCCTCTTCTGTCATCCTTGGACACCAGTAATACACATGGTATATAGACATACATTCATACAAAACACCCATACACATAAAATCCAATAAATTTTACTGCACACCAATGTTTTTAAGAAAAGAGGCAGCTGTTGAAGGTATTCTCAAGGCCACTGGGACAGGTTCCATTCAGGAGGAAATAGGAAAGAGTGGTAACCAGCTTTGCTGTCATATCTCTACATTCTGTTATCATGCTTATTACAACAATTTTACAAAGAAATATTACTTTTGAAGCATGAAAACATTAAAAAAAGATAACATAAATAAACTATGATTTAGTATCTAATTCATAGGCTCTGTTGAAAAGACTATATATAATAATTCATGCAAAGTGTTTAGCTCATTCCCAACATGTTGTAAATGCTCAATAAAGGTTAACTATTTTATTTTTAAAAAGTTGTGAAGCTGAAAAGTCAAAGCCTTTGAAAATGGTATTACATAGACTTGACACAGTCACCCTCACTCTGAATCTGCTCTCCTTTAGACTGTAAGGGCTTGTACTATGGTAATAATAGTATTCATTAAACAATTCTATTATCAGAAAAATAAAACTACAATTAGGTAAATACATTATTATACAATAAAACGGAAATGGCAATTTTTTGCCTTGAGAACATTAAGAACTTCAAGAACCATCTTTAGGCATTGTGCTCTGTCCTAACATTTGAAATGATAAATACTTGGGTCCTGGATATGGACTCCATGTTGGGGGAGACTTGAGATGACATATTAGGAAGCAGTACAATAGTTCTTCTTGAACTCTGCCCAAGAGAGAAGTTTATTCCCAACAAAGAAACGCCACTTTGACTGTGGACTACCTACAAACACTCCATCCTAGTTATAAACCATGAGAACTAAATCTGGCCATTGGTGCCACTATTATCCAAAAAAACATCAAAATATCAAAACAGCTTCACAAATGTTGTAGACATGCTAGTCTTACTACTCACATGGAATCCACCTTTTCTTCGGGACCTTGCACTTGACCTGTCACAGTCCCTTTGCTAGTATTCTTCACCCAGCCAACCACTCCTCTCTTCTTAGCTTCTCCTTCTGTGTACTGATTTCAGGAAAAAAAACAAGAGAGGTCAAGTCCGTCGTTAGAAGTTAATTGTTAATTGTGTGTTAATTTATTTATTATATGAGTGCTTGTGACAGATGCTGCTAGCTGCATATACAAAAATCCATCTCCCTTTCTTCTTAACAGAACTCTAATTTTCACCTAATAACAGAAAATGACCTACATTTCCAAGCCTTTTTATCATAATGGTGGACAGTAAGACATAAGTGAAGACACTAGTCACGTCTTAGGAAAGCTCTCCCACAGGGACTGACTCAGAATATAAGACTAAAGCAACTCACAGCCACTTTGAAACCATGAGGCCTTAGATGTGACTTGTTAAGAGCTTTAATATGCCAGGAAACAGAGAAAAAAGTAGGGGATGCAATGTGAGTCAGGAATGAGAAGTTGTCTTTAAGCAGGGGTGGAGTAGGGAAGTTATAGAAATATTCTGGAACTAGATAACAGTAACAGTTGTGAAATACTAAATATATTAAGAAAAACACTGTATATACCACATAATATGAATATATATATCAATTTCTAAAAATTCTATAAAAACAGAAGGAGAAAGTGAAAATGGGGCTGCGGTATAGGCCTCCATACCTCTACCTGAAGAGCAAGGTAACCATTTGCCAGTTTTTGCTCACTACACCTTCCTCACTTCTCCTATGGCTCCATAGGAAAAAATTCCACAGTGCAGATCACCTTGAAGTACTGTAAGCAGAACTCAGTGGTTGTGATTTCTCAGGCTTTTACAATTTGTTGCTGGAGAAGAAAACCTCTTGCACTCTAGCAGTATTTACTTCCATGGGGAACATTCACTACAGTGATGGTCCTGAGTGCTCTATCTTGTCTGTGTCTTCAACAGGGATGTGCAGTGACTCATCTCATGAATTCAGGAGACACATGTAGTACCAGTAAAGTTTATGCCTTGCTCTCATGCCCACGAGGGTGCATACATTTAATCTGTAATACAGATTATTATAAAGCCCCTTATGTACACATACATGCCACTTTCCTGTCAATAATTCAGAGAATGAAAGAGGATATTGATTATTGGACCCTTTATTTTAAATCCTTAGGAATCTGTCAAGTGGATCTCCAGTCCATTAACTTTCTGAAGCATCAAGCCATATAGAAATCGATAAAGTTCCCAGCCCACTTGACATCTTCTAGAATCTTTCCAAGAGGCCTGGCCCTTAGTTTGATGTGTACTGTGTGCCATCTAAACAGGCAAATGCGCAGTTTATCAGCTGTGACTGGAGCAGAACATGCCAGGTTAGGGCCTCTGTTGAAGAACAGGCTTCTGTGGTCTGTCAAGTTCTCTGCTCCCATCCTGCTTTCACTTCGCTTAATAAAGAAATAAGGACCTATTATGACACAACTGCTCTGGAAATTGGGACAGACATAGGCTCCTTCAGCCATGAAATACTCAAGTGCAATGTGCTGCTCAGTCAGGCTCAATCGGCAGCAACCTGTTCCTTATTGGATGGAAAGAGAGTCAGAGAAAACTGAGTATTTGCAAA
This sequence comes from Peromyscus leucopus, assembly GCF_004664715.2. Taxonomy (NCBI): domain Eukaryota; kingdom Metazoa; phylum Chordata; class Mammalia; order Rodentia; family Cricetidae; genus Peromyscus; species Peromyscus leucopus. The sequence goes on along the minus strand of NC_051071.1, from coordinate 4,246,367 downwards.
AGAAATATACCTTAAATCTACAAGGAAACACTGACAGTCAAAGAAACCATATGACAAATTTAAATGGCTGAATCCATTGTTTGTATCATATTTATATACTGTAAATATACTTAGGATCTGAATGCAGGAAGTGAGTTACATATCAGCCTTTAATGATTTCAAAATAGTGTTCACTAATTAAATAAAATGTGTTTGCTTACATGGTTTCACATTGTATGATATACTTTGGACATTTCAAAACCTTCATTGTCTTTCTTGTCCCCTCCACTTGTCTCTTCCCACTGGTCAGCTTCCCTTAATGATTTTTAACAACTTTAATTACCAAAACAGATTTCCTTTTAAGGAGTAAAATTCTGCTTAACCTTTCTCCATGGTCAAGGGGCTATTCCTTGGAGCTATATGTCATGTTAGCATCTTTCAAACAGTCCCATGCTACTCTTCTCAGAGCTAACTATCGCTGCACTGCAATTTAGTTTAAAGCAATTTGAAGTCCCCACCAGAGGCACAAGCCCTGTGGGGGACAATATAACAAGCCCTCAGCCTGACCTTCAAAATATTACCCTTCCTGAGATAGTGAGAGATGCAGACCTGCTTACACAAATAAGTGCAGGGGGAAAATAGCATAAATGAAAGGAAATGAAAGCAGGGAATGTAACAGAACTATCAAGAAAATGGAATAATAACACAAATGTGAGGAGCTAGAGTCAGCATAATTGCACTCCTTGACTCTAATGTACTTAAATTTCTAACTTCTAAAATTCAGGTTTTCTATTTATTTGTCTATACAAGGGAAGATATGTATGTGTAAATCATGTGACAAGGCCATTGATAATTCGTCATGGTTTATATCTGAAGTAATATTTCTTTCCCTTTTTCTTTCTCTTCCCTCCTTCAACCTCCTTCCCCCTATCTTTCTTTCCTTTGAGGCAAGATGTCATTATGTAGCCCAGCTATGTAACTGGCCTTAACTTTGTGATCCTCCTGCCTCAGTTTCCCGAGTGTTGGGATTATAGATATGTACCACTATACCCAGCTTAAACAAACTTAGAGAAAACTATTTATATCATATTCCAATAAGTTTGTCCTATTCTAAAACCTAGTTACTACTGTCCAAAACAAACTCCTAGCCTTCTAAAGCACATGGAAACTAGCACATGGCCAGGATGCATTTCTAAGAGTGTTAGTATTCACCAGAAAGCTGATAAACACCAAATCATCTATACAGTTAACCAGTTTTCAATTCTCCCTCCCCTTTTTTGAGATAAGGTTTCACCATCTAACAAACCTGGCTGTAGACTACAAACTCATTTTGTAGACCAGGCTGGTCTCAAATTCATAGATCTCTGAGAGGGCCAGGCAAGTATCATAACAGCTTGCCCTAATAACTCAGTTAAGAACACCTGCTGCCCAGACTGTGGACAAGCAAGACACTGACAAAATAAAGTCAGTCTTCCCCAAGTTCCTCCTCTATAAGGAAAACTTTTACCTTATGGACCTAGAAGCCAAAGACAGATGCTATCCTGCCAATGCTATGAAGACTACAGGAGCCTGGGATGATGGCAGTCTGGGTAATGGGTAGTCTCTGTCATTTTTTAAAACAGATTTGAAAGCTGTTTGGTTTGTACTCAGAATTTATCCTTCTCAGATCTCTGATGGTATTGATGACTAGGCTGGCTATTCCTTTGTCAGCTGAGCAGCAACAGATAACCAGAGTCTTCCATAAGGCTGCAGCCACCTTGTTAATTCATTGATCAATATAAATTTTAGGGGTCTGAAAGAAGATATTTTAAAAAATAGAATGCAATTTATGGAGATATATAGAGGATGGCCTAAGATTTATGAAAAATATTACAAAATTTCTTTCCTATGCCATACTGTCATTACATTAAAATTTCAAAAATTTGAAGTTTAACATTAATAGAATCCTGACAAGCTAATAGAGCAATGACTGCTTATTGTTTGGGTCACAAGCTCAAGATTTTAAATTTCTTTTGGTTATCTTCTAAATATAGACTTACAGATGCTTTTCATTGGGTCAAAGACATTTCAGTCCAATCTATAGCTGGCTTTCTGGACAGAAGAAAATATACATGCTTTTTAACCCAAATCTGCAGCTTTTGCTAGGACTCAAAGATGAGTCTACTCCTGCTGTTTTACACATATATGTTACCTGCTTTTTCTACAATATGGATTTCAATACAGATTGATAATATTTATATATCTGGAATTTTACATCTTTTTATAAAATGAAAATTCACATAAACTTCAAAGAATCAAAAAAAGTCATGAAACTTGATCCACTTCTCACAGGTCAAAAGGATTCTGAATAAATACAGCTGAAGTTCCCCCATCTGTCTATTCCTGAAAATGGTATTTTTCTCTCTCCTGGTCTTGGTACTTCTCTCCCTTCCTCAATTACTGAGACCATGGGTCCAAAGGTTCCAAATAAGTTGATAAATTTTAACTTCTGTTCCTAGTTTGTATCTGTCTTGACAGGTTTCCACTTGGCTGACAAACACATCCAAGTTGACTATAATTTGCTCCAAATGACCGTGAGCCTTGAGCATTCTGAAAGCTGATGCAGACTAATCCATCTGATGTTAATGCTGTCTCTTTAGCTGGTCAATGAACCAGATGCTTCTAAATTCCCTCCTTGACTTTAACTAATATTCTGGCTTTCCAGGACCCTGACAACAACATTCTAATGTAAGCAGGAAGTAATTACAGAAGCAAATATGTTGCCCTTGTCCCCCCCCCCCCCAATGTTAGATTAAAAAGGGAATTTCTTGGGCTGGAGAGATGGCTCAGAGGTTAAGAGCACTGCTTGCTCTTCCAGAGGTCCTGAGTTCAATTCCCAGCAACCACATGGTGACTCACAACCATCTGTAATGAGATCTGGTGCACTCTTCTGGCCTGCTGTCATATATGCTGTATACATAATAAAAAAAAATCTTAAAAAAAAAAAAGGGAATATCTTGTCATAGGGAACCTGAGATAAAATAACTGGTCCCCATTCCTATTTCCAAGTTCCTTCTAGATAAGGAACTCTGTTGGCCATTGCAGGGCCTTTGGCCCTTCTGTTTCTGCTAATTGCTATTAGCTCTTACATCACTGATGCCTTAACTAAATAATTCCTGTCTGGGTACCACTAAACCAATGATGCTAAAATCCCAAATATCAGGCCCTGGATCAAACCCATGACAAACCTGACGTGACAAACTTGAAGATGGCAATAACCGAATAAGGAAAGGCTCACTTTGCCATTGGTAATGGGAAATGATCTCTGGTTGGAACAACCTCTGCATGACTATCCCCACCTCTGTAATCTCACTCATAATCCAATGATCGTTAGCTTCCTGATCCAACTGATGGGATACCTGATGGGCATATCCTTCTGGCTTAACTCCCTGTGTTAATGTTCAGGTTTTAGATCAAACTAAAAATTTCTGTGTCCTGGTCCAGTTAAGTCCAAGAATAGTCTACTACCCTAATGATAAAATCTTTTACCAATTAAAACCATCTCCAAGATTAGAGATGACGTACTACTCAAGTGGGGAATGAGAAGGCCAGGCAAATATCATGACAGCCTAATAACTCAGTTAAGAACTAGGCCTGGGTCCCTGCTTTTTGGAACTGAGCAAGCAGTTTCTGAAGAAGAGCCATGAACAAAAGACAATCTGTCTCCAATACCCCTGTCAAAAAGGGAGGAGAACTGTACATACTAGGCCAGCCCCTGCCACAACAGCTCAAGGACAAAGCCTGGGACTTGTCCAGGCTTTCCCCAAACTATAAAACTATAGCACTGACTAGTCCTGACTAGTCCTAGCCAATTAGACCATACTAATATGATTGCCTCTTACTTGAGCCAATCATATCAAAAGTGACCTAACTTCCTTAGGACCTCCGCTTGGCTAATAAATGCTCTTGTTGATTGCATACATCGATGATGATCTTTTGTGGGACTTCTGCAGGACCCTAACATATAGTACATTACCTGAGAACTTGCCATTGGACTTCCATCCCATTGAGCATCTGATCAGTGAGTGTGAGCACTCTTTGTCTCAGTTTGTGTTCTGTTAATATGTTGCTGTTCTGTTCCATGTGTTCATGTCTATAAGAAACTCAAGCTAAGTAAGTCCAGGCCTGAATCTAAGTGCATGCATCAGTAGCATTTACAACATGTGGGTTGGGAGACATCCTTAACTGCACCTTGGTTGGGACTTTGGGACCCCTTTGGTTGAACTGAGATAAGCAGGTCACTCCTACCACGTGGGGCTTAATTCAATGGGTTACAAATACTTGTCATCATTTGGGGAATTGGTTACAAATTATTATTGGTCATGATAAGAACAGAACTACTCAAATGTTTCATGTTGAGGTTTTTATATATTGATGCAAATTCAGAATTATTTTGTTATGAAATATATCTATTTCTGCTCGTATTTGAAATGTCGTACCTATGCAATGTTCTGGATTGCTGAGAAAAAAAACACAGAAAAAGATTTTGATTAAAATATGCATATTGTCTGGGAAACAAGGGAGAAGACAGAAAACTGGAATAATGAAGGGAAGGGAAAGGAAAAAAGAATTTGTCTATGTCTGGCTGAAGCAGAGGAGCAAAGATAGGAAAAGACAGACTTGAAGATACATGGGAAGATGTAGAAGGCCAGAGGAGATATGAACTATACTGAATGTGAAAAGAAACTATAAAATATATTGGAGATTTGACCATATTGAATTAATTCTAGTTGGGTTTTTCATTTTCAAAATAACTGATGATTTTTGACTGCAGAATATTCATACTGAAAAAGAGGTCATGTTCTTTAAAGAAGAGAAAGGAGGACTAAGGTCCAAAATCATTATGTTACAACCTTCCAAGTCAAAGGGTTCTATATGTTTGGCCTCCTATAAAATGACAAAGGTAAAACTATTCAGAATTTCATAGAGAAGTACAAACCTGTTTCTTAAAATTGTCAACTTCACATCTATGACCTATAAATGAAACTGCAGTCTAACTGCTCCTGTAATATCTGTCTATAGATAGGGAAAATGCTTATAAAATATACTTATAAAAGAAAAACAGAACCTGAGAGGTCCATTTGAAAAACATATATACAAGGTATAGCAACAGCCTTGTTATTATTACCAAACTTAGAGATGTTTTCAAAATTAGGCCTAAATTTGTTTAGTTCAAATATATTTAGTAGATAATGGTCCTCAAATTTGTCAAAGATCTAATGAAAATGGCATTTAAATTACTTGATAAAAACTTACTATGACAAACAGAGACTCCCAGCTCCCAGCAATGACACCCAAGGTCTCCAAAGAAGACATGAGATAACAGAAGAATGATGCCACCTGGATTACTGATAGCACTGACCACTGGGCAAGATGCCCTAATGCAACACCTGCTGCCAGGACTAATGACTATGCTTAAAAGTAAAATCATATCTAAAGTGACCTAACTGCCTTAGAACCTCCCCTTGGCTATGCTTAAAAGGAGCCCACACATACCTCTCAGGGTCTTCACCATCTTGCTTTTGTGTGGGATAGCAGGTCCCAGCATGTTGGAATAATAAATGCTCTTGATGATTGCATATGTGCATGGTGGTCTTTTGAGGGGCTTCTCCAGGACCCTAACAGCTCTACCTGTCATTACATCTCAAATGCTGGTACTAAAGGCTAGTGCCATACTACTTGGCTCCTTTTCAATTCTTTAGAGTCTGTTATTTTATGGAAGAAATATAACTAAACATCCACAGAAACATTGTAAGCTAATGCACAGCTACAAGTGCACTAAAGACTCAGCTTCCAGTCCCAAATCCTCAGGGAAGCCTCAGCTCCCACCTCTGGTAACAGAAATTCACAGGAAAAATAAACAAAACCCATGGAGCATCTATGCAATGTAGAAATTTGTAAAATGGAAAACTGACAAAGAAGAAAAAGTTAAAATAACTCTACAGTAGAGAAACCTGCAAACACTACCTTAGGTGACTGAGGTCAACATGAACTGTCATGAGTCTCAGTGACACTTGTGATATTCAATGGAAATGGGACATTACCTCTGGGGTCTTCTGTTGTCAAATCCCTAACCTGGTCTTCTCGTGTCAAAACTATCAGACAAGGGCCAGCAAGTATGGCTCATGGGAAAAATACTACTCCAAGGTTGACTACTGAGTTCAATCCCAGGACCCATATTGTGGAAGGCAAGAAACTAACTCCCTGGGCTGAAGAGATAGCACAGTGGTTAAGAGCACACATGCACTGTTCTTTTAAGACCTGAATTCAGATTCTAGCAGCCAGCCTTACACTTCACTGTCATTATCAGCAGATTTAGTGAGACAACTTGGAATTCTTAAAGGGAAGGGAAGTAGTTTTTAAAAAGAGAGAGTTTTTCCCACATTAAAAAATGGGAAACACTATTATGATGGAGGAAGTTAGGCCTCTGTATGATTCTACAATGGAAGATTTAATTGAACAGATGAATGAGGGGGAAAGTAATTTGGCCGGGATATAAACATTATCAGTTTGGCAATTCTTGTTTTATCCCTAAAAAAGTTGGTTGATATGAATGCCAAGATTGTTGCTGGAGGGCTTCTCCAAGCCCCACAGTCCCACAATCCACGTATAAAATAATCACTCAGACGCTTATATTACTTATAAACTGTATGGCCGTGGCAGGCTTCTTGCTAACTGTTCTTATATCTTAAATTAACTCATTTTTATAAATCTATACCTTGCCACGTGGCTGGTGGCTTACCGGTGTCTTTACTTGTTGCTTGTCCTGGTGGTGGCTGCAGTGTCTCTCTCCTTCTTCCTGTTCCCCCAATTCTCCTCTCTCCTTGTCCCGCCTATACTTCCTGCCTGGTAACTGGCCATCAGTGTTTTATTTATATAAAGTGATATCCACAGCACTTCCCCTTTTCTTCTTCTTTTTTTTAAAAAGGAAGGTTTTAACTTTAACATGGTAAAATTACATATAACAAAACAATTATCGAGCAAGAATTACAGTTACAATATTAAAGAAGTTGTCCTATCTATCTTATATTTGTGAGTTTAAGGTTTTATATCTAACTTATCTTTTATCATAACTGAGGAAATTACAACTATCTAGTCTTTAACCACATCAAAGACCTCAGAAGGATATAATATTACCTGAGAAATGGGAGAAGGATGTATGTAACTTTCGGGAGTCTTGCAGGGTAGACAGAGACAGCTGACAGCCTGGACAGTCACCTAATGTTCCTTTGTAAAGTTGGGGCATCTGTCTTTAGTTTACAGGGCTAGAGTCTCTCCGTCTTTTTTTTTTTTTTTTTTTTTTTTTTTTTTTTTTTTTTTTTAGTGTCCCGTAGAATGTCTGGCAGTTTTCTCTGCAAAGCAGGAACCTGAAGGACCATCTTGTCAAGCAAAGTTCAGTGGTCATCCTTTTATGGGTCTTGCATATGCAGTCGATCAAGCAGTCCAGGCAAGAACAGTTTCTTGCCCGAATGGCTATCTTTGCCAAGGTGAAGATAAACTCCATATGGAGTGTCTTCGATGCCCATCCTCCTCTCCGAAGCAAATCCAGTGTTGTCAGGAGCAGACATGTCTCACTGTCCAGAATGTCTAAATTTTTTAAACATTTTAAATGCCATATTCTGTAGGTCTTTGAAGTGTTTAAAGACTACCTATCTATCTGAAATATATCTATGTATACCTAGAAGACTTAACTAACATGGCTATAAATATGATTATCATAGATGACTAATTATTTCTTAATTATCCATTACAATTTTTTTTTTTTTTGGTTTTTCGAGACAGGGTTTCTCTGTGTAGCTTTGCGCCTTTCCTGGGACTCACTTGGTAGCCCAGGCTGGCCTCGAACTCACAGAAATCCGCCTACCTCTGCCTCCCGAGTGCTGGGATTAAAGGCGTGCGCCACCACCGCCCAGCATCCATTACAATTTTAAATGAGTTACAAAAACATAATACCTCAAACAAGAATAGAAATATATATATATATAATAACAAAATTTACTTCAAGTTTGTATCAATGAACTAAAATTTATACCAATGTAAAACATTTTAAATATAAACTAAAATCTATACCAATGTAAAACATTTTAAACAAGTTGTTCTTTAAAAGTAGGTTAATTAATCTACCCTTTTATCTTATCATCTATATATCCTATATATCTATATCATATCCCCTTTTCATTTTTAGAAAGAGATCGCATTTATAATCAACCTGTTTTAAATAAAAATATTGGTTTTTCTCTGTCCCACACCAGAGGGCTCTTTTGATTTGGGACAGAAGAATCTCAACCATTTTTTTTAAATATGTCTGGGTTTAGAGGGGGAGTGAGCCAATTCCACCTCTAAAGCCAGCTTGGTATATTTGGGAATTTGGGCATAGCATCTCTTACTACTTCCTGCTGGAGGGGGCACTGTATCTTATGGGGACATAAAGAAAATTTTAGGCCTATGAGGTAGTCCGTGAGGCTGTATTGTGTGAACCAGTTGCCTTGAAACCGCTCTGGATGTTAGATTATCTGGGCCATGGTGTCATCGGAGACCTTTCAGGGGGTCTTGGCTGGTGAGACCTGATGTATCTTAATCTGGAACAAATCCATAGCCTATGGCTTTCTGTGGAAACAAAAGCAGAACCTCTTTTCCAAAGCAACATATCCTTAAATCCAAATTTTGAAGTCAAGATACCTTTAAAATATACATATTGGTTTAATTTAACATCTTTTTTGATCAAATGTTTATTTGCAGTTAAAAATCCCAAAGACAACACAATCCAGATTCTCTGTGTAATATTCATCTTTACGTGGCTTTTTTATATTAATTTATCTTTTTTTATCTCTTTTAAGCCTACGTATATTTTACACACATTGTAAATAATTTTATCTGAATCAGTCTTATTGTGAATCTATTGCTTTAAACTGCATTATTCTAAGACTGAAATGGCGCTGTGGCTGCTGGCTCCACCCACTTCAGCTTCCCAACATGGCATTTTCCGCCAGTTCTGTGAGTCATCAAGTCTCAGAAATAGTGGGTCTAAGCTTTTATCAAAGCAGCGTGTAGCCCAGAAACCTTTTTTTTTTAAATACTAGTAAAGACTAAATCTACCACACAGCGTAATGTGCTGCTGGCAGACGCCTCATTCCCGCCATACTGCCGGTCAAATGTAAACGCCAGGAACCCGCCAGTGTTCAAACCTGCGTTTTGCGGCGTCTAGCTGCTCATATGAGACATGAAGCAGGAACCTGGTTTTGGCTCTGTTTAGAATTGGTTATTAAATATTCTCAGATTTAAGGTGGAAACTCGAGCCGTTGGGCACCATTTGTTGCTGGAGAACTTCTCTCCAGGTTCCACCAAGCCCCGCAGTCCCACAATCCACATATAAAATAATCACTCAGACACTTATATTACTTATAAACTGTATGGCCGTGGCAGGCTTCTTGCTAACTGTTCTTATATCTTAAATTAACCCATTTTTATAAATCTATACCTTGCCATGTGGCTGGTGGCTTACCGGTGTCTTTACATGTTGCTTGTCCTGGCGGTGGCTACAGTGTCTCTCTCTTCTTCCTGTTCCCCCAATTCTCCTCTCTCCTTGTCCCGCCTATACTTCCTGCCTGGTCCTGTCCTGCCTATACTTTCTTCCTGGCCATCAGTGTTTTATTTATATAGAGAGATATCCACAGCACAAGATGGCCTCAAAAAGGTTACTAAAGAAAAGAATGCAATTTTGACTGATAAGTTAAAAGTCTTAGAAAAGCTCACTAAAACAGATAAAAGAGATATTCAGACTCAGACAGAGGAATTTAAAGGAGAACCAACCTCACCATTACATTATAAAACTAGAGAGGAACAGTCCAAAGTTATCAAACAACCAACCTTAATTTATCCAATCACATTATGGGAACAACTGCCAAATGACAGGTGTCCCGAGGCTATGCAAGAGCTGCTGGGGGATAATGCTTTTGTACACTGGTTTAATAAAACACTGATTGGCCAGTAGCCAGGCAGGAAGTATAGGCAGGACAAGCAGAGAAGAGAATTCTGGGAACAGGAAGGCTGAGTCAGGAGACACTGCCAACTGCCGCCATGACAAGCAACATGTAAAGATACCGGTAAGCCACAAGCCATGTGACAACTTATAGATTAATAGAAATGGGTTAATTTAAGATATAGGAACTAGATAGCAAGAAGCCTGCCACGGCCATACAGTTTGTAAGCAATATAAGTTTCTGTGTTGTTTACTAGGTTGAGTCTGAGCTGCTGTGGGACTAGCGGGTGATAGAGATTTGTCCTGAACAAGGGCCAGGAAAACTCTAGCAACAACAAATGGTGCTAAAACATGGGGCAAGAGTTTCTAGACAAATTTCTAAGTTGTCTTATTAAATAAAAAATAAATAAAAAAAAAAAAAAAAAAACAAAACACGGAGCCAGAAATAGGGGTGAAAATCTGACAAAGATCAGAGGAATCAGAACAGCCACCAGCTAAACTTACCTCACCACACCGCAGCTTCCAAAGTGAGCTATTTCCTGTCTACCTAGGCCTTTATTACCTTGCTGTTCAGCCTTCTCATTGGCTATATTAGCCTAGCTACCTCACCTCCTTGCCACTGCGTGTCTGTACAGACCTCCAGGTCTCTATGGTTGGTAATTGGATTAAAGGTGTGTGTCACCACACTTGGCTCTGTTTCCTAGCATAGCCTTGAACACACAGTGATCCAGACAGATTAAGGGCATGTGCTAACATTGCATGACTTCAGTTTTTACTAATAGTGGCTGACCTTTATCCTCTGATCCTCAGATAAATTTTATTGGGGGACACAGATAAATTATCACCACAAGAGTTTCCACCTAAAGCCTGAGAAAGCTTTAAAAAATAAGATTCTAAAATGGAGCTAAAAACAGCTTCCTAGTTGTGTCTGTCAGGCAAGTCATGAGCTACAGTATGGTGGGTTCACAACAGCATGTGGGCTTGACTTGCAGCATGGCAGATTCCTACCACAGTACACAGAGGCGTCTCCAAGCCACACATTACACTGTGGTGGATTTAGCCTTTTCTAGTACAGACAAAAAAAAAAAGACCCACTGCCTCCCAGAGTCAGTGGACAGCATGGCTCCCAGAGCTGGCAGGAAATTACTGCCACCATATTGAAATGCTGAGGTGGGCAGAGTCAACAGCCAAGGCTGCCGCTTCAGTACTAGTCACTGCAGTTTAAGGCAATAGATTCACTATAAGACAGATTCAGATGGGATACACCCTACACAGTTTACATTGTGTGTAAAAATGTACATAGGCTTGTAAGAGAGAGGGAAAGAAATATAGACAGTTATATAAAAAATAGAAAGTTTTAAAAAATAAAATCTTTAAAGAGAAAGTAAAAGTAATATAAAAAATAAGCCACATAAAGATGGAAATCACACAGGGAGTCTGGATTATGTTGTCTTTGGGATTTTTAACTGCAGAAAAACATTTGACTGAAAAGGCTACTCAGTTAAACCAATATGTATATTTTAAAGGTATCTTGACTTCAAAACTTGGATCTAAGGTTATATTGCTTTAGAAAAGAGGTTCTGCTTTTGTTTCCACAGAAGATGAGAACCTATGGATTGCTTCCAGGCTCATATGGTTTGATCAGCCAAGATCCCCTGAGAGGCCCAGATGATCCAACATCCAAAATCAGCTTCAAGGCAACTGGCTCAGACAGTGCAGCATTATAGACCACTCCAGTCAGGACTTGACCATAATTCTTAATTTTCTCAGGATCCCCATTAGATTGCCAGTGCCCTCATCCAGCAGGAAGTAGTATAAGAAGCTATGTCCAAATTCCCGAAATATTGTTTATGAATGTTTATTTTTATTTAAAGCAGGTTGGTTATAAATGCCATCTCTTTCTAAAGAAGAAAAGGGGATAGTATAGATATGATAGGATAAAAGGGTAGATTAATGAACATACTTTTAAAGAGCAACTTGTTTAAAAATGTTTTATATTGCTATGGATTTTAGTTTATTGATACAACTTTAGAGTTGATTTTGTTTATATATATATATATTTTTCTACTCTTCATTTAAGGTATTATGTTTATGTAACTCATTTAAATTGTAAAGGATGATTAAGAAATACAGATTAATAATTAGTCTTCTACGATAGTCAAACTTATAGTCATCGTAAGTTTTCTAGGTATACATAGATATAATTCAGTTAGGTAGGTAATCTTCAAACACTTCAAAGACCTACAGAATATGGTATTTAAAATGTTTTAAAAACTTAGAATTTCTGGACAATGAGACACATCTGCTGCTGGTAGCACTGATTTACTTCAAAGAGAAAGATGGGCATTGAAGACACTCCATGTGGAGTTTATCTTCTTCTTGACAAAAATAGCCATTTAGGCAAGAAACTGTTCTTGCCTGGACTGCTTGACAAAATGTTGTATTGACTGGACATGCAGGACCCATAGAAAGGTGACCACTGAACTTTGCAAGGTCAGATGGCCCTTCAAGTTCCTGCTTCACAGAGGAGACTGCCAGACATTCTACAGGACACAGAGAGAAGAAGCATCTGAGAGACTCTAGGCCTGTAAGCTGAAGAATGGATGCCCCAAGATTACAGAAGAACTTTGGATGACTGTCCAGGCAGGCAGCTGTCTCTATCATTCTGGACTTTTGGAAGTTGCTTACAATGCTCTTCCTGTTCACTAAAGTAATATTGTATCCTTCTGAGGTCTTTGATGTAGTGAAGACTAGAAGTTATAATTTTGGTTTTCCTTGGTTATGATAAGAGATAAGGTAGATATGAAACTTTAGACTCACAAATATAAAATAAATAGAATATTTTCTTTGAATTTGCCAAATATAAATAGAGTAGATATTGTAACTGTTAATTCTTGCTTGATAACTGTTTTGTTTTGTATAATTTTACTATGTTAAAGTTAAAACTTTCCTTTTTAATTAAACAGAAAAGAAAAAATGCTGTGGGATAATGTTTTTGTACACTGGTTTAATAAAACACTTGTTGGCCAGTAGCCAGGCAGGAAGTATAGGCAGGATAAGCAGACAAAGAGAATTCTGGGAAGAGGAAGGCTGAGTCAGGAGATGCGAGCCCGCCATCCAGGGAGCAGCACGTAAAGACACACAGGTAAAGCCATGGAACACATGTCAACATATAGATTAACAGAAATGGGCTGAGTTTAAGTGTAAGAGCTAGTCAGTGGCATTCCTGAGCTAATGGCTGAGCAATTTTAATTAATATAAGTTTCTGAGTGACTATTTTATAAGCAGGCCACAGGACTCTGTGGGAGCTTGGTGGGGACCAGAGAAGGCTTCCAGCTAAAAAGAGCTGACTGGATTCCCATGCAAATGTTAGATTTAGGAGATTTAAAGAAGTGATAGTCTCATATTGTATGTATTCACCTTTTGTGAGGCAGATGTTAAATTCATGGTCAACTAGTAATAGAATTGTCCAACAACACTGGAAAGACTTGGTTACAGCAGTATTGGAATCTGTTCCTCAATTACAGTGGAGGACCTGGTAGAAAAATGAAACTAAGACCATTGAACAACAAAGTAGGACTAGAGGTATGAAAATTTCCCAAGACCAACTTCTTGGAGAGGACAATTATGCTGATGTACAAAGATGTCTGTATATGCTGACCATACCCTGGCTCTATGCCATGCAGCAGATTTGAATGCTTGGGACAGAATTGAAGAAATAAGAAAGAGAACTAAGTCATTTACTAAAGTTAGTCAGGGCCTCAAAGATATCTTCATTGATTTTTTTTTTTACAAAGATTGACTTCAACTATAAATAGAATAACAAATCAGAAGCTAGGCAAATAATAATTGAATTTTTTGGCTTTTGAAATTGCTAATTCACAATGCAAAAGGGCAATTAGGGCTTTAAAGACAAGATCAACACCCATACAGGAATGGATCTGAGATACAGTCAATACTGAATCTCATAACCATGATGATATTTGGATAGGAGAGGTGATTTGCAGAGGCTTGAAGAAAAATCAAAATGTCAGATGTTTTAATTGTGGTAAACAAGGTCACCTAAAAAGGGATTTTAGGTAGAGCATTCCTAAAAACAATGATTTTTCTAGGAATAATCCAAACAGAAGGCCCATGTCTTCTGAAGTATGCAGAAGGTATGGCAAAGGCCAACATGGGACCAAAGAATGTAGATCAACAAGGGACAGACAAGGTGACCCTTTGCCATTGGGAAATACCTTGGGGGGCCTCTCACAGGTTCCCATGTCAAACTTGGTTCAATCAATCCCTGTCACCATGCAGGAAACTCCTCCCCAGAGCAATTAAAGAAACTAATGCCTATTGTAAAAAAAAAAAAAAAAAAAAAAAAAAAAAAAAAAAAACCTGCTCTGAATGATAGGACAGCTTTAGAAGATAAAACAAAAATTTCAGGAGAAACTATAAAGCAAATATTTTGTCAAACTATTTATAAATGATCAAAGACCAAAGTTTGAAACATGAATAAATGACATTATAATTGAAGGTCTTGTAATAGGGGCAAATGTAACAATAATTACACCAGAATCTAGTTATCCAAATTGGCCTCTTCTGGAGGTAAATGTTCAGGTTTTAGGGATTGGAACTTTATCTAAGGTAAAACAAAGCACAAGATGGATCAAACGTACAGGGTCAGAAAGGACAGAGAGGAAAATTAAAGCAATATGTGGCTAACATAGCAATGAATTTTTGGGGAAGTGATTTATTACAGCAACGGAATACCCAGATTAACATTCCTCCAATCTCAGAAACCAACCATAAACTCAGGTATGTTTCTAGGAAAAATATTAAAAAGATACTATAAAGAACAGTCACCAAACATTCAGGTTGTGCATAAACAGGGCTCACAGCTGCTGATCTTTCAAAGGTACCAACAACCCTACCTTTAAAATGGTTAACTGACATCTGGGTGGAACAATGGCCTTTGCCATCAGAAAAAATACAGGCCTGAGAACAGCTGGTATAGGAGCAGCTAAATGCTCAACATATTGAGGAATCGACCAGTCCTTGGAATTCTCCTGTATTTGCTATTAAAAAGAAATCTGAAAAATGGAGAATGTTAAGAGATATGAGAGCCATAAATAAAGTAATTCATCCAATGGGTTCTTTACAGCCTGCAATTCCCCTGCCTTCTCTGTTACCTAAAGGATGGTCTATTATAGTAATTGATTTAAAAGACTGATTTAAAATACCTTTGCAAGAACAGGATAGAGAAAGATTTGCCTTCTTTGTGCTTACTTATAATAATTCTCAGCCTATTAAAAGATATCAGTGTAACGTTCCCCCACCAAGGATGTTAAACAGCTCCACTTTGTGCCAATATTTTGTTCAATGGCTATTATAAATAATTTGTAATCAGTTTCCTCAATCTATAATTTACCATTATATGGATGATATCTTACTAGCTGGTTCAAATGAAAATACTTTAGAGAAAATTTTGATGTAAATGAAATTTTGCCTTGCTGGGGATTACAAATTGCTCCTGAAAAAATACAAAGAGGAGATTCTAGTAATTACTTAGGATATACTACAAAAATTCAACTCCAAAAGGTACAAATCAAAAGAGATCAATTTTGGACTCTTAATAAGACTTTAAAAATTGCTGTGAGACCTTAACAGACTATGACCAACAACTGGATTAACAACTCAAGAACTGAATAATTTATTTCAAATCTTACTAGGTGACAAGGACTTAAATAGTCCAAGAAAAGTATCAGCTAAAGTTGAAAGAGAATTGGCTGTGGTAGAAAAGAAATTATGGGATGCATATGAATCCAGAGCTTGATTATACTCTGGTTATTTTACCTTCTACATATTCCCCTACTAGAATTTTAATGCAGAGAGAAGATAATATTTTAGAATGGATATTTTTAACCACACAAACAGAGAAAGAACTTAAAGACCTATGTAGAAAACATTTCTGAGTTGATTCTAAAAGGAAAATTGAGGCTTCATCAATTAGCGGGAACAGACCCAGCAGAAATTATGGTACCTTTTACTAATGCTAAAATTTCCTCTTGATGGGCAAAAATGAACATTGGCAAACAGCAATAAATTTTGGTTTGAGTTTAACAAAAAATATCCCAAAAGCAAAAGAATTTTGTTTATAAAGAGAATTAGTTGGATTTTTCCACATATTATACAGGGAACATCAATATCTGGAGCCCCTACATTCTATACTGATGCAAACAAATCAGGAAAGGCAGGTTATAAATCATGACATTTAAGTAAAGTCACTGAAAGCCCTTATGATTCTGCTCAAAATTCAGAATTACATGCTCTTCTCATGGTATTATTAGGTTTCCCAGAACCTTGTAATATAGTTACTGACTCTCAATATTCAGAAAGAGTTGTTTTACACATTGAAAGTGCCAATGGTCCCTTCAGCGGGTAAGCATTGGGGCCCCTTTCTTTCCTTCTTCTGTGTTGTCTGTCATGTATGTCTGCCCATCCAGTTAGGAAGGAAGATTTTTTTCTTGTTTCAGTTTGCCTGGCACCTCCACATAAGAGCTGACCCCCCAGGAAGCAGAATCAAGCCTCGGCTCCTGAATGCTGTCCCTCATCTTGAGACACCATGTGGGCATATGGCTGGGCCTAAAAAAAAAAAAAACCCACAGAAGTCCCCCACTAAGCATAAAACATAGTTCCAACACAACTTTCCACTTCTGTTGACTGCCATCTTCTCTCTTACTGTTGCTTGTCTGCTGTCTCCCTCTACAAAATGAGTAACCTCTACATCACCTCAACCCCTTCCATGTCTGATCTCTATGGCATCTAATGGGGAGGAGGTAGACAGACCCTTGAAACCTGCTGAGGAGAGTGCAGCCACAGTTGAGACCATATGTGCCGCTTCCCCATCAGCCCCACTCCCACTACAGGAGGTTACACCTCCACCAAGGTACCCTTGGAGTGAAGTGATTCAATGTTCACCTGTCACTGAAGGTGGAAATTCCTTCACACTTCAGTATGCCCCCAAGCTGCTGCAGGCCACCCCCCCCCCCCCCCCGACTCAACCCCATCTCAGGCTCGAAGGCTGGTGGAAGTATTTCTGTTCAACCTGGGACAAAATGCCACTAACCAGCCATGGATTCCCACCCCCATAGCTGAACTCTCCCTTATCTGGAAGGCAGTTAAAGAGTCAGGCCCTGATTCACCTTACTTCGAACAGGTCTTCACTCAATGAACAATACAACTACAGAATTACTTTGGTATAGTCTGCTCAAAGCTGTGCTGGAGTCAGCCTCCTTTCTTAGCTGGAAATTGGCTTATGATGATCAAGCAGAAGCTCAAGCACCAATGAACTGATTAATTAATGTTCCAGTGACCTTTGACATGCTCACTAGATGAGGTAACTTTGTCCATTCTGTCTATCAGGCACAGATTGGCCATCAAGCCTACGACTAATAGGTTGCTGACCTGGCCTTCGAGGCTCTTAAGGCATGCACCCCTCAGGACCCTTCAACTTACTTCCACAATCTTATTCAACAGCTAGGGGAACTTTTTACTGATTTTCTCACATGTGTCAATGAGGCAGTGGAGTGGAGAATAGACCCAGGCCCCACTAGGGAAATGTTAATCAAACAATTGGTTTGGGAAGGGTTTAATGCCTCCACCCAAAATGCAGTCGCAGTGGTCCACAATGAGGACATTCACAAGTGGGTACTGGCCACAAGAGGTCTTGACCCCAGTAATGGTCCCATTGTTGCCCTAACCACTTCCCTGGGTGCCTTCCTTGCAGACAGGCAGTGCACCAATGATACACCCAAGGGCCCCAAGTAGATTCTGCTGAGGATGTGGCAAACCAGCCATTTGCGGTGTGACCACCTCTGAGCAAAGCCTAGGACCCAATGCCCCAGATGCAATAAGGGATTTCATTGGGCAAAGGATTGCAGATCACAGCCTGCCAAAGCATTAGCCCCTTTAAACTCCAGGTGGGGCACTCCTTAGCCCCACCAGTAAGAGGACGCTCTAATCCAAAAGTCTACTGGGCACTGCACATTTTTCCACACTCCCCAATGCTGACTGTCTATCTTAGTGGACAAGGTGTTAAAAGCTTGGTGGAAATGGGTGCAGACATCACCATATTAACAGAAATGGAGGTGTTCCACTTCCCCGCTGGAAATTTAGACCTGCCTCCCCCAAACAGTGGAGTAGTAAGCAAACAAGATTCAAAAATTACCACTTGTCCAGTCTATTAGAAAGACCTTCATGGTAACAAGGAAGCCATTCACCCTACAGCTTCTACAATACCAAGAAACCTCTGGGGCAGAGACATCCTGGAGGGCATGGCTGCTGTTCTAACTACTGACAATAGAGCTTTCTTTGATGACCTTCAGGTCCATGAGAAGAGAGGCTTGGCAAATCACGATCCTACACATGAGTCACACCCCCAATTCTAAGGGCCACTGTCCTTCAGAAATCCACCTCAATCAAGCCTCCTAGCCCCATTCCATTGACATGTCTCTCAAATCAAGATATCTGGTTTGAAAGGGGGCCTATAATTGAACTCAGGTTGTCAATCCTAAAGAAATAAGTTGCAGAACTGCTAAAGATGGAGCACATAGAACCAACCACAAGTAAACATAATAACCCTATTTGTTATTCTAAAGAGATCAGGATGCTACTGCCTCCTGTAGGATCTTTGTGCAGTTAATGATCAAATGGAAAAAATGGGTCCACATAACCAGGCCTCCCCTACCCTAGCATTATACCTCTGTCTTATTATATTTTAGTTATGGATATTAAGGATTGCCTTTTTCAAATTCCGCTGGCATCATGGGATTGTGACCACTTTACCTTTATAGTATGGGAACCTAATATGCATAGGCCAGCCAAGAGGTATCAGTGGACTGTTTTATTCCAAGGAATGAAGAATATCCCCACAGTTCACCAGTTATATGTTTCTCAGGCCTTGGTAAATATTTCCAAGGATGTCCTCTTAATCCATCACATGGATGATCTCCTTCTGGCACATCCGGACTGCCAAAAGAGTGTTAAAAGATCTTGAGTCGTTATATCTGATGGTGGCACCAGGTTCAAATGGTACCCCCTTTGCATTTTTGGGCTTTTCCATTGCTAAGCAGATCTACCCCCTTCCTTTAAAGTGGAAATTAAGGAGCTGTACTCACTCTCAGAATTTAAACAATTATGTAGCACAGTTAATTAGCTTAAACCTTTTCTGCCCATCCTTGACCAAGAGATGAGACACCTCTTTTCATTGTTGAAGGGCCCCACCTGTCCTTCCACTAAGGTTAGGCTTACCCAAGAAGCTATAGATATGCTACAAAAGGGTTTGGCCATTCTAGCCCCCTCCAGTCCGCAACACCATTGTCCCCTGTAGCAGGAATCTTAAAAGTTCTTATTAATAAAATCAAACCTGAGCCAGGTATTGGGGTGAACTGGAAGATCAGAGAACCAGAACAAGCCACAGCTACCTCACTTCGCCAGATCCTCAGCTGGTCCTGTTTCCTCAGACTGGAGGCCTCTGAGTCCTCATCCAGAATGGGTCTCAGCGAACTGCTGCTCAAAAGCCTGAATGCTTAACCAGGCCAAATGCTTAACCAGGCCAAATGCCTCTAGTTCCTGGTCCTCACCCCTTATATATCTTTCTGCCTTCTACCACCACTCCCTAGGATTAAAGGCTCACTTTCTGGGATTAAAGGCGTGAGTCACCATGCTTGTCTGTATCCTTGAACACATGGATTTCTGCCTAGCTCTGCCTCCCAAGTGCTGGGATTAAAGGCATGTGCTACCACTGCCTATTCTCTATGTTTAATATTATGGCTGTTCTGTCTCTGACCACAGATGAGTTTACTAGGGTGCACAATATTTCGGGGAACACAATACCACCACAGTCCCCAAAGGCCCTTATTGGCAATGGTCCTCTGAACACCCAGGGGGTTTGAGGGAGTGTTATGGCAATCTGGGCACCTTCTATGGATATACGAAGCACATTCTGACCTGCACAAGGTCATCTCTAAGTTTGACAAGTCCTTCCAACTTGGCCTTAAGGCATGAATATTGGCATGGAGAACATATGGATGAGAGCCAGATAAGCTTGTCTTCCCCTTTTCTCTAAAGAATACCCAGTCCCTCTGGGTGGATTCTATCTCATTCCAGGAAATGGTTGCAGGATTCACAGGAATTACTAACAATCATTTGCAAAAAAAAAAAAAAAAAAAAAAAAACCCAAGATCTTAGCAGAGCTCCCCACACATCCAATATAGATACAGCCCTTGCAGTCCCCTCCTCCACTCCCATCCCTCACGCCACCCTGGCCTTTTCAGATTCCAATAAAAACAGATATGGTGTTCTTATCCAGCATCCTGGCTCCAAAGATGTTACATATGTTGTCCCTAACCCTAGTTCCATTCAACTGGGTGAGCTATTGGCCCTCCTCAAGATTCTAGTGGAGTGCAAGATTGAGCCCATTACTAGTTTTTTCTGACAGCCAATATGTTATACAGGAAGTTTGTGTGCTGGGCTTTTCTGGCCATAGATGGGTAATGTACATACTCACTACCATTGCCCCTTTTATTTCCCCCAAAGCAGAAGATCTATGGACTATGGTTCCCTTGCTTCCCATTCTGTTGCCAATGGCAATTAACTCCCCTGCTTTCCCTGTGATATTTACCACCAACTCTTCCCTAGTCTGCCCTTTATGGACCTGGTGCTGACCACCAAAATATTGGAGGGCACCTGGTCTATGGAAAAAAGCCCTTTGCTTTACCACCCCCCCCCTTTTTTTTTTTCTTTCTCTTGTCAATGCCTAAGAAATAGAATTAGTAAGAGACATGTCCCTACTGGCCTGCAATTCATGCTTCCATGCAATTTGCCTCACCCCTCAATTACTCCATTCTACTCTGGGAAAAATATCCCATCTCAATACGACCAGGGTCCCGGTGATGTCATTGGAGAAAGTTTTTTTTTTTTTTTTTTTTTTTTAACTAAGGTCTGTGACAACTTTAAAAGGACATTTGATCCCTCCTGGGTGATCACATATGCTTTGATTGGTGGGGTGATACTGTTAACCCTTATTTTCTTTATATGCCTCCTGCAGCACATCCAACAGCAGCAGACAGTGACTAAGGCAACTCTTCAGATTTTAATGGCTCTTAGACATCCTGCTCATTGCCCTCCACAGGAGGTTATGCATGCCTGGTTCTCTGAAATTCAAAAGACTACTGACTAATAACACAGTTCATTAAAAAAAATGTATAATTAAGAAATGCAGATTAATAGTCATCTATAATAGTCAAACTTATAGTCAGGTATGTTTTCAAGGTAATACACAGATATATTTAAATTAATGGGTGGTCTTCAAACACTTCAAAGACCTACAGAATATGGCACTTAAGATGTTTAGTAACCTAAGGCTTTTCTTGACAGTGAGACATGTCTGCTCCTGGCAGCACCCATCTACTTCAGAGAAGATAATGGGCACCGAAGAAACTGCATATGGAATTTACTTTCTTTGTGGCAAAAGTTAGCCACTGGGTAAGAAACTGTCCTTGCCTTGACTGTTGACAGTATGCTATCCAAATTGGACAAGCAGGACACAAAAGAAGGTGACTACAGAACTTTATCAAGACAAGGCAGGACAGTCCTTCAAAAATCCTGCTTCACAAGAAAGTCTGTCAGATATTCTAGGCCTGTAGGATAAAGATAGATGGCCCAACATTACAGAGGAACTTTGGGTGACTGTCCAGGCAGTCAGCTGTTTCTGTCATTTGTTAATTTTGGAAGCTGTTTGCTCTGCACTTCCTGTTTACTTAGGTAATATTATATCCTTCTCAGGTCTCTGATGGAGTTGAAGACCAGATAGTTATAGTTTTCCTTGTCACCAAATTCAGAAAAGAAACTCAAAAAAGTGGTGTAAAGAGTATAAGGTTGAGAGACATAAAAAATATTTTTGTGTTGATAATACAAGTTAGCATAGAAAGTGAATTAGGTACAACCCTTTGGACTCACCAAGGTAGGATTGATAATAGAGTATTTTCTCTGAATATGTCAAATTCAAATGGAGTGGACATTGTTAATATATTTCTTGCCTGTATATATTTGTATATAGTTATTGTACTTATTGTATTTAGTTTTACTATGATAGTTAAAATTTTCACTTTTTATTTAGACAAAAAGGGGGAAATGTCGTATGATATTTTGATTGTGTTCTGACAAATAAATCTTGTCTGGAGTTAGAGGGTCGAGCTAGCCACTAGTTCACCATAGAGATTAGGAGGACTAAGGATAAATAGTATACAGGAAGTAATAAAGTGGGGTGGAGAGCGGCCCTTTTGATCAGAGGAAAGAGGTAGGAAGCAACTGTGGCTGCTCCCCTGGATCTTTCAGGCTTTTAACTTGATATCTAACTCCTGATTTTTTCATTGATAAGACTAATTAGATTAACACTTCACTTATTTTTCCACAAACTTAGAAGTTTTACCTACTGAGTCACCAAATCCTTTTCCACTTACAAAAAATTGGTGAATTGGGATAATCAAATGTATTTATCTCTTTAAGTTTGTAAAACAGTTCACACCATGGGATTTTAGTGCTCTCCAAGCTCCCAGGAGAGGCTTTCATAACTAGAGATGTTTTGGTAACTGTATGTGTTGACAAATTGGAAAGCCTATTCCAGATACTTAAGAGTCATCCTTATACTTCTATTGTTCTAGAACTACTTCTGGTGCCAAAATCTGTATTAGTCATGGTTCTCTAGAGTAACAGAACTTATAAAGTGAATCTGTGTATATAGAAAGGGAATTCATTCCGGGCGGTGGGAGCACACACGCCTTTAATCCCAGCACTCAGGAAGCAGAGGCAGGTGGATCTCTGTGAGTTCGAGGCCAGCCTGGGCAACCAAGTGAGTTCCAGGAAAGGCACAAAGCTGCACAGAGAATCCCTGTCTTGAAAAAACAAAAAAAAAAAGAAAGAAAGAAAGAGAGAGAGAGAGAGAGAGAGAGAGAGAGAGAAGAGAGAGAAAGAAAAGAAAAGAAAAGAAAAGAAAAGAAAAGAAAAGAAAAGAAAAGAAAAGAAAAGAAAAGAAAAAAGAAAGGAAGTTACTAGAATGACTTATAGGCTGTGGTCCTGCTCATCCAAAAATGCCTGGCTATGAACAGAAAGTCCAAGAATCTAATAGTTGCTCAGTCCATAAGGCTGGATGTCTCAGCTGGTCTTCAGTATATGCCAGAATCCTGAAGAAATAGACCCTAATGCTAATGAAGGAATGGACTTGCTAGCAAGGTGAGGACAAGCAGGCAAAGATCAAAAGCTTCCTTCTCCCATGTCCTTATATAGGCCTCCAGAAGGTGTGGCCCAGATTAGAGGTTGGTCTTTCTACCTCAAAGATATGGATTAGAAGTGAATCTTCCCACTTCAAATTAAACAAAAATGCCTCTCAAAAGTGCCCTCCATTTTTGAGTTTTAGTTAACTCTAGATGTAGTCAAGTTACCACAGTATCAAAAGTACTAACCAGGCCCAATACTGCTCAGCTTCTGGATCAGACAGGATCAGATGAGTACTATGGCCATGATTCCTGATGCCTTTCTAAAGGTACAAACCCAAGAATTGTAAGGGAATCACTTTTCAAACTTTCAGCTTCCTTGCACATTGTTTCCTAAACCTGACCTCAGACTTGTCTGCCATGAATTTCCTTCCCTACGTCCCTTTTCATAATGACTCTGTGAAGCAAAGGTGCCTTATAAGGACAAACAACAACAATAAAACACTTCCATCCATTTTTTAACCTTACCCTGGATACACTGCCCCAAAGTGTAAAATATCTATAAAGTAACAAAATGGACAAAAATAATAACAAAAGGATAATATTCCTCTCTTTTTAAAAGAAGGTTCTATTAAAAAAAAAAAATCCCCTTTCCTGCTTAGAAATAAATTCCCAATACAAACTCACCTTTTAAATCTATGAACAGTTACCATTAAAGCTTATTGCTATTGGTGGTTAATAAAAGCATCCCATATCCTGTTTTTATTATACACATAGACAGCACATCTGGGGTGGGAGTGGGGTGCGCATGGGGTGAGCAGTAAGAAATTCTCCTCAATAGTGGGATAAAAGCATGAGGAGGGAGAATGGAAACTCAGACTCAAGCAGGAAGTTATATCATTGTAAAAGAGCCTTGTTTTTATTTTGGAGACAGGGTCTCATGGAGCCTCGACTGGCTTCGACTTGATACCTGGCCACCTCCCAAGTGCCAGCTGGATTATAGGTTTATGCCACCACACCACATTGGTGTGGCACAGAGTATTCAATCCAGAGCTAGGTGAAAATTAGGCAAGCACTCTACCAACTGAGCTATACTCCCAGTCTCAAAAACCTTTCTTCTTTTAAAGGAATAATAGTATATATTAAATCTTTACAGTACTTACAGTTCATTAGATTTCATTTTCTCTGTGTGTAGCCTACACTGGTCTCGAACTCAAAGAGATCCACTTGCTTTTGCCTTAACGAGAAGGCGTGGGCCACCATATCCATGTCAAGCCCCATTAGGTAAATTTCAAAGAATGTTTTAACATTTTAAATTACAAATATAAAGATTATACAATAAGTCAGACATTATGTTCTGTGCAACTATTTAAGCTTATAATGAAACAAAAATTAGAAAACTTCATTTAAATTGCCTGAGAGTGTCGTGCAGTGGTATAGTGTACAAACGCAAAAATATGTATAAATATGTAAGGCTCTATCTCCAAAATCCAAGGAAGGAAAAATTGCTAGTTAGCTGGAGAGGGACTACAACCTCTGACGAAGTAAACCATCCAGTATCATTAAGATATCCTTGCTAAACCCAAGTCTGACAACGCTTTGTGACCAATAACCTCTGCTTTTCCGGCCCACTTCAGCGTTTTCCAGTAGAGTGGCAGCCCGCCCCTCGGACACCCTGGGTGATCTCCCTCCACACCCCGGCGCCTCCCTCCCGCCGCTCTCCCGCGCACGCGCAATGCCCATCCTTCCCACGCGCGGCTGCTGTGTCATGGCTGAGCGGAAGTCCGTGCCTCAGAAGGAAGAGGCCGCCCTAAGGCGCAGGGCACTAGCTTCCTCCCGGCCCTCCCACAGCCCCGTCCCGGCCTCCCGGGGTCGGGATGTACCCTGCACTCTCCCGAACACTTCGTAGTCCACAGACTTGAGCGGCTCCGCCATGGCGGCCAGCCTTCTCGCGAGCAAGCGGAGCGGGGTGTGCAGCGCGGGTGCGGCGGCGGCGCGGAGGAGGCTCCTGGGCGCTGGCGCGGCGGCGGCGCGGAGGAGGCTCATGGGCGGCGCGGGTGCCCGGCGGCGGCGCGGAGGAGGCTCCTGGGCGCTGGCGCGGGTCCCCGGCGCTGGCGCGGCGGCGGCCGGGACCCTAGCGCCGGGTCATGCGTCGGAAGCCGCCCTGGACGGCGGCCCGCAGTGAGGGCGACGGGACGCCAGGCGGCGGGCTCGCAGGCAGGCTGCGCCCCGCACGGTCCCCAGGACCCGGTTCTCTAGATTGCCCAAGGTCGGGCCTGCGAGGGGATTAAACCAAACTAACATATTCATCTACCCACTGACGTTTATTTGACACACAAAACAGAGGTTTTGTTTTTTTGTTTTTTTGTTAAGGATGAAACTAAGAGGGGACTTGTTGGGAGGAGGAAGGGGTAGAGCCAGAGTGGCCAGGGGGAGAGAGGGTAGGTAACAGGAGATAAAAATTACCAAAATTCATTATATACAAGGATAAAATGTCAAAGAATTTTTCTAAGTTTTAGGTGTTTTGTATAGGTATACTGTAAAGAGATTAATTCAAGTTAATTAACATTCATCTCACATCTGATTTCATTTAAGATCTCAACAATTTCAAATATGTATTTATCAATCTTAACTGTGCTCTGTAAATGTGTTCTCCACTTGATATGAACCAGTTTTGTGCCCTTGAAACAGTATCCCCATTTCCAACCCCTCAATGACTCCCGAGATTTGCATTTGAAATGAAGGCCCTGGGCACAGGGTACTAGGTCAGAGAATTAATTCTGAAATGTTTTGACAACTGCCAAATCCACGGTGATAATGAACTAAACTGTAAGTTAAGGTTGAGCTTTATAGTCAATCTGCTGATTGAAAAAAGCTTGTACCTGAATCCATATTCTACATAGATGTCTAGAAGGAGAAATTTTAATAATTTTGTCTCATGCTAATAGGAACAAACACTTACAGACATCTTGTCTGTTGTCATACAGTTTTATATGTTTTGTAGTTTTGTTTTCATGGTCTTGATTACTGGTCAGTGACATTTCAGTTGCCTAGGGCATTTTAGACAGTTTATATTTAGAGAATTATATTTCTGGTGAGGTATTTAAGGTCTTACCTTATACTAGCCCATCACTCCAAAAAATCAGGATAAAACTTTTGATAACCTGCTTTCTAAACTTCAAATTCTTTTATATGTGATAATTTCCATGTCTCAACTTATTTGTTGGCCTCGATACCTTTACACATTTTTTTTTCATCTTTCCGAATAAAAGAATCTACTACAACTTGATTAAATACTGTGTGCTAATTCTGTCTGGGAACCCACACACAAAACTCAGGGCCAGGTGTGGTGGCATACTCCTTTAATCCCAATACTGGAGAAGTAGAGGCTGGCTGATCTCTTGTGAGTATGAGATCAGCCTGGTTCCAGGCCAGCTAAGACTATGTGGTGAGACTCTGTAACAAAGTAAGTACTCTGAAACTTGGGCAGAGTGTGATCAAATCAGTAAGACATGTTCTAGAAGTGCTAGTCTGGATCAATTTACCTAATGAAGGTAATTATTCTTGGTATTGCAGATTTAACTCCTTCCTCTTATCTCCCAAGTCACTTCTTGAAGACCATGGAATCAACATAGATTTTAAGTAATTCTCAGGTGTTTTCAAATTCTCTCCATTACATTCAGAAGCAAACCTTCTCTAACCTGTTATTTTGTGCTTCCCCAAATCCTGAAGGTGCCCACTGCTCAGAGCTCTCAGTACAACACAATAAAAAATTCTTCTCTGGAACCTACTTTGCCTGGGATACCTCCAGGTACCCCACATCTTGTAAGATTGTGTCCTCCCCATCAATGCATCCTCCAGGTACCCCACATCTTGTAAGATTGTGTCCTCCCCATCAATGCATCCTCCAGGTACCCCACATCTTGTAAGATTGTGTCCTCCCCATCAATGCATCCTCCAGGTACCCCACATCTTGTAAGATTGTGTCCTCCCCATCAATGCATCCTCCAGGTACCCACATCTTGTAAGAGTGTGTCCTCCCCATCAATGCATCCTCCAGGTACCCCACATCTTGTAAGATTGTGTCCTCCCCATCAATGCATCCTCCCCATAGTTCTGTGTCTTAAAAATCTTTGACTGGGAAGGCTGACATTTTCCTTTTCCTAATCAACCCTTGACTTTTCTCCACATTTACCCAGGAGTACCTCCGCCAGTTATTATGTAGCTCCGTTTTAACTTTAGAAGTGTTATAGCAGCAATTGACATTTGCTTTGCTAAAAAATGTAGTGTCTGCCAACAGCTGAACATTAGTAAATGGAAATGTTTATGGACCAATTCAGCATGGATTGCTAATAAAATGTGGCTCTAAGACTTTAGAATTGTAAGCAAGTGTTTTTAATATTAAGTAACTTTAAATAGAGATCTAGAAAATTTAGAAAATTTTAAAAAATCAATCACCCATAATCTTAACACAATTGATATTATTTTTACTGTTTTCTCTCTTTCCCTCTCTATATATAGATATGTGTGTGCATATATGTATGTGTGTATACATATGTAAGTATGTGTGCATGTATATGTATATATTTAAATACAGCATGTATTCAACTACAACATTAACATAAAATATACATGCTTTAAGTATGAATTAAATTTTTGTTGTCTTTTCCAAGTCATAGTATTTCTAATGAATATTTTAATTCATTATATTATATGTATATTATATAATATTTTAATTTAATCTGTTATTGCACATTCAGGCTGCTTCTTATTTTTCACCATCATAAAAAATATAGTAAAGGAAATATGTATATGGCTCCCCTCCTTTTTGTAGGGTAGTCAGAAGACAGGTCTCATTGTGTAGCCACCAAAGGATCATCAATCAGTTCCCTAGATGACCCAGTTCTACAGTGAAGGTTGACTTGGCATGTCTGCAGTGGGTTCCAGAACTGCATTTCAGATGCTTGTGGCATGAATAAAGCTAAGACTGGGAGGAAGTGACCTAGAGCCTCTCTGCTTAGCCCCTTCAACAACTCCATTAGCCACTTAATACTAAATGCTAAAATGCTAAATCATTTCTTCTGAGTACCTCTTTTCCCCCCCTGTAATTTAAACTCTGACCAGTACAATGCTTGGGGGAAAAAAAAAAATTACAATAGGAGTAGATCTAAAGTTAAAAAGAACGGAAATTCAAATATGCCATGTCCACATGTCTATTAAGCATTAAGGATTTTAGTACTTATAGAGAGGTAAAATATAGACTATGGGGAAAAAAATCTAAAAGCTAGGCATGGTGGCACATGCCTATAATCCCAGCACTCTGAAGAAAGAAAATCAGGAGTTTGAGGCCAGCCTGGGTTTTGTAGCCAGACCTTGAAATGGAGATTAGCGAGGAGAGAAAAGAATAATAAAACTAACCCTCAACCTTTTGATAATTTGTTGAAATATTATGAGACAAGGGCTTATGTAGCCATGTTCTGTTAATTAGCTGCATCCTGCTTATTTGTATTTATTGTCTACCCAATTTGCAGATATCCTGTTTTATTTTTATAAATTAATGAAACAATAACATTAAAAAGAACCCTCTGGCTGGGTGTGGTTGTACATGCCTATAACCCCTGAATTAGGGAGCATGAGGCAGGAGTAACACTGCAAGTTTGAGGATAGTCTGTATTAAATGAATTCCTGTCTGAAAACCTAAAACCAAAGAAACGGAAGAACTTTTCCAGAGTGCTGCTCAGTTATAAAGCATTATTTCTGGTCTCTTGCTGCCACCTACCAACTGCTCAAGGCCAGGCAGGCTATGAGCATAGGATGACTCCTTCAGAAATGCTAGCAGGACCTACATTGACTCTCATTTCAAAGTCAATCTTCTGAACTAGATGTACCCATACTAAACCCTTAAATGAGAAACACGTTTAAATACTGTTAGGATTTTTCACTCAATAGGTGGCTTAAATATAAGAGAAACTTGACCATGAATTATTATTAGATATGGGCATTATAGAAAAAAAAGTTAAGGAAATTCATTTAGTAAATTCTGGTTGACTCCCATTATATGAGACATTATACTGAAAATATACTTATACTATACCCTTTAAGATGTTTTTAATTGGGCTGGAGAGACAGTTCAGAGGCTAAGAACACTGGCTGTTCTTCCAGAGGTCCTGAGTTCAATACCCAGCATCCACATGGTGACTCATGACCATCCAAAATGAGATCTGGTGCCCTCTTATGGCTTGCAGTCATACATGCAGGCAGAACATTGTATACATAATAAATAAATATATATTTGAGACAGGGTTTCTCTGTGTAGTTTTAGTGCCTGTCCTGGATCTTGCTCTGTAGACCAGGCTGGCCTCAGACTCACAAAGATCCACCTGGCTCTGCCTCCCGAGTACTGGGATTAAAGGCGTGCACCACCGCCACCTGGCATAAATAAATAAATCTTTAAAAGACAAAAAGAAGATGTTTTTAATTACATTTATTTATTTATTTAGGAGGTATACACATTCTACAATGTTCCTGTAGAAATCAAAGCACAAATTTTGGGCATTGGTTATCTCCTACCATGTGGGTCCCAGGGACTGAAATAGTCATCAGATTTGGTGGCAACTGAGTTTATCTAATGAGCCATCTTGCCTTTATATTGTAGCCATTAAAATTAGTCTTTGTGAAAGCAATGTGTTTCAGGGGCATTTGTTATATAAGTAAGAGTTAACTTGAGCATGGGAAACATTTTGCGAAATTTCATCTGTAACTATTTACCTTTCAGTTATAAAACCTTATGTCAGGAAGATTGGCAGTGACAACAACTGAGGTATTGCATCAATCATGTAGAACTTTGTCAGGTCCCAAAGAAACCTGGGACAAGTCTTACCTGTGGCTTCTCCCAGCACTTCCCATCCTGCCTCCTGCTCTAAGCATCTCCAGCCCAGGGACTAGGCTATGCTTCCCTTCCCCTAGGCTTCTCTTTCATATATAATCCAGCCATTTCAGCCTATGCACTCTTTTCGCCTCTTGGTTCTTCTGTCTTTCTAGGCTTCTTGGTCCTTTGCTCTTTGCTCCTGGTCCCCTGTATCTTCTCTTCCTCTCTCATTCACCCCATGTCTCTCAGGCCCTGCTCAGTCTGGACCCTTTCAGATGCCTCTGGCTGTTGTTTTCTCCCTCATATCTACAATAAAACCCTTCCCTCTCAATCATACCTTGCAGTAGTCATGTCCTCATTTTCATTCAAACTTAAGGCATAGTTTTCTCCCATTTAATCTGTTTTACAGAAACTATGATGACTAAGTAAGGCAAGCACTACTTATTCTAGATCACCAGAAACAGAATCTTACCCAGAACCTGACCTTTTGAGGCAAAACTTACCTTCAAATGGTCTTTCCTTCACTTGTTAGCAAGTATTTATGGTAAGATGAATGTGTGCCATCAAGTGGGTGCTGGGGAGAAGGTAATGTCCTATTTAGAGATTGGAGGTATGTTAGGGTGAGTGTTGAGAAAGTCTGAGAACATAATCTCTACAGGATGGATAAAAGTAAATCAAAGCCAAGCAATGGTGGCACATACCTTTAATCCAGCAGGTGGATCTCTGTGAGTTTGAAGTTAGCCTGGTCTACAAAGTGAGTTCCAGGACAGCCTGGGCCTTTACACAGAGAAACCCTGACTCCAAAAACCAAAAAAGCGGGGGTGGGGGCAGGGGGGGTGGAGGGTGTAAATCAGATGAGAAGGTGGGAAGATTGAATCCAGGTAAAGGGAACAGTAAGGAGAAACCCCAAGTTTCTTTAGTATCAGGGCCTAATAAATTCCTTTCCCCAAAGTCTAGTATTTAGACAAATGCCAGTATTCCCTCAGGGGCTTGAAGATTGCTCCTTCTGGCTAAGAAGAATCATTCTCCTTATCACTGGCAAAAGAACATGTGGTTCTCCTATTAACATATGACTGTGGTGCCTATTAGCATGTCAAAATCAATCCTAGTCCCTAGGCTCCCTCAGTCCCTACTCACAAGCCTGCATCCTAGCTCACAGGCTCCCTTCCTCCCAGGTATCTGATCCCATATAACCCTAGAGATCACCCCAAAACACACACACACACACACACACACACACACACACACACACACACACACCATCACCTCTCCCTGCTTTCTTGAGAGACAACCTTGGCAGTTTGGAACAAACTTTTCCATTTTTCCTCCATGGAGCAGCTATTTTGGCTTCTTTGCTGTGCTCTTTTTCATTCATTCTGGTGCTAGAAACCCGAGAGGGATATACATATGAGCTCCTCTTCCAAAAGAAACACCACAAAGTCACGGTAAGCATAGCAGCTTACAATTCTGCTCCAGGGAAAGGGTTCCCTAATGCAAGTATAACAACTCTGCTCAAACAGGGGAGGGTTTCCACAGTGAAGTTGTTACAGCTCTGCTCTCTAAGGGAAAGCTTCCCCAGGGAAAGTATTACAGCTCTGCTCAGCTGAGGTCCCCTGGAATGTATCAACTTTGCTCCACTAGGATAAAGTTTCACCAGCAAAAGTGTTGCAGTTCTGCTCTACTCAGCTCCACTGTGGCTCTGGAGAAAGTTGTTACAGCTGGGCTCAGCTCCAGTGAAAATGTCACACCACACAACAAACCATATTCAAGATATTTATTGAGAAGGAAGAATTTAGGATGGTGGCTGCCTTGGGTGAGAAACACAGCAAACCGAACAGGGTACAGATCTATATAGGATTTCTTGGAGGATGGGGGTGGAGCTTTCCAGGATGGCTTGGTATTGGTGGATTTTGTGGCCTGATTCTGAGGCAAGCTCAGGGATTGGTGGGATTCTGAGTACAGGGATTGGTAAAATTCTGTAGCCTGACTCGGGGGCAAAGTCAGAGATCGGTGGAATTTCAACACCGATTCTGGTTCTGGGGTCAAGTCAGGGGCACAGTGTTTTTTCCTTGTCCCTTTTCTACCCTACAGATATAGTGCATGCACATGCAGAGAATGTGAGACCCATGGTGGCAACATCAACATCTGGCTGAAGACATGTGCTACTGTCACTCAGTCCCTTTGGTTCATTATAAAAGATGAGAAAATAGGAATGAGGATGGTGAGCCAGGAATGGGGGGCATTGTACTCTTTTAGACTGCTTCCTGTTGTCTGGGGGCATAGACATTTTTGGGGAACTGTTAGTCCATATCATCAGGGCATATTTGTTTGTCATGTACCTCCAGCTTTGTGGTAATGCTGTAACAATAGGTCATTGATTAGAGATTTTTTGAATTTGTCATTGGAGGAAGCAGAGAAGAAATTGATAAAGCAGGGTACTATTAGTAGAAACAGGAAAAATGATAAGGAGAGGGGTCAGGAAGGAAAGTATTCACTTCCATATGGGATTCTTAAGGGCCCAGGGGCTGTAGGCATCAAGTTGTTCCTCATGTTTTTGGAGAGCTGTTTAAAGTTGTTGGGTTTTGTCTTTTACTATACCAGTTTGGTTGACTTAGAAGCCTCTTCTACTTCCCTTATCTTTAGGCATTGAGTAATCAGGTCATACTTTCTCAGATCTTGTCTTTTATTGTACCTGACTGCTTGACATAGAAGCAACATTCCTCCCTGAGGAAGAGACCCAGACCACCTCTTTCTGTTGTTAGTGTATCTAATGCTTGCAATTTTGTAGCACTTAGGACAACCAGTGAGTCTCTTTGGTCCTGGAAGAAAAGGATGGTCTGAGCCACCTGCTGGAGATTCTGGATGAACTGAGGAGAAATCAACAGTAAATATCTTGGGAATCAGCCAGTCCCACCATTCCAGTAGTGAAGTCAGAAGTTATACCCAGGACTTGTAGAAGTAACCGTCTTATTAAATAAGAAACACAGAGCCAGTACAGAGATGAAAGCCAAGAGGTCAGAGCAATAGCTAAGAGCTAAAAACCTTATTCTTCACTGTCGCTGTACCTCTCCGAAAGAGACCTACTTCCTGTGTTTATATACTTCCTCTGTATATAGAGTTTCTGTTCTGCCTTCTCATTGGTTGTAAACCCAACCACATGTCCGCCTCGTCACTGCCTGTCTGTACAGACCTCCAGGTCTTCTATGGTTGGTATTGAGATTAAAGGCGTATGTCTCCAATGTTGGCTATATCCTTGACCACACAGAGATCTACTTAGCTCTGCCTACCAAGTGCTGGGATTAAAGGCATGTACCACCAACGCCCAGCTTTTGCTATGGC
The DNA here is from genome assembly GCF_004664715.2 of Peromyscus leucopus. Taxonomy (NCBI): domain Eukaryota; kingdom Metazoa; phylum Chordata; class Mammalia; order Rodentia; family Cricetidae; genus Peromyscus; species Peromyscus leucopus. The sequence continues at coordinate 4,212,904 of NC_051071.1, read as the reverse complement.
TCTAATAGCTCTGACCCCCGGGGAAATTTATTTATTAACATAAAAATAAAATCACATTTCAGTACAAATAAAATATCACCATAAGGACTGCTAGAAAGGGTATGACCTAAAGCACTCTTTTGTCATTTCACATTGCTATAAACCCTGTGATGGAAATTGTCAGGGGCTCTTCACCAGATAGCACCCCTAGTTTTGAAAAAAAGGGACACCAGGGCCCAAGTCCCAAACCACCCAACAGGTCACCAGTGATAACCTTGAGTGCTACACAGAATTGAAGCATTGTGAATGTTTGGGCACATTATTGCAGTCTGCAGAACGAAGAGGGCCCACAAAGTGTTTTCCTGAGGAGTTAAAGCAGTTGGTGACACCAAAGAGAGAGATATTGGAGAGATAATGGGTGGTAGTGACATTTGGCCCAGAGCAATTAACAAAAAGCAAGGTGAGAGAACCTAATAAGACAATGGACAAGGCCACAAATGGTGGTCATGACTTTGACCCAGGAGGAACACATAGCCAGCATTCTCCAAAGCAGTCGGGCAAAGTGTTATTCAATGGCTGGCATGCAAAGGCTAAGGTCTGAAACGAGATGGTGTGACGAGGAGGTGGGATTAATATCATCTAAAAGGGCTGACATTAGGGATGGATGGACTTTTGTGGAGCTTTAGACCACTTCTTCTACCATATCAATACCTAGGGGTTGAGAGAGTGGGATTTGTATCCTCTGTATTTTGATTGTGCCTGATGGGTGGCTGTGAAAAATGCTGTAGTCAAGTTTACCAGACCCCTGTCTTCCATCTGGAATGCCATGGATCATTAATTAGAATATAAAATATTGGTTATTTTGCATAAAAGGTAGAATGCCTTCCTGAATGTCTCCTACATGACCAATAAGGGCAGTCTCCATAAGTCTCTGGTCAATGTAAACAGTAATCTCTAGTTTGATCATAGAGAAAGCAAGCATAGGGACAGGTGTTTTAGACATTAATTTAGGTGTTATAGGAAGAAGTATCTCCTTTTTGAAACCTGCTGATGAGCAGTCCCCAGACCCCACAATGTGAGTGGTCTGATACAACCATTAAATATAGGTTTACGGAACCTTTGAAATCTTAATGTAGTAATAGCATAGAGGGAGAAAGAAATCTGAAACCTTTTTCATTACTTACATCACTTTCTTATACCTTCAGAACTTTCATTTACATGCCTTAAAAAAAACTTTCTTAGAGCCTCAGAACTTTCTTAAGCTTTCACATTCTCAGACCTTCATAACACTTTCTTATACTCCTATTGCAACTAGACTGTGTTTTCACTAATAGTCTCTCCTGGGCTCTCTTTAGGAACTTCAGTCCTTCCACACAGTGCCAAGTGTCAGTTTCTTTTCATGACCCCTTCATGACTTTTTAAAACTAATACCACCTACGTGACTTTATTATGAAGTTTGGCTACCAATATGAGGTACATTCTTGTATGAGTACATGGAGGCACAGCTTTAATACATTATTAAACAACCATTGCTTTTCTTAAATCTTATCATAAACCATGTTTTTGTGATAAGGACAGGAATTGTACAAAATGTTTTGTTTTCAGGACAGGAATTATACAAAAATAGAGAAAACAGGCATGGGGGTAGGCCCCAGTGAGGGAGAGATGGATAAGGAAGTTATAAGAAACTGAATTGGCCTTTGATAGCCTGATATAGAGTAATTTCCCTACTCTATTAGGACTGGCTATTGGTTAGCAGTGGAGGGGTCTCCATATGTAAGAGCTACTCCAGGCAGGTATACTTAGGAAGAAATAGAGAAGAAGAGAGAGAGTTTAACTATAAAAGATGTTCAGATCATTTGTTTATGCAGTGGCAGAAGTTGCCACCATTGAAAATTGAGCATGCCGCTGGGCAGTGGTGGCACACGCCTTTAATCCCAGCACTCGGGAGGCAGAGGCAGGCGGATCTCTGTGAGTTCAAGGCCAGCCTGGGCTACCAAGTGAGTTCCAAGAAAGGCGCAAAGCTACACAAGAGAAACCCTGTCTCAAAAAACCAAAAAAAAAGAAAAAGAAAAGAAAAAGAAAAAAGAAAAAAAGAAAATTGAGCATGCCAATTTAGGCCATCAAAATGTACTGAGGCCAAGCTCTTTGTAGTAACAGAGTGAGACTTTAATAAAATCCAAGTCATTGGAGGAAGAGAGGAAGGGTCAAAAAATAAATTCCACTGAAGGGAGTTTCTATAAACTCCATGTGGGAACTGAGAGGCAAGAGAGAAGTCAAGGAGGGCATGGAGAAGCTGTGAGACTTCCAGAATAGAGCTGAGAGACAGGAGGAGCAAGGTCACAGAGGCCCAGAAGAGCTTAAGGAATCTTCAGGACTTAGCAGGCAGCTCCTCTTGGGAGTCAAGGAAAGTCACAACATGTAAGCCCAGGAGGGCACTAGGAGAGATAGAACAGGTAGCTCTAAGGGAAAGGGAACAAGGAAAGGTTTTAGAACCTGGAGCATGTAGGTAGCTCCTAGGGGGAGGTAAGGAAGTTCTGGGTGAAGCTGAGAGGAACCATGAGGGAACAGAGGGGTAAGTGTCAGGGTAACAAGAATTTCAACCTGGGATGTCCTCAAGTAGACTGAGAGACTTGTCAGAGATAAACGTCCCAAATTACAGAGGAGAGGCATCCCTTTCCATATTGTGGGGGACCAGTGAGAGGAAGCTTCTTGGCACAATGGTGTGGCTTTTGTAGTAAAACTAAACAAACCAGGCAGCTCCAAAGTGACACTTACCCAGTAGAAGGGGAAAGATAAGTGGTCAGAGCAGGTAAAGAAGAAAATAGCTGGAGAGGTGCAAGTATCTTAGTAAATAGAATTGCCCATGTGGTGGGGCACTGAAAGGCATTTCAGGGAGTATGAGAACATGGTGGACAGCCCAAAGGGCACGTAAGGGAGATACCCATGTAGTGGGTGGCCCAAAGGGATATGCCTATGTTGTGGGTAGCCACAAAGGGCATAGCTAGAAGAGAGGACACTCACTGAATAGGTGAAAAGAGACGGATGGGTTAGTTAAGGAAGAGAAAAGCAGCTGAAGAGGCAGACTCTAGAATCAAATTTGGTGAGTGGCAAAAGCCAGTAGAAGCAAATGATCTACAAATACCTTAGGAAAGTCAGATCAGCAGTTTGAGTCAGTTTGAAATGTTGAGATGTGAGTGTGACTGAAAGGTAAGTGTAGCATCTTCTCCCAAACCTACGTGAAGAAAGAGAACTTTAGAAGGGGAGCAGTGTTTGGAGACCCTTGTATGTTAGGAGATGGGATAGGTGGTGAAAAGAGAAGACAGTAGTGGGTGACTCAAAGGTTAACCTTTTTTTATATGAGTACAAGAGGCTAAGCTGGAGCCGGAGGACACAGGCAAGGTGCCCATTTGTGGGCTCTATTTTTTTGTAAGTATGCAATAGGCACTAGAGAGGGTCCTAGTTAGTGATCGAGGGATCTGAGGGCATATTTCTCCTTTTCTGAAACCTGGAGAGAGAAGAGGTGAGTTGAGTCCAAAAGACAGGGCTGGGGCCTGGAGGAGGGCCTGTTGAAGTTTACAAAATGGCTCAGTATTGGGTACAGGAAGGGTCCAAGGGCTGCTTCATATAGGGGACAGTTGAGAAAAGATAAAGAATGAATCTAAGAGCATAAGAAGCAGAGCATTCCTAGGAAGGATAGAGTATTATCTTTGGTGGTGGAGATTGTGAGTGACTGAATTAAGTGTTTTCTATCTAGGGCCTTGTGAATAGCTAATTAGAGAAATAGCTAATCCCAGATAAGTAACCTGAGAAGTGGACAGCTGAACCTTAGAGGGTGAGACTCTATATTCTTTGCTGGACAGAAAGTTTAATAAGATAGAGGTGTCAGCCTGGCTAATTTGGGATGGACCACAAAGGAGAATATCATCTACATATTGTATTAGCTTGGATTTAGGAAGAGACAAAGAGAATAAGTCAGAGGCTAGAACTTGGACAAATAGATGTGGGATGTCTCATAACCCCTGGGGTATGACAGTTCAGGAGAGTTAGGTGGAAATATGAGTATCTGGGTGTCTTAGCTAGGGTTTCCTATTGCTATGAAGAGACACCATGACCATGGCTACTCTTATAAAGAAAACATTTAATTGAGGGTGGCTCACTTACAGTTTCAGAAGTTCAGTCCATTATGATCATGAAGGGGAGCATGGCAGCATATAGGCAGACATGGCACTGAAGCTGAGAATGCTACATCTTGCAGGCAACAAGAAGTTGACTGACTGTCAAACTGAAGGAAGCTTGAGAAAAAGAGACCTCAAAGCCCGCCCCCACAGTGACACACTTCCCCCACGAAGGCCATATTTCCCAATAATGCCACTCCCTTTGGGGGCCTTTTTCTTTCAAACCACCACACCGGGTCAGTCTAAGTAAAAGCAAAGTTATCTTGTAACTAGAGATCAAGAGATATTGAAAAGAAGACATCCTTAAAGTGTAGAACAGAGAAATGAGGGGCCTCTGAGGGGATGGTGGAAAGTAGAGTATAGAGGTTGGGTACTATGGAGTTAAGGAGAACTATTGCAGAGTTGATAAGTTGGAGATTCTGAACCAAGAAATAGGTTCCATTGGGTTTTTAAACTGAGAGTATAGAGTAAGGATAATGGAATTTTCCCAAGTTCCTGCCCTGAGAAAATTCCTCCCCAAGTCCTGGGAAAGACACTACGTATGGCATGGAGTATCTGAGGGAAAGGAATCTACATACACTACACTCTTTTGTCCATTAACTTTATTCCTCTATGACAAAATTCTGTCTATAAAGCTTCAGCTCTGTCCTCATATTCAGCTCCTCTCTGTACCCAGTTTTCCTGTCCTCATAGTTTAAGTAAGCTCCTATGCTTTTGACCTGATCTTCATCCTCTGTTCCTTTGTCCTCCATTTATCCTACCTTCCTGGGATCTTACCCTGGCCCTGATAAAACTCTACAAGAGATCTGCTTTACCCTCTACAGAATTTCTGTCTTCCTCTCCTCTCTCTGGCTACAGAATTTCTGTCTTCCTCTTCTCTCTCTGGCCATGCAGTTCTGTGTCTGGAATCCTGCTCCAGTCCTTACTGCACCTGGTTATGTAAAAAGCCCTATTGTCCTCAGTCAATCTCTCTGCCATGCCCCTAGGCCTAAAGGAAGGGGATGGTCTGAGCTTCATTTGCACAAGAAGCAAAGCTATGAGGCTCATTGGGGGAGTTAGTTACCTCGAGGTTCTGCAGATCTGAGGAGCTGACTTGTTTGCCAAAGGGTCTGGGAGTATTTGGGCATGCAAGAATTTCATAGCATAAGACAGCTGAAATATTAAGGATGTATAACACATAACACCAAATGATAAATGGCTTCCCATTTGCCAGACCCTTGGTCAGTGTAAGCATAGCTTTAATACGCAGCTGAATCTCTATAATATATTTTTGCAGCCCACAAGATAGAGGTATTAAAGGTGGGGGGGAGAAGTGGAGTGCAGAAGATTATTTCTTAAGAGGTCAGAGATAAGCTTCTTAAGTCCCATGGGGCTGTGGAGAGAGTGTGGGTATTGAGCCTGGTTGATATATTTGGTAGGGTTTGGTGAGGCTGGTAAGTCTGTCTCCCTACTCTGACAATAGAGGAATGAGAAAGAGAGGTAGATCCCTAAAACTCCATCAGGACTAAGTAGGTAGACCCAGTGTGCAGAAGGAGAGAGATAGATCACCTTGATACTGTGTACCTGAGGCTTCTCGTCAGAGATGGCAGTGGTCAGGCCAAAGGAACCAGGCTCTCCTGTTGTGCCCAGATCGTGACCCCCAGAGAGACCACCAAAGACGAGTATGCCGGAATGCAAAAGCAAGGTTTAATTCTGGGTATCCAAAAGCAATACAAGCCTAGGCAGGGACTTCGTCCAATACATCCAACACAGTGGAGGCTGGAGGAAGTGCCCACCTGTCTGCAAGCTCAGTTTTTAAAGGGAAAAGTCACAAGGTTACATCATTTAGGGGTGCTAGTATGAATACAATTCTGATTGGCTCACTTCTAGGGACTTCTAGAAATTACTTCTAAGGGAGTGGTTGCCTGCCACCATTTCTCATTGGCTGCCCTCAGGTGGGGGCATTTCTGTGGCCAGTTACCCTGGAAACCAGGGAGAGGACATTCCATAGTCTGGCAGGCATTACCTTGTGACTATCTTGTGACTCTGTACTTTTACACTTCCTGGTTTCTGGAATCTGAACTGACTGGTTTCAGTAACTAATGGCCTATTCCCAAAAGGAGAAATCTTAGGCCTTAGTTTTTGGGTGAAAGCATTTCTTTTTTTTCTTTTTTTAAAAATTTATTTATTTTACAATACTATTCAGTTCTCCATAATAGCCACAGATTCCCTTGTTCTCTCCCTTCCTGCCCCCTCCCCTTCCCCCCAGCCCACCCCCCATTCCCACCGCCTCCAGATCAAGGTCTCCCCCGAGGACTGGGATCGACCTGATAGACTCAGTCCAGGCAGGTCCAGTCCCCTCCTCCCAGATTGAGCCAAGCGTCCCTGCATAAGTCCCAGGGTGAAAGCATTTCTAAGATGGCTCATTTTGGTCTTACACTCCCAACCATCCATGGTCAGATCTCAGTCAGTTGAAGGGCCATTTAGGCTTGATGTTACCATGTCACAAGGAACATGGAGGAATGCTGTGGGATGGTCTGTATGTCAAATTACTCTGATTGGTCAATAAATAAAACACTGATTGGCCAGTGGCCAGGCAGGAAGTAGGTGGGACAAGGAGAGAGGAGAATTCTAGGAAGCGGAAAGCTGAGGCAGAGGGACACTGCCAGCCACCACCATGGCCAGCAGCATGTGAAGATGCCAGTAAGCCACCAGCCATGTGGCAAGGTATAAATTTATGGAAATGGATTAATTTAAGCTATAAGAACAGTTAGCAAGAAGCCTGCCACAGCCATACAGTTTGTATGCAATATAAGTCTCTGTGTTTACTTGGTTGGGTCTGAGCGGCTGTGGAACTGGCCGGGTGACAAAGATTTGTCCTGAATGTGGGCAAGGCAGGAAAACTCTAGCTACACAGGAAGTCAACACCCCAATGCCCTTTTTGATGGCACCTTGGACATGATTCAAATCATTTACAAGAGTTCAGATAGGATCCCAGGCCTAGGGATCCTCCTAACTGCATTTGAAACAGGCATGTAGAGGTTCTCAGGGTTTGTGAGTCCAGAGAGCCTGGGCTTCTGCATTGGCAGGCTGAGAGGCTTTCCTTAGCATCAGGGATTTCTGTTTTCAGGCTTTTTTATCTTTCCCATGGAATGTCTTAAACTTACCAGTGAAACTTCTGTCTGTGGAGTCAGGGGTCATTTATCTGGACATTTAAGTTTGGCTATAATATCAGGGAAATTCTAGGAGAAGAAGTAGGTGATAAAAAGTTGCTTTCCATCTGGGGTCTTGGGATTCAGATTGCTACACTGTAAGTGAGTCTTTGTGAAGTGGTCTAGGAATTGAGTCTGGTTTTCATGTTTGTCCTAGATGACTTCTTGGAGATTTTCATAATTTACCACCTTAAGTGTGGCCTTGTGAAGATCAGCCAGGAAGCAAGTTGCAAATACAATCCCCTGGGAGTATTGTAATTCCACTCAGGGTCCTGCCTCAGCCCTTCCTGGGTGGGCAGCCTGTCATTGAGGAGGGAGAAATGGAAACCAGTGTGGCTGGAGAGGAAGATAAGGGATTGTGGGTTGAGGCCAATAAGGTTAATGTGATCGAAAATAGTGGAAGAATCATTTGATTTGGGTCTCATAGCCAGGAGGAGCTGATTTTTCCTTGGTTTGCTTATGCTATGTGGATACTTTAAATCAAGACTGGAGTGAGGTCATATAGCAAAGTCCTATCCAACCCTAGCAATGATGGCTGTCAGTCATGTGGCTGCCTCCATCCCAATGGGGAAACAGCAGCTAGGATGGCAGCAAGCCACATGTTTCCTTTAAGTTTATCTATGTATATATTTTTAACTATCAATCCTGGTGTTATGAATTTTAAATTAACCATTTTCTTATAGATTTTACAGGGCTTTAATCATACCCAACATGCTTACAAACCACAAGGTACAGAAAGTTTACACAATAGTTTTACAAATCTTGAGATAAGATTTATACCTTATCAGAAGTTTTAGAGAGTTAAACCAAAACCATAGGAGTATGAGATAAGTAGCACTAGTCTCTGTTGGGAATATTCTATCCCTTTGTTCTGTTTTGCTCTCCTTTATCTGTCACACAGCAGGTGGTTCACATGATATGGGACATAGATTTTGGAAAAAAAACTTTAAACAAGCATGCTTGTGTCTAGAGAAGGGAGAGCTGCCATACCCTCACTCTAGAGCCAGATTTTAATTGAAGTGGGACAGCATAAAACAACAGTCTAATGTTATTCATACCTAAAAGACACCTGAATCCTTGTAAAAATAAATCTAGAAAGCTTAGAATAAAGAAGGCTTAGAGATAGGACATTTTTGAGTCCTGACTATAGACAGAGGATTCTGCAGGAGGAAGCTGAGAGGTGCACCAGCCAGAGAAGTGTGTGTACAGGGTGTGTGCATGTTGAAGCTGGCCTACTCCTTTGCTTTCTTTCTCTCCTGCTAGGTCTCACTCCTGGCTACCACTTTGTAACAAACTTATAGATCCATCATCTGGTAACTTAAAAGACAGGACATTTATATAGTGTATCTGTGTGTGTGTGGGGGGGGGAGATTAGACAAAAACAAGCAAGGCTTGGAGTGGAGAAAAGAGAAACAGGGAATGGGGAATCTCTTTCCATTTTTCTGATCACTCACAGTACTTTTAAGGGTCCTAAGTAATATTAGGATCTAAGTTGCCATTAGGTGTCCCTTTGGATTGATTATCTAAGGGTTATTGAAGCCAAATTTTATTGCAAAATCAAATAAATTTAGGGCTCTTCATGTTAGGTGTCAGGTGGGGAGGCTGGAGGTTTTCTCTTTTTCTCATGTGTGTCAGTGAGTGACAGTGGGGGATGTCAGTTATAGTGCAAGAATGCCCTGTGGTGGGTGAGATGGGACTGGGCCTCCAAGGGCCACAGATCTAGCTACCTCATCAGCTCAGTTATTTCTCTTAGAGATGATGGAGTTGTCAGTCTGGTGGGACTGGCAGTGGACAGTTCCTATAGCCATGGGGAGATGGGAGGCTTTTAGCATGGCCATAATTTTCTCTGAGTTGGTTATCAAGCCCCCTTTTGTGGTAAGTATTCTATTCTCTTTCCAGATGGCAGTGTGGGACAGGAGGATATGACAGTCATATTTGAAGTCTGTAGATAGTTAAGGATCACCTTGCGCCAATTGGGAGGCATATATAAGAGCTATTAGTTCAACCTGTTGATTAATGGTGTGGGCAGAAAATGCATGCGCCTTAACTAACTCAGTATCTGACACTATGGCATAATCTGCTTTGGGGGCACCCTTATTTAAAGAGGAGCTGTCATCTGTGTACCAGGTATAGATGATCAAGGGCAATGTGCTGTCCTTTATGAGTGAAGGATAGGGCAGTAGTAATTCCTCTAAGATTTCCATGCAAGAATGAGTCAGGGAAGGGAAGTGGTTGGCCAGGGAAGAAGATCTGAGATGCTATGGGGTGGATATGATTGGAAAATAAGTGTGGCATCTTCTACTAGTGCCACCTGGAGAGAAAGAACCCAGAAAGGAGTAGAGTTTGTAAGCTTTTATATGTTAAGAGGTGGGACTGATTATGGGAGGAAAAGATAGCTGTAGGTGATCCAAAAGTTAGTTGGTTTTTTTTTTTTTTTTTTTATTCTTAAATGAGGAGCTCTGCAGCTGCTAAAGTAAATATGCTGGGTGCCCATCTCTGGGTGAGGGGAAGGGGGGCAGGGCCTAACAGATTTCTCCCTTACTAAAAAGAAAAATGAGCTTTTGTCTTAGGTTACATGGGATGTCAACATATCACCTTACTCATCATGGAGACACCTGCCCCAGCCACGCAGGCTCTCTGTCTTAGGTCAGAGTGCCCCCCAGTTATTACCCATCACTGAATACTCATTATCATACAGGCTCAACCATGTGTGAGCTGTAGGGTTAACTGCTGCCAAAGATCTCAAAGGGGCACTGGGCTTGCAATCTGTGCATTCAACACAGAAAAGACCAACAGAAGTCCTAGCCCACCCATAGCCAGTAGGCTAAGGGCAATTGAACCATTCCCTTCCTTAAGAAGCCTTAGAGCAAATTGGAATCCTCATAAGATGGTATCCCAAAAGTAAGTGGAACTTGAGTTTTATAAATTTCATAACTTCCAAAGTCAATCAAAATGTATATTACGGCTGAATTAAATTTATCATAATTAACTGTGGTAGCTACTTTTGCTGCCAGGGTCTCCACTGCACCAGCTGTAGTAACCAACTGTGAAATAGCAATCCCTGAAACAGTAGCAACATGCCTGCTACCACTGTAGTAGCAACAACAGCTGCAGTGAAGTCAAATTCTCTTCTGGAGCATGTGAGCACCATCTGTGTCTTACTGCCATGGTCCACTGGCAGGGACACAAATCCAGGAACATGAACCACCATTTTTCTTGATCCCAGCACAACTTAAGCTGGCAGTTCTGTAAAGAACAATTAAGAACCACAAAGAAAAACAAAAATAACACACAAGGAGCAGAACTAATGGTCTTCTAATGGCTACATTTGAGGCTCACAAATTTAAAGGTATCTTCAAAGGGGGCTAGATGAATTTCAGGAGGCCATAAATGTTGCACAGAGCCATTCCTGAAAAGGTAGGCACTATACCAGCTTGAAGAGGATTGCAAACATGAAAGGCTTAGCTGACATGGTACCATTAAAAAATGGAGGTCAGTGACCATACTACCAAATGTCAGGGTTACCCTCTAATCTCCAAGCTGCCTGGGTGACACGTTCTCAAACATACTTGAAAAAGCAGTTACCATACATTACCTTCGGAAAAATCCAACTGTATGGCTACAGTATCTAAGCTTGCATTAATGCTTGCCAAGGCTGGCCATATTGGGCTCGCAATCCCCACTGGCATTAGAAGGGGAGAGTTTTTCATGAAGGCCCAATAGGTCTCTGCTATGTTGGGATTCAACAGCAGCCATAGGGCACACACAGCACTCAGGAACCCAAAGAGGGACCTCATTTTCCTGTGGAAAGACACAAGCAGAACCCTGGGCCCACACTAACACCAGATTGGGCCCCCTCCAAGTGCCAGTAGAAAGATCCTTCCATTGCAACAGAGGATGATTTGCAACAGGAGCCCTCCAGGGCTTATCTGCAGTGGCTATTCCAGCAGAATCCACCAATAAAAAATTTAAAATATATAAAACAAGGGAAAGAACAGAATGTGGAGAGGAAAGATGAGCCCCTAGTTCCCCCTTTTTACTTTAGCAAAATATGTTCTTAAGGTACGAAGAAAGACCAGCCAAGACCCCCTGAAAGGTCTCCGATGACACCATGTCCCAGATGATCCAACACCCAGAATGGTTTCAAGGCAACTGGCTCAGACAACACACCCTCATGGACTACTCCATAATCCTAAAATTTTCTTTGTGTCCCCATAAGATACAGCGCCCCCATCCAGCAGGAAGTAGTATAAAAAGCTATGCCCAGATTCCCAAATATACCAAACTGGCTTTGGAGATAAAATTGGCTCACTCCTTCTCTAAACCCAAGTATATTAAAAAAAAAAAAAAAAAAAAAAAAAAAAAAAAGGTTGAAAGATTCTTGTGTCCCATGTCAGAAGAGCCCTCTGGTGTGGGACAGAGAAAAACCAATATTTTTATTTAAAACAGGTTGATTATAAATTATAAATACAATCTCTTTCTAAAGAACAAAAGGGGACAGTATAGATAATAATAAGATAAAGGGATAGATTATTGAACCTACTTTTCAAGAGCAACTTGTTTAAAAATGTTTTACATTGCTATGGATTTTAGTTTATTGATACAAATTTAAAGTTAATTTTATTATACTGTATGTATATTTTTACTCTTGTTTAAGGTATTATGTTTATACAACTCATTTAAATTATAATGGAACAATTAGTCTTCTATGATAGTCAAATGTATAGTCATCGTAAGTTTTCTAGGTATACATAGATATATTTCAGATAGATAGGTAATTTTCAAATACTTCAAAGACCTATAGAATATGGCATTTAAAATGTTTTAAAAAATTTAGACTTCCTGGATAATGAGACATTTCTGCTCCTGGCAGCACCAATTTAATTCAGAGAGGAGGATGAGCATTGAAGACACTCTATATGGTATTTATCTTCTTCTTGGCAAAAATAGCCATTTAGGCAAGAAACTGTTCTTGCCTAGACTGCTTGATCAACTGGACATGCAGGACCCATAGGATGGTGACCACTGAACTTTGTTGGGTAAAATGGTCCTTCACATTCCTGCTTCACAGAGGAGACTGCCAGACATTCTACAGGACACAGAGAGAAGTAAATGAGACACTATAGGCCTGTGGACTGAAGACAGATGCCCCAACTTTACAAAGGACCTTTGGATGACTGTCCAGGAGGCAAGCTGTTTCTGTCTACTCTTGCAAGACTCCCAAAAGTTGCTTGCATCCTTCTCCCATTTCTCAGGTAATATTATATCTTTCTGAGGTCTTTGATGTGGTTGAAAACTAGATAGTTATAATTTTCCTTAGTTATGATAAAAGATAAGTTAGATATGAAACCTTAGACTCACAAATATAGGATAGATAGGATATCTTCTTTAATTTTGCCAAATATAAATAGACTAGATAGTGTAACTATAATTCTTGCTTAATAATTGTTTTTGTTATATGTAATTTTACTATGCGAAAGTTAAAACCTTCCTTTTTGAAAAAAAAAAAAAGAAAAGGGGAAGTACTGTGGATATTGCTCTGTATAAATAAAATGCTGATTGGCCATTATCCAAGCAGGAAGTATAAGCAGGACAAACAGAAGAGAATTCTGGGAACAGGAAGGCAGAGTCAGGAGACGCTGCCAACCACCACCATGAGTACCAACATGTAAGATACTGGTAAGCCATGAGCCATGGCAGGATATAGATTTATAGAAATGAGTTAATTTAAGATGTAAGAACTAGATAGCTAGTAGCCCAAGCCATTGGGCCAAACAGTTTAAATAATATAAGTCTGTGTGTTTATTTTATAAGTGGGCTGCGGGACTGCTGGGGCTTGGCAGGAGCTGGAGAGAAACTCTCCAACTACAAACAGTCCCTAGAGAACCAGGCAGAAAAATGATGGCAGACACAGAACCACATGGCCAGAGAAAAGAGAGGAAGATAGACATTCTGTAGAGGGTAAGCATATCTCTGGTAGAGTTTTCTGAGAGCCAGGAGTAAGGAGCTAGGAAGGAGAGATGGAAGATAAAGGAACAGAGGATGAAGATCAGGTCAAAGGCCCTAGGAGTTTACTAAAACTATGAGGACAGGAAAAGTGGTCACAGAGAAGACCTGAATGTGAGGATGGAGTTGAAGCTGTGTAGATAGAATTTTGTCATAGAGGAATAAAGTAAATGGACAAAAGAGCATGGTGTATGTAGACTCCTTTCCCTCAGATAACACCACACTGGATGTAATATCTTTCCCAGGACTCTGGGAGGAATTTTCTCAGGGATGGCCTTGGAAAATTCCATTGAGGTAATGGTTAGTTCCAAGTAGGTGACCTGAGGGGTGGACAGCTGTACCTTAGATGAGACTCTATAGCCCTGACTGGACAAGAAATTTAGAAAAGCAGAGGTATCAGTTTGACTAATTTGTAGGGATGAACTTCAGAAGAGAAGGTCATCTACATACTGTATGAGTTTAGATTTGGGGAGAGACAAAGAGATCAGAGGCCAGGGCCTGGGCAGTAGGCGTCCCAGCACCCCTGGGGTAGGATAGTCCAGGTGAGTTGGGTAGAGAGGTGGATGTCAGGGTCAATCCAGGTGCAAGTAAAGATATTTTGTGACTGGGTGTTGAGGGGCATAGAGAAGAAGGCATCCTTTAGGTCCAGGGCTGAGAAATACTGAGGGGATAGTGGAAAGGAGTGTATAAGGGTTGGCTACAACAGGGTGGAGGGGACCACAGTAGAATTGAGGAGTTGGAGGTCTCCAACCAGGCAGTAGGTCCCACTGGGCTTTTTAACTGCAAGTATAGGGTGTTGGAGGGGAAGATGTGGGATAAAGTAGGTTTTTCCTTAGGAGGTCAGAGATGATAGGCTTAAGTCCCCTGAAGCTCTGGAGCAAGATTGGGTACTGAACATGGATGATGTACTGGGTAGGCTCTTGTAATTGAATGATGATGGGGGAATGGTGTTTGGCAACAAAGGAGTTTGGGGTATCCCAGACTTGGGGGTCCACATGTGAGGCTGGCAAAGGAAATAGAGTGTTAGAACCAGTAGGCTGAGTGGCTAGGAGAAGGAAGAGAGGGCTGCTGGAGAGCTTGGGGTCAAGTGAATGGGAGGGAACAAAGGAAATAGAGGCTCTCAAGTTTGCTAGAAGATCTCTTCCCAATAAGGGGATAGAACAGGTTGACACCACCAGGAAGGAATCAGTGAGAGGAACACCCCTGAAAATGCAATTGAGTGATGGGATCTGGCAAGGTTAGTAAGGCTATCCTGACAATAGGGAAGAGGTGGGTCCCCAAAACTCCATCAGAACTGAGTAAGTGGCCCCAGTATCCAGGAGGAAGGAGAATGAAACCCCCTTATACCATAATGACTATCTGTGGCTCACTGTCAGAGATGACAGAGGTCAAGCTAAGGGATCCCAGGCCCCTTCAGTTGTCCCCATGGGTGATCTGAGTCTGATATCCCTGCACTGCAGGGGACAAGGGGGGAGTCAACAGTCCAATGTCCCTCTTGATGGCACTTTGGGCATGGCCAGTATGGCTTGCAGGGGTTAGGGTAGGCCCAGGGCCCATAACTCCCCTGACCACATTTGAATCAGGGACACAGTGGTCCTTGAGCTTTGGGAGGCAAGGGAGTCCAGGCAGTCACCAAAGCTGGTTGAATGGCCTTGGCCAGCATTTGGTATTGTTGTTTACAGGCTTTTTCATTGCTCCCATGGTACACTTTAAAAGCCAGTGCTAAGACTTCTGCTTGTGGTGTTAGGGGTCCTCTCTCCAGATGCTTAAGCTTGGCCTTAATGTTGGGGAATTTCTGGGGAAAGAAACAGTTTGTGAGGAGTTGTTTACCCTCTGGATTTTCATCATCTAGACTGGTATACTATAAGTGGGCCTTTGTGAGGCATTCTAAGAACTGAGGCAGGTTTTTCTGTTTGTCCAGGATGGCCTCTTGGAGTTTCTTATAGTTTGCTGGTTTAAGGGCAGCCTTGCAGAGACCAGCCAAGAGGCAAGTTGTAAATAGATCTATAGCTAGAATGCCCCCTGGGATATTGTAGTCCTATTGGGGATCCTGGTCTGGAACTGGCTGAGTGTGCTATGGTAGTTCGGTAGATTTCATCTGCATGTGCTATAGTCTGTTTTCAAACTCACCTGTGCTCTTTAAGAACTAGGTTGTTAGTTAGAATCATATATATGTTGTGGAAGGTGAGACAATAGGATTGGGTGATACATTGGAATTCTTTAATGACAGTAGAGGAGTTAGACTATAAGACCCCATGTATTTTTCTACTTGAGAGAATTCACTTAATGAAAAGGGGACATGTACTTTGACCAGGTCATCCACTCCAGAAATCTCCCACAACGGAAAAACTGAGGCCAGGTTAGGCCAGGTGGGGAGAATTAGAGGGGTCTTACTGCAGACCACGAGCAAGTAGTAGGGGACTGAAGGCTGCTGGTAGAATGAATTGAAAGTAGGTGTCAGAGTAGGGAGGTTAGGGCAGCCTGTTGCTGGAGAGGGAAAAGAGGAGAACAAATGAGCCAAAGGAGGAGCTGCTCATTGTTGCCAAGAATGTGGGGGCTTGTTAGCAGGGCCAAGAGAGTTCCCTCTGGTTCAGATTTCATAGCTAGAAGGTGTCGAATGGGGGAACAGGAAGAACAAAGGGGAAGCTTGGAGTGAAGATGGAGAAAGCTTGGACATAGGGGACCCCCTTTCATTTACCTGACTGCTGGCAGATGTTGTAAAAGTCCTGTGTAATATCAGGGTCTAGGATGCCAGAAAGTAGTCATTTGGATAAATTATGGGGTACTTGGGTCAGACTTGACTGCAAAGGCAGGTAAGTTTGGAAGCTCATAAGCTGGGTGCTAGGTGTAGAGGTCAGAGGTTCTCCAAATAAAATCCCAGTGGGGAGCTTGAAGGAATGGTAGAGGATGCAGTTCCCATGGGTGAAGTAGGGGAAAGGGTTCAAAGCCTGAAAGTCCAAGGCATCTCAGGGATTCAGAGAAGACCTGATTAAGTGCACACTAACTGTCCACTGAGTCATCACACACTGGGCATGGCCAATGGCTAGAAGCCAGATGAGATGCCTTCACCTGGTACCAGGGCTTGTGAATGAAGCCAGAGGGTAAAGATCACACTCAAAAGACTAAGTGTCACTAATGGGAAGTGGGCAGAGGTGGGTGTTGGCAAAGTGACTGGGGGTTCCTCCACCTCCAAGAATACCAGAGGGATGACAAACACTTGATGGTCACTCCCACAGATCCAGAAAAGCATTTACACTGACAGGGAGAGGGGAGACTTACCAATGGTAGGTCCTGGATGAAGTACCCAGCAATCAATTAGCTGGAAAGTGAGCCTGTTGCAGGTGGGCTGGGTACAGGGTCCTGGTGTACCTCAGACTGCTAGTGCGATGGAGGAGAGCCATCAGAAGAGTGTACCAGAGTTGTGGGACCAATGTAATTATTTAAAGATACCTTGGTGGCTTCCTAGCCCCTGAACTCTGCCTCCTTGTCTACTCAAGTCTCTACCCACCCTCAGACTTAGTGACATCATTCAGCCTCTCTGCCTCATTTTTTATGGCAGCATGGCCTGGCTCAATGACCAAAGAATGGCACATTTGTGCCCTGGCCAGCAGGGCTTCAACGGGTACTCGACCACCCTAAGGACAGAATGTAGGGACAGGAGACACAAAGGAAATACACCAAGTCAAGATTCTGATCAAGGTGCAACTATATTTTTCTCCAGGAAGGTTTATATAGTTCCTACAGGGTGGAGGGAGCAAGAAGCTGTTATCTGCATAAGGTGGGGCAAGCTAACAGGATGTTTATGTATGATGTTTACAGGGTGAATGTGGGCGCCATGGGCCCTGGCCCCCGACTGTGAGTGGCTGCTGCCTTGCTTGCTGACCTTGACCAGATATCCTCCCTATTCAGATTCCCTGCCGGTCTCCTTCTCACCTAAGGATCACTGGAGAGCTTACCGGAGGTTCTTTGTTCCTACATCCTGTATTTGGTGTAAACAACTTAGATGCAAGAATGTAGAACATTGGGTCTGGAATGTAGACCATTGGTAGCGAACTTCTGCCCTCCGGGGGTTCCTCCATTTGTGTTGTAAGCCTGTATTTAAGGTTTCTTCCCTCTTTCAATAAATGGCATTCGGCATTCGGCATTCAGTCGTGGCGAATGATTTGCTGTCTCTTGTCTCTATTTTTAATCTGCAGCCCTTCGCTCGGACATGGTGAACAGGAATCGGTAATGCGGGCATTACCACTACAAATGGAGGTCCCACCGAGATCTGAGAAAGAAGGAACGAGCTGATGGACACTCTTGGAAGGCCGGCCGGCATTTTAAAGAAAAAAGGAAAAAGGTAAGAGTGAATTAAAATGGGTGCAGCTAGCTCACAGTCAGTTAATTGGACTGTTGAAGCAGGAAGGCACCGAAGTTTAGAAAGGGCAAGACAGCTAAAGATTTTAAATGAAAAAGGAAATCTTCCCAATAGAGAAGAGGGAAGGAAAGAAAATTTCCCATTAGAAAAGGGAGAAAAAGTTTTAATCAAGAAAGAAAAGAATTTTCCCGGTAAAAAGGGGAAAAATTTTGAAACTAGGCCTAAAGATTGGGGCCCTGTAGAGAAAGGATGAAAGAAAGAGAGAAGCCTCTTCCCAGTGGTAATGGAGGATGTAAAGACTTTTTCCAGTTGTAGAGTTTTCAGGATAGCTGAAAACTCTTGAGTTTTTTTCTTCCTGCAAGTGCCAAGCGGCAGTATCTGAATTACAAAGAATCGGCAGGTAGGCCTCATTGCTGCTGGCTGAACAGCAAGCGAGCCCAGAGGTTAGAAGTTTTGCTGTCTGTTTGCTTAATTTTGATTCAAATGTTTTTTATTTTTCCCTCAGAGTGGGAATAATTCAATATTTAGGATCCCTTCATGGGAAATGTTTTTCTGTTTTCCCTTATGGTGGGAATAACTCATTATTAGGTAGTCCCTTCATGGGAGTAGGAAGTTTAAACATGAGTTTGTGTGTGCGGGGCATGCCCAGCAGCTGTGGCAGACAAAGGCATGCACAAGGTAGCCCAAAGCAATGGGCAGACAGGTACGTGCCAGTGGGAGGCAGAGCCACGATGGGGTTGCGGCCCAGACAGGCACTGACAATAGAGCCTGAGCACTGGGCAGAGCCAGCGAGCTGAGGCCGGGTAGGGACAGGCACTAAAAGTTTGAACGGGCCTAACTTCTGGTGAAAAATGGTTTTGGTCAGGACATTGAATGCTAAGTCAATGCTGTTTGAATAAAGGATGTTCTGTTCTTTTGATTGTCTTGATAAATGTTTGGATGAATGTTTGGATTTTCATGGTAGATAAACTAAAGGAACAGGATTCATAATTTTGAACTATATATTAGGTATGATCTTGTCTGTTGACCATTACTGAAAATTTGGCTCTGCAATTTAAGTTGCTTTCTAGGAATTCTTGGTTTAATTCTATAAAAACATAACACCTGAAATGGTTTGGGTTGTTAGCTTATTAAATAATGTTGCTAAGATAAACCCATAAATGATAATCTCTTCCTGATAAAGAGGTTACAAAATTAATTTTCCAGTAAATAAAATACAGGTAAATTGTTTGGTCCACATTGTTAATAATTGATTATTTGCGTTAATGTGTTACTTGAAATCTATAAAAAAGAATCTTCTTTTTAAGATTTTATAAAAATACTCGAGTATTACCTAAAGTTTACCTTTTCAAATCCTATAGAGATTGTATTTAATGCTTTTATAATTGGCATATGTAAAAAGGACCATGGAAACAGAAGCTGGTGATAAAATTGCTCAATTATTATTGCTTTCATATTTTAAATTCAAAATGGCGCCGATATATAGAACTGGAGGCTTTGGAAGTACAGGGAAAAAGGTGTTTTGACAAACAGTTATCAATGATAAACACCCTAAATTAAAAATAAAATTATGTGGGATTGAGATTGGAAGATTATTGGATTCTGGTGCTGGATATATCTATAATTTCACAAGAATCCTGAGATCCCAATTGGCCCCTTAAAAATTCTATCTCTAACCTACAAGGTATCGGCACAGCTCAGACGCCATTACAGAGCAGGCTACTTTTAAATTGGAAGGATGAGGAAGGTCATGCAGGAACTTTTCAACCCTTTGTGCCACCTGACATTGAAGTGAACTTGTGGGGATGGGATGTGTTAGATGGTATGGGAGCTGTACTTACTATACAGTCTATACCACAGATGCTAAAGAGTCAGGGCTACTGCCCGGGCAAAGGCTTAGGGAAAATGTTTCAAGGAGGCCCACAACCTGTGGCAGACAAAAACTATGTCACTAGAGGTCCTGGGGATACTAGAGGATTAGGGTCTTTTCCATAGAGGTCACTGCACAGCAGCCTTCGATTATGCAACCAATAAAAATCACTTGGAAAAGTGATGACCCTGTATGGGTGGAGCAGTGGCCCCTTACTAAGGAAAAATTGGAGGCTGCGTATGCATTGGTTAAGGAGCAGTTAGATGCTGGACATATCATTCCTTCCACTTCACCTTGGAATTCACCTATATTTGTTATTAAAAAGAAATCAGGAAAATGGAGGCTATTACAGGATCTTAGAGCTGTAAATAAAACCATGCTTCTCATGGGAGCAACACACCCTGGCTTGCCTGCCCCTGTGGCAATTCCTAAACATTGGCACTTAATTGTGGTTGACTTGAGGGATTGTTTCTTCACCATTCCTTTGCATCCCGAGGACAGTCCTCGCTTTGCTTTCAGTGTTCCTTCAGAAAATCTTAAGGAACCTTATCAGAGATATCAGTGGGTGGTATTGCCTCAAGGAATGGCCAATAGCCCTAATATATGTCAAATTTATGTGTCTTTGGCCCTAGCTCCAGTTCAAAAAGCTTTTCCAGGTGTTTATATAATTCACTACATGGATGATATATTAATGGCTGCTAAAGATAAAAAAACTTGTTTTTGATGCCTTTTCTAATTTACAAGAGGTTCTTAGCTGGCTAATTTACAGATAGCCCCAGAAAAGGTACAGGTATCTTTTCCCTATCATTATTTAGGTCATGAATTGTTACGCACGGGCATACACCCACAAAAGATTACTCTGCATATGGATCAGCTACGCACGCTTAATGATTTCCAAACCTTTCTGGGGGATATTCAGCGGCTTTGGTCCACTTTAAAAATTCCAACAGGTCAGCTTCACCCTTTGTATGATGTCTTAAAGGGCGACCCTGACCCTTCATCTCCCCGTAAATTAACAGCTGAAGGATGTGTAGCCCTACAAGGTGTGCAAGAGGCCCTAGAACAGGCTCACGTGCAGTATATAGATCTTAATTCTCCCTTATTGTATTTGATATTTTGTTTTACTCATTCACCTACTGGAGTGTTTTGGCAAACAGGTCCTATTTCTTGGGTACATTCCCCAGCTTCTCCAGCAAAAATCATCACTCCTTATCCACAGGCTGTCACTCAGATTATATTTAAGGGAATCAAGATCAGTGTTCAAACTTTTGGTAAAGAGCCAGATATTGTGGTGACCCCATACACCCAGTCTCAACTAGCATGGTTGCAAGCTAATGATAATGATTGGGCCATATTGACATGCTCCATGCAGGGTCAGTTTGATACTCACTACCCCTCCAATGATGTGTGTCAATTTTTAAATTGCATCCTGTTATATTTCCCAAGATAGTACAGATGACTCCTATTCCTCAGGCCCGTGTGGTATTTACTGATGGCACTTCACGTGGTTTTGCTGTGGTGGTTTCTGGTAACATAGTAAAGAGAATAAAAGTCCAGGGCACTTCTGCCCAGGTGGCAGAGGTACAGGTGCTGTTGCTTGCTTTACAGATGTTTTCTGATGAGAGTATAAATATTTATACCGATAGTCAATATGTGGCACATGCCATTATGCCTTTGGAAACAACAGCCTACATACCACCCATTTCTTCCATTCATAAATATTTATTGCAAGTACAAGGACTTATATGGTCCCGCTCACATAACCTTTATGTGGGCCATATTAGAGCTCATACTCAATTGCCTGGACCTCTAAGTGAAGGTAATCAGAGGACTGACACCATTACTCGTATGGCTGTCACATTAGTCTGTTCTGCCTTTGATAAGGCTACTCAGTTGCATCAACGTTATCTTAATGCTGGATCTCTCCGTTATCATACAGGCATAACCTGGGAACAAGCCATCCAGATAGTTAAATCATGCCCTATTTGTGTGGAATTGTTACCTGTTCCTCATTTGGAAGTTAATCCTCGAGGACTTTTACCTAATCATGTGTGGCAGATGGACGTCACACACGTGCCTTCCTTTGGAAAATTACAATATGTCCATGTGTCTATTGATACATATTCTTCCCTAATTTTTGCTTCTGTCCATTCAGGGGAAAAGGTTAAGGATGTAAAGAATCATTGTCTTCATGCTTTTGCTTACATGGGAGTGCCAAATGCATAAAGACTGATAATGGTCCCGCCTACAGTAGTATGGGATTTTCAAAATTCTGCCAAGATTTTTCTATTGTTAATAAGACTGGTATTCCTTATAATCCTCAAGGGCAGGCTATAGTAGAATGCTGCCATTGTACCTTAAAAACCTAATATTGCTAAAGTAAAAAGGGGGGAGCTAGGGGCTCATCTCTCCTCTCCACATTCTATTCTTTCCCTTGTTTTATATATTTTAAATTTTTTATCGGTGGATTCTGCTGGAGTATGCGCTGCAGATAAGCACTGTAGGGCTCCTGTTGCAAATCATCCTCTGGTGCGATGGAAAGATCTTTCTACTGGCACTTGGAGGGGACCCGATCCGATGTTGGTGTGGGCCCGGGGATCTGTTTGTGTCTTTCTGCAGGACAATGAAGTTCCTCTTTGGATTCCTGAATGCTGTGTGCGCCCTGTGGCTGCTGCTGAATCCCAACATGGCAGAGACCTATTGGGCCTTCATATTTAATAAGACTGTTGATGTAACCAACAGTCTTATTAAATAAGAAACACAGAACCAATGTAAAAGAGAAAGCCGAGAGGTCAGAGCTCAGAGCTAAAATCTCACCCTTCCTCCTGCAGTGTCCCAGCTTCCCGAAAGAGAGCTATTTCCCTGTGTGTCCATCTTTTTATAGTATTTTGTTCTGCCTTCTCATTGGTTGTAAACCCAAACACGTGACTGCCTTGTCACTGTCTGTATGTACAGCCCCCCAGGTCTTAAAGGCATATGTCTCCAATGCTGGCTGTATCCCTGAACACACAGAGATCTATGGGATTAAAGGCGTGTGCCACCACCGCCACACTCTTGCTATGGCCAATGGGGATTGAGAGCCCAATACGGCCAGCCTTGGCAAACATTATTGTAAGCCTAGGAACTGTAGCCATGTGGCTGGATTCTTCAGAAGGTAATGTATGGTAACTTTTTTCAAAAATGTTGAGAATGTGCCACACCTTGGAGATTAAGGATAACTCTGAAGGTCAATGAACTTCATTTGCTAACAGTAGCATGACAGCTAAGCCTTTTTTGCATTTTGCAACCCCCCTCAAGCTGGTGTAGTACCTACTTTTCAGGAATGGCTCTGTGCAACATTTATTGGCCTCCTGAAATTCATCTAGCCTTTTTGAAGATACCTTAAAATTTGTGAGCCTGAATGTAGCCATTATTGAGACCATTAGTTCTGCTCCTTGTTTGCTGGTTTTGTTTTTTGTTTTCTTTATGTTTCTCAGTTGTTCTCTTGCAGACCTGCCAGCCTAAGTAGTGCTGGGATCAAGAAAAATGGGCCTTGGTGGTTCGTGTTCCTGGAGCTGTGTCCATGCCAGTGGACCGTGGCAGCTAGACACAGATGATGCTCACACACTCCAGAAGAGACTCTGACATCGCTGTTGCCGTTGTTGCTGTTATAGCAGTGGTGGCCACTGCTGCTATTGTTTCTGGGATTGCTATTTCATAATTGGTTACTACAGCTAGCACAATGGAGACCCTGGCAGCAAAAGTAGCTACCACGGTTAGTTAATCTTTCTTCTTATTGGGCATGACAAATTTAATTCCACTATTATACATTAAAATTGGCTTTGAAAGTTGTAAAATTATTAAAACTCAAGTTCCATTTGCTTATGGGATACCACCTTACAAGGACTCCAATTTGCAGTAAGGCTCATTTAAGAAGGGAATGGTTCAATTGCCTTTAGCCTCCTGGCTATGGGTGGGTTAGGACTTCTGTTGGTCTTTTCTGTGTCGCACAGATTGCAAGCCCAGTGCCACTTTGAGATCTTTGGCAGCAGTCACTGTACAGCTCACGTGGTTGAGTCTGTATGATAATGAGTATTCAGAGACGGGTAATGCTTGGGGGTGGCCATCAACCTAAGACAGAGCACTTGTGTTGCCTGGGCAGGTGTCTCTATGACAGGTAAGGTGGTCTGCTGACGTCCCACGCAACCTAAGTCAGAAGCTCATTTAATAAAAAGGTGGGACCTGTGGGCACCATGGACCCTGGCCCCCGACTGTGAGTGGCTGCCGCCTTGCTTGCTGACCTTGACCAGATGTCCTCTCTATTCAGATTCCCTGCCGGTCTCCTTATCACCTAAGGATCACTGGAGAGCTTACCGGAGGTTTTTTGTTCCTACTTCCTGTATTTGGTGTAAACAACTTAGATGCAAGAATGTAGAACATTAGGTCTGGAATGTAGATCATTGGTAGCGAACTTCTGCCCTCTGGGGGTTCCTCCATTTGTGTTGTAAGCCTGTATTTAAGGTTTCTTCCCTCTTTCAATAAACGGTATTCGGCATTCAGTCGTGGCAAATGATTCGCTGTCTCTTGTCTCTATTTTTAATCTGCAGCCCTTCGCTCAGACATGGTGAACAGGTATCAGTAATGTGGACGTTACCACTACAGGTGAAAGGGTCAAGGGCTCTGACTCAATGTCCTGTTGCTAGGCAACCTGACTGTAAGATGATCTAGTTCCCTGTCTTATCGGGGGTCTGTATTTTTCCACTAACTAGAGATTCTATCCTTGTCCCTGACACATTTGACTACCAAATCCTCACTAATCTTGATAAATACTGCCAGTGCATGGGAAAGTAGACTGAATCTGCCTATGCACAAGCTTTCTTTAATTTCCATTCTCACCCTTCCCTCTGTACCATGTCATAGTCACCAGGTTCTGTCAAAAAGCCAAATCCCCTCCTGTAGCTGACCAGGAACCAGATCCCTCTGTTCCCACCCATTTCAACTTAGATATAAAGGGTACACCCCAACCTTGGGTACCTTCACAGCCTAACCCTCTTTCTCAGTCTCAACTAATGTGAGAAATCCATGGAATCTGCTTAAAGGGTAAAGGGATTTATTAGGAAGGAAGACTCACTACAGTACAGGAGATTTATCATAGGGTTCTGGAAGGCCAAGGCACAGTCCCACACTGTTCTTCTGTCTGAGTCCATCCCAGCATCCAAGCCCACAAGGGAGAGAAGAGTGCTGTGTCTCCATGCATCTCAAGTCTTAAGGATAGCCCCAGGTCCATGCCCCAGGGGCAGGAACTTCAAGGACATAGGTAGGTAGGACAGTTACCTGCTACATCTCTAGTGGTGGTGCTTCAAGGTCATAGACAGAACAGATATCCACTACATCTCCCTGTTTTGTCTAAATAAGAAATTTCTAATCTAATACAAAACTATATACAATAGGAACAATTATCAAGTATTGTCCAGGAGAGGGGTAAGGTAATAACAAAAACAAAAATAGAAATACAACCAGCAAGAACAACATCAAACAAGAGACACATACTAAAATCCAGAAATGTCCAGATCATAGGTAAATCACGTTACAGACATTACTCCAATAGCTGTCTTAGCTAAAGAACCTAACTTTACTATCTGAAATGCTCTTAGCTAAGATATGAGAGGATTATAACTGTAACTATCTAGTCTTCAACCCCATCAAAGACCTGAGAGGGAAAATGATATTACCTAAGAAAACAGGAAGTACAAACAAGCAATTTCTGAAAATTGTG
The DNA here is from genome assembly GCF_004664715.2 of Peromyscus leucopus. Taxonomy (NCBI): domain Eukaryota; kingdom Metazoa; phylum Chordata; class Mammalia; order Rodentia; family Cricetidae; genus Peromyscus; species Peromyscus leucopus. Next base: position 4,187,565 of record NC_051071.1, on the reverse strand, counting down.
AGAATAGACAGAGACAGCTAGCAGCCTAGACAGTCACCTAAAGATTCTTAGCACCACTGGGGCATCCATTTTGGCTACAGGCCTAGAATATTTGACAGACCATTTTCAGAAGCAGGAATTTTGAAAGATCATCTTACCCTGTCTTGGCAAGGTTCAGTAGTTGCTTTTCCTTGTGTCTTGCTTGTCCAGAATGCACAGTGTTCATACTGTCAGCAGTTGAGGCAAGAGCAGTTCTTTGTCCAGCAGGCCATTTTGTGCCAAGAAGACAAATTTCCAAGCAGAGTGTCTTAGAAGCCCAACATTCTCTCCAGAGTAGATTAGTGCTGCCAGAAGCAACATCAACAGAATTCTAAGTTATCAAAACATTTAAATGCCATATTCTCTAGACCTATGAAGTGTTTTAAGATTACCTATCCATCTGACATATGTTTTTGTAAAATATGGAAAACCTAACTAACATAACTATGGATATGACAAGCATGGGTAACTATTAATCTGTAAGTCTTATTTACCTAAATAACTTAAGGACTAAGGCTTCACATTAACAAGACAAGCAATCTGTAAACAGATGTACAGTATAAAGACAATGCCTCAAATTATGACAATACACAAAATACCTTAAATGGAGGTAGAAATGTATAGTGCAATATGACTACAAGATCCTCAATATGTATCAATATACAAAATATCCTAAAGAGGTAGAATATACATACAGTATGATGACTATAATCTTACATTTGTATCAGTATACAAAATATTTCAAATAGGAGTAGGAACATGTGTACAATATGACAATTATAGTTTTGAATTTGTACCAATATACATATTAACTAGGAATATAAAAATATACAAGAATCCATATCAGCGGAAATTATCTAAGGCTGATAGTTTGCTAAATTAGTTTACTAGCAGATACAATAATCTACCTTAATGTCTTATACCCTATTTCCTTTCCAAAAAATAATCTTGAGTCTAAATTTTTTACATCTTGAAACTGCTGAATTCATTCCTGATAATACAGAATTGACTTCACTATTTATACAATTACAGGAAATCATCAGAAATAGGGAACTCCCTATATATATAACACACATCAGATCCCATATGGGTGTGCCAGGTCCTCTAGCACAAGATAATGATGAGATTGGTCCTAATTCTCAAGAGTGCATGCTTGTCTTCAATTGTCATTTCTTCTCCCAGTCCACTCCTGATATTAGAACAAAACGTAAAAGGCTGAATAAGGCCCTCAAACTCTCTCAAGAGATTTGTTCAATATGACATTTAAGGTGTTTAAAGAATGGGAAAAGATAGAAAAAGGAACATATGGCTCTCCTATTAACATATGGCTGTGGTGTCTATTAGCATGTCCAGGTTAATGATAGTCTCTAGGGTCACTCAGTCCCTACTCACAAGCCTGCAAATCCAGCTCACAGGCTCCCTTCCTCCCAGGGATCTGATCCCATGTAACCCTGGAGACTACACACACACACATACACACACACACACACACACACACACACACACACACACACACACACACACTGTTCTCTACTTTCTTGAAAGACAACCTTGGCAGTTTGGAATAAACTTTTCCATTTTTCAACCGCAGAGTGGCTATTTTGTGCCCTGTGTGCGAGACCCCCAAAGAGACCACCAGAGACACGAACTCACCAAAATGCAAAAGCAGGGTTTATTGGAGCAGTTCAAGTAGCACAGCAGGGACCTCATCAAGCACCCAAATGCAGCAGAGGCTGGAGGAGGTGCGCACCCCTCTGCAAGCTCAGTTTTTAAAGGCAAAAATCACAAGGTTACATCAGTTAGGGGTGCTGGTCTGGGTACAATTCAGATTGGCTCAAATCTTAGGGGCTTTCCAAAATTTCTGTGTTATCTTGCTTTGCAGTTTTGACCAGTTGTTTGTCAAACTTTATAGACTATCTCTGGCATTGGGGCATTCTGTGGTTAATCAATTGCTCCCAGGTAGTCCTTCAAACATCCTGACTTTGTACTTTTGAGTTCCTGGGACCTATGTTAGCGGCTCTGAGAATTTCTAAACTTAGGCCTATTTCAAGCTGGGGTGAGGGGCTTGCTTGAAATGAGGGTGTTTTGGTTCTTCAGCTATTTTGTTTTGTTTTGTTTTTTGTTGCACTCACTTCATTCATCAGTAGGAAAAATTAGAATAAAGTAGCTAAGGTATAAAAATGGAGAGGGTAACATTGAATATGACTGTAACATGAATCTTAAAAGTTCTTACTAATAAAAACAAACCCAGAGCCAGGTACTGGGGTGAACACTGAAAGATCAGAGGAAGAGAACCAGCCACAACTAACCTCACCTTCCCAATTCCTTAGCTGATCTTGTTTCCTCAAACTGGAAGCCTCTGTGTCCTCATCCAAATGGATCTCAGCTTAACTGCTGCTCAAAAGCCTAAAAGCTTAACAGAACTCTAGTTCCTGGTCCTCAATCCTTATATACCTTTCTGCTTCCTGCCATCACTTCCTGGAATTAAAGGCATGTGTCACCATGCCTGTCTGTTTCCAGTATGGCTTTGAACTCACAGAGATCTGGATGGATCTCTGCCTCTAGAATGCTAGGATTAAAGGTGTGTGTGCTACCATTTTCTGGCTTCTATGTCTACCTAGTGGCTGTTCTGTTCTCTGACCCCAGATAAGTTTATTAAGGTACACAATATATTGGGGAACACAATGTCACTACATATGACTGCCAGTCCAAACAAGAAACACCATAATACCCCTGGCTTGCCATCTGGCTTCTGTTCTAAGAACAGTAGGTGAAGAGTCCTCAGGATCTGTAGAGCAGACCAGAAATCCACCCCCTCCCCAGGTGAAGAGGAGGAGTGTGTGTCTTGTGCATTTAATTTGTCTTTCAGATCTCAGAATGTGAATTTTTGAGTCTGTTGGTTCATTTCTAATGCCTTCAAACATCTGTAGTTCTCTGTTTTGTTTTCAAAAAAACTGTATCTAGTTTTTGATAGTTATCATCAGATGGTGGTGGATAGTCAGACACAAGCTGACCTGAACTGAAAGTTGTTCTATTTCCTCTAAAAGCCATTTAAATCACCTCAAGTCTTTCAGCATTCTTTTTTTTAAAGTTTTTTTTCTTTCAGCATTCTTTATTGTCCTTTAGTCTAAGCTGATGACCTTGACCCCAGTAGGAAATAAACTCCAGAGCTGTCCCTGGGCCAGGGAAACAAAAATTGTAGTCTAAGGAAGTAAATGCAGCCAGGATTTGAGGGATGGCTTTTGATTTTATGAAATTTATCAAGTTTTAAATTGTGCAATGATGGAAAGATAAGAAACCAAGCAGAAGTTATGTTTTTGGCAATTTCACAGCACCCAGTAGAGGAAACAAAAGTGCAGTTCTTGGCACATCAGAAAGAGGGGCTGTTGATGATGCAGAAAACACTTCAGGAACAAGGGCAGATCAGGAGTAGACAGACTATTACAAAGCCTGGAATAATATAGGATAATTATAATGCCCAACAGTGTCAAAATGAGAAGATGGATAAACTGAAGAAGCTATCATTGACATTTTTAACCAGATCATTTACATTTTTCTTCTTGGAATTAAAAGTAAATTGAAATGCAGGTGTGATGGTATATACCTATAATCCTAGCATTTGTGGGGTAGAGTTGTGTATGAGGCCAGCCTGGTCTACGTAGCTAGGTTCAAATGGGCCAGGACATGTATAGAGAGAACCTGAATAAATGAATGAGTGAATGAATGAATGAATGAATGAATGAATAGATATAAGGCAGGTTATGCCAGGCCAAGGACCAAAAATTAGAAAGCCCAGAAGAAAAATAGACAATAGAAATAGACCCCCAAGCAGCCCAGACATAGCAATTATCAGACATGTACTCTTAAAAGAAATAGCAATATGAGCTTTTGAGAAAATGTGGTTGAAGCTGAAATTATAAATTTATTTTGAAATTTAGCTATTTGTGTGTAGAGACTATACTCACATATACCATGTGAATTTAAGTTATTTAAAAAGGCTACATCTATGTTGGCAATTGTGCAGACGATTGGCAGATTATGTTTTTGTTTTAAGCTACTTCCTGATATCCTAATGTATTTAGTAAATGCATTGGTGTTTTCTTTCTTTTGTTCTGAAACTATTAAAATTCATGGAATCTTTTCCATACTATAACGCTGTGATATTTTGTTTGTATTCTGACAAAGCTTGTCTGATGATCAGAGTATGGAGCTAGCCACTAGTTAACAATAGAGGCCTGGAGGTTGTATAGACAGGAGACAGGAAGTGATATGGCTGCATGGAGAGAGGAAGTGATAAGGCAATGTGGAGACAGGAGATTGTCCCCTTTATGGTTTGAGGAGTCAGAGATGACTGTGACTTCTCGTTTGCTTCTCTGATCTTTCAGCTTTTACTCCAATATCTGACACCATGTTTTTATTATTAAGACTAATTAGGATTGCACTTTATCTGGCATCCAACTTTTGGAGCACAAATTCACAAAAAAGTTGCTTGTCTGTGGTTTGTAGCTACCAGCACAGGCTGGAGCTGCATATGGGGGCACCCTTAAGAGTCACTGCCTTGCCAGCTAGGTTTTCCTTCTTTTCTCCCTAAGCCCTCTGGGTGAGTCTGGGATTTTTCTATTGTAGCCTCTTTGCAGCAAACTTCACAGGTACTTGGGCTCCAAATGCTGCCAGATTAAGCCCCTCACCACCAGCCAGCTCTGCCTTTAGGCAGCTACCACTGAACATGCTTCTTTCCCATGATCACCTGTGTGCATTTTTTAGACAGTGTGCTCCCTCTCGCTGTGGGTTGTATGTTTTCCCTGAATCCCCTCCTCAGGCTGCTGCCAAACTAGGTATCTGCCTTGAAAACCTGCTCAGGCTTCTACAGTTCTATGCAGAAGCAATCATCATCATCAGATTTGGTGAGACAATTGGGAATTCTTAAGAGCAGTAATTAGTTAAAAAAAGATAAAGAGAGAGTTTTTTCCCATGTTAAAAAATGGGAAACACTATTACAATGGAGGGAGTTAGATCTCTGTATGCTTACACAATAGATAGTTTAAAAGTGGAGAAATTAAATGAGAGGATAATTAACTTAGTTGGAATTTATGTCATGTCAATTATAAACATTATCAGTTTGATCATTCTTATTTTATCCATAAAAAAGTTGGTTAATTGCCATGGACTGGCCCACTGGGAGTACCACGACCGTAGGAGAATCAGGGCTTGGGTAGTCAGTTAGGCAAGGATTCAGCAACTGACAGACAGACAACACACTCAAAAGTGGTTTGAATCTGCTGCAATTTTACTTCTGCAAATCAGTAGTTTATATACAGAAAAGAAAACTATCAAGTCATACAAGGAACAACACGAGCTTGGCAATAATTCAATTACATCATCTTTAAAAACAGTAAGCATATAATTATTAATCAGTGCTAGACATATCCCTTCACTCACAAGAACTCTATGACCCAAAGAGCAGTCTGTGTTTTTTAAACTTAGTACAGTTCCTAGACTTGTGTAGGCTTCTTACAGTTGTGTCCTTCATCTTTATCTCAGCTGCTCACTAGTTTATTATTTATTTTTACTTTTCTGGTTCTCATGACCCATTTAGCCATTTTGGATGCTGCAGATCCTCCCTAAGTCTTTCTTCAGTTCTTTACCATATATCTCTTTTAATATAAAACCTTTTTACCTGCTGGAATATGGACTCTTGTACTTTTATACCTGTAAGGGGAAGGAGTTCTGCTGTAGTCCTTAAGTTTTCCATGTTGAACTTCCTCAACAGAGGGGCCCACCATCTGCCTCCTGTGAGATAATGTTTTCTGCCATAAATCACTTTAGTTGGGATTCCTAAAGGATTCCTAGTGGGTGAGTGTTCATTCCCTAGAAGTGCCTGAACTATTATACTTTCTATTATCTAGCAGCTTGAGGCTCGAGGTCTTTAAGGCATAGTTCATTCTGCTATATCTAAATAAGGTCCATGTCCAGCTTCCCCTTTCCTCCATAGTTCACAACCCAAGCATTCATTAATTTTGGCTGTGTTTTATAGACTAATTAGAACATTATCAGAAAAGCAGTTATACAGAACCCATAGCCCAGAGAGCTCATGATCTGTGAAGCATGTCTCCTTCGAGAAGGAGGCATAACACGGGCACTCTGCCAGGGACCTCCAGGGAGCTTAGTCCCGTGGGACACATATCTCCCATCCGCTATTATTGACATAATTGTTCATGTCACATGGACAACACTGGAGTTGGTGTGGCAGTTAATATGAGTACCAAGATACAAGTTTTAGAAAAACTTATTAAAACAGGCCATAAAGATATTCATACCCAGACAGGGGAATTTAAAGGAAAATCAACTTCAGCATTGCATTATAAGGTTAGAGAGGAACAGCCCACACTTTTCAAAAAAACAGCCTTAATTTATCCAGTCACCTTATGGAAACAACTGCCAAATGACAGGTATCCCCAAGGCTATGCAAGAAATGAATGGACACCTGTGGAAACATTAGATTCCAAAAGATTTAAGGGAGATTTAGTCTCATATGGTATGCATTCACCTTTTATTAGGCAGATGTTAAATACATGGTCATCTAGCAAAAGAATTGTCTGACAAAACTGGAAAGCCTTAGTTACATTGGAACCTGGTGTTCAATTACAGTGGAGGACTTGGTGGAAATATAAGGCTAAGATGATTGAACAATGAAGTAGGGCTAGAGTTATTGAAATCTCCCAAGACCAAATTCTTGGAGAGGGTGATTATGCTGAGGTACAAAGACAGTTTCTATATGATGACCATACCTTGGTTGTATGACATGCAGCAGCTTTGAATGCTTGGGACAGAATTAAAGCAGTTGGGAAGAGAAGAGAGTTGTCTACTAACGTTATACAGGGCCCAAAAGAAACATTCATCGACTTTTAAAAAGATTGACTTTAGCAGTAAATAGAATGGTAACAAATTCAAAAGCTAGATAAATAATAAATGAATTCCTGGATTTTGAAAATGCTATTTCACAATGCACATTTTGGGTAATTGGGCATTTAAAGCCAAGATCAGCACACATAGAAGAATGGATATGGTCAATATTGAATCTCATAACCATGATGATGCTTGGATAAGAGAGGTGATTTCCAGAGGGTTAAAGAAAAATTGAAATGTCAGGTGTTTTAATTACTGCAAACAAGGTCACCTAAAAAGGAATTGTAGGCAGGGCGTTCCTAGAAACAATTTTTTTTCTAAGAATAATCTAAACATAAGGCCCCTGCTTTCTGGAGTTAGCAGAAGGTGTGGCAAAGGCTGATATTGGACCGATGACTGTAGGTCAAGAGGAGACAGTCAAGGTAACATATTGCCATTGAGAAATCCCTTGAGGATCCCCTTGCAGGCCCCCAGATCAAATTTGGTTCAGTCATTTCCTGTCTTCATGGAGGAATCTCCTTCCCAGAGCAATTAAAGAACCTAATACCTATTATAAGAAACCATACTGCTCTAGATGATAGAATAGCAATAGAAGAGAAAACTAAAAATTCAAGAGAAACCATAAAGTGAATATTTTGATAAACTTCTATAAATGAACAAAGACCAAAAGTAAAAATACAAATAAATGATGTTGTCTTTGAAAGTCTTGTATTCACAAGTGCGGATGTAACAATAATTGCACCAGAATCTTGACATCCAAATTGGCCTCTTCAGGAGGCAAATGTTCAGCTTTTAGGGATTGAAATGTTATCTCAGGTAAAACAGAGTATAAGATGGGTCAAATTTATAGGACCAGAAGGACAGAGAGGAAAATTAAGACCATATGTGACTAACATAGCAATGAAATTATAGGGATGTGATTTGTTACAGCAATGGAATACCCAGATTAACATTCCTCAAATCTCAGAAGAAAACATAAATTAACATATGTTTCTAAGGAAAAATCAAGGTATACAAGAACAGGGCAAAACAGCTGCTGATCTTTCAAAGGTACCAACAGCCCTACCTTTAAAGTGGTTAACATAAACTTGTATGAGTCAAGCAAAGGCCTTTAACATCAGAGAAATTACAGGCCTTAGAATAGCTGGTACAGGAGCAGCTAAATGCTCAGCATATTGAGGAATCAACCAGCCCTTGGAGTCCTCCTGCATTTGTTATTAAAAAGAAATCTAGAAAATGGAGAATGGTAACAGATATAAGAGCTATTAATAAGGTGATTGAGCCAATGGGCTTTCTACAATCTGGAATTCCTTTGCTTTCTCCATTACCTAAAGAATGGCCTCTTATAGTTATTGATTTAAAAGACTTTCTTCACTATACCTTTACAAGAAAAGATAGAGAAAAATTTACTTTCATGGTACATACTTTTAATAATTCTCAGCCTGTTAAGAGATATCAATGGAAGTTTCTCCCACAGGGAAGGTTAAAATAGCCCCATCCTGTACAAATATTTTGCAAATTAGGCATTGGAAATTATACCTAAGCAGTTTCCTCAATCTATATTTTTACCATTATATGGATGATATTTTACTAGCTGTTTCAAATATAGATACCTTAGATAAAATGATTGAAGAAGTAAAGAAAATTTTGCCTTGTTGGGGATTACAAATTGCTCCTGAAAAAATACTAAAGAGAAATTCTATTAATTACTTAGGATATAAAATAGGTCTACAAAAAAGTCAACTGAAAAGGTACAAATCAGGAGAGATCAATTGTGGACTTTCAATGACTTTCAAAAGTTGCTGGGAGGCATTACCTTTCTATATCCCACACTTGGAGTAAAAACTCAAGAACTGAGTAATTTGTTTCAAACCTTGAAAGTTGACAAGGATTTAAATAGTCCAAGAAATTTATCAACTGAAGCAGACAGATAATTGGCCTTGGTGGAAAAGAAATTACAGGATGTACATGTGAATCATTTGGATTCAGAACTTGATTGTATTCTGGCTATTTTACCCTCTGTGCATTCCCCTATAGAGATATTAATGCAGAGGGAAGACATTATCTTAGAATGGATATTTTTACCATATAAACAGAGTGTAAAGTTAAAACTTTTGTAGAAAAGGTTTCTGAGTTGATTCTAAAAGGAAAATTGGAACTTCATCAATTAGCAGAAATAGACCCAGCAGAAATTATAGTACATTTTACTAATTCTGAAATTTCCTCCTTAGAGGACAGAAAATGAACATTGGTAAAGTGCAGTAATTTTTTGAGTGAGATTAACAACAAATATCCAAAAAGCAAGAGAATTCAATTTATAAAGAGAAATGACTGGATCCTTCCTCACATTGTATGGGGAAAACCCAATTTCTAGAACCCCTACATTATATACTGATGCAAAAAATCAGGAAAGACAGGCTATAAATCAGGAAATCTGACTAAAGTTGCTCAAAGTCCTTATGATCTGTTCAAAAGTCAGAATCATATGTTATTCTCATGATATTATTAGATTTTTCAGAACCCCTTAATGTAGTTGGAAGTTTTCCTGTGTCCCACCCAGTTCAACAGCTGCTTGGACCCAAATAAACACACAGGCTTATATTACTTACAAACTGTATGGCCTAATGGCTCAGGCTTCTTGTTAGCTAGCTCTTACAACTTAACTCAGCCCATTTTTATTCATCTATGCATTGCCATGTGGCCTCATGGGTTACCAGTACTTTCACATCTTGTTTCTCCTGGCGGCAGCTCACAGCATCTGCCCTACTCTCCTTTTTTCTCTCTCTCCACTTTGAATGTACTACTTAACCTTATTCTGCCTCACCATTGCCCAAACAGCTTTATTTATCAACGAATCAGAGCAACACATAATCACAGTGTACAGAAAGACACCCCACAGCATTTTAATATAGTTACTGACTCTCAATATGCAGAAAGAGTTGTTTTACACATTGAAACTGCTGATTTATACCAGATAGCACAGTATTAACTTTATTATTTATTCAGTTACAAGAAATAATCAGAAATAGAAATGAGCCCATATATATAACACACATCAGACCCCATACAGGTCTGCCAGGCCCTCTAGCACAAGGTAATGATAAAATTGATCAACTATTCATAGGAAATATGCTGGGGGCCTCAGAATTTCACAAAAGACACCATGTCAATAGCAAAGGTTTGAAAAACGATTTTTCCATCACTTGGCAACAAGCCAAGGAAATTATAAGGAAATGTCCTACTTGTTTTTTATACAACCAAACTCCACTACCTGCAGGAAGTAACACAAAGGGCACTCAAAGAAATAAGATTTGGCAGATGGGTGTGTTTCATTTTGCAGAATTTAGAAAATTAAGATATGTACACCATACCATAGATACATATTCAGGATTTCAATGGTCAACTGCTTTGAGTTCTGAAAAGGCTGTTTCTGTAATCACATATTTGTTAAAAGTTATGGCCTTCATGGGGATACCTGTGTAACATGAATTTTAAAATGTTTTATTAATAAAAAACCTGAAAAAAAAGCCTGGAGCCAGATATTGGGGTGAAAGCTAAAAGAGAGCAGAGCAATCTCACCAGTAATTCTTACCTCTATGAAATCCTCAGTCTAAAGAGCATGACTTCCCATTTACTCATACATTATATAACCTTCTGTGTCCTGCTGTCTTACTTCCTTTCTAGTGCTAGGATTGAAGGCATGTGTACTTCCGAAATACTTGATAGCAAAGGCATGAGATCTCAAGTGCTGGGATTAAAGGCATGTGCCAACAGGCCTGGCTCTGTTTACAATTATGCTTAATAAACAGGAAGGGTAATGAACACCCCAGAAATAGATTGCCTAATGCTTTATTAACTTTTAATTTTCTGTCTTTTTTTTTTTTTTTTTTTTTTTGGTTTTTCGAGACAGGGTTTCTCTGCGTAGCTTTGCGCCTTTCCTGGAGCTCACTTGGTAGCCCAGGCTGGCCTCGAACTCACAGCGATCCGCCTGGCTCTGCCTCCCGAGTGCTGGGATTAAAGGCATGCACCACCCCCACCCCCCCACCCCCGGCTAACTTTTAATTTTCTAAATGCTAATGAGAAAGGAATGACAGCTGCAGAGAGGCATTGGACAATAGAAAAAAACTACAGAATTAAATTAGCCTACATACTTTAAAGGTGTGTTGACCTCAGAATGGAGACCAGCACATGTGTTATGATGGGGAAGGGGTTTTGCTTGTGTTTCCACAGGAGAAAAAAAAGTATGGATACCATCAAAATTAATAAAGATTAGATTTGAACAAGAGAGACTTCTTGATTAGAAGAGATTTTAGTTCACCAAACAGTGTAGTCATTCAATCTAAACTAACCTACAAAACTGACAAATGCTTTTCATTTGATGAGATATAACTTGCCATAACAGAACCTCCTCAAAATTAGAGTTGGGTGAGGGGTTTGTTTCTGTCTTTTCAGGAGAATGCAGTCATCCAGCTAAGGAATCTGAAGACCACTGAACAAATGAGACATGTGAATAAAGGGACAAATCATCCAGAGAAAATGTCCCAAGAAAAAGAGTAAATTGGTCTACTAATATATCACATCTACAACAGAATGAGATTTCATAAATCTTCCCAAATGTTTGTTTCTGCTTTTCTTTTAGCCACATAATGCAAATGGTCTTTCTGTAGTCCTAGTTCAATTAAAAATTAAAAGCTGGCATTGGAGTTGTGGGTGGCTGTCTCCTTCTCTAAACCCAAGCATGCTTGTTAAAGTAAAATCCAAAATCTCTGTCTCATGTCAGAAAAGCCACCTGATATGGGACAGAAAAAACAAAATTAAGGGACTATTTTATTGACACTAATATCATAATCTGTTGGTTTTATTTTGACTCCTTAAAACTATTCTTAAAGTATAAATAGTATATAAAATTTATGATATTAATATATATGTCTATATTTTAAACTTCTTGTCATGATGTTAATGGTCATACAGAGTACTGGCTAGTTCTAGAAAAAGGCTTCATTTGTCTTCCTGTACATGATTTCTGGTTTGAGTCTCTATCAGTTAATTAAGAATTAAGTTTTTTACTCTGAATGTACATGACAAATTATGGTCCTTTAACCTTTTTGAGATCTGCTGCACATGACATTTAAAATGTTTAAGTTTTCTAAAGTGAACCATGACCACACCTAACAATGACCTTTGAAGTCTCCAAAAGGAGGATGGGGTTGCTCAATGACAATTCCACCAAGACTATGGCAACACCAACAACCTGACAAATACCACCCAAAGATTGGCTTTGGACTTGAAACTGCTCAGGACGATTTTAAGGTGGCTAGCTGAGATGGTCCAGCCTCATGTCTACTCTAGCCATGACTTGAAAGAAGTCCTGTATTTTCCCATTACACAGAGTCTGGATAAAAAAATGATATACCTACCTCTCCCAGGACTTGATAATCATCCTAATTATTTTCAGGTTTCCCTAAAACTGCCACCACATGAAACAAGAACATGAAACCCACATTCCTAATAGGTGGGATGGGCAGTTTTTGGTCATTCAGTTGGTTATGGATATTTGTCATTGTTTAGGGTAGTTGGTTACAAGTTACAAATGGTCAGGAAAAAAGGTGAACAAAGGAGATTAGATTCAAGGTTTTTGTTTTGAAAAGAAAAAGAGGGATATAGAAATGATAGGATAAAAGGGTAGATTATTGAATCTACTCTGAAAAGAAAAAGGGGGGATACAGATATGATAGGATAAAAGGGTAGATTATTGAATCTACTTTTAAACTGAAAGATCAACTACTAGTTTTAAATATTTTACATTGGCTTGGATTTTTGTATATTGATACAAATTTGAGGTTATTTTTGTTAGAACATACTGTACATACATTTCAACTATTGTTCAAATTATTTGTACCTTTACATTTTATTTAACAATTTAATGCAAATTTCTAGACCTTGAAAGTTATTATTACAAACTATTTAGGATAATAAAGAAATGCAGGTTAATAGTAACCTATTACAATCAAACTTGTAGTCATGTTAGGTATGTTTTCGAGGTCAAACAGATATATTTTAGGTAGACAAGTGGCCTTCAAACATGGCATTTAAGATGTTTTAATAACATAGGGTGTTTTTTTTTTTTTTTATGACAGTGAGACGTCTGCTTCTGGCAGCACCAATCTACCTCAGATAAGATGATGGGTATCCAAGAAACTCCTTATGGAGTTTACTTTCTTTGTGGCAAAAGTTAGCCACTGGGCAAGAAAGTGCCCTTGCCTTGACTGTTGACAGTATGCTTTCCAAATTGGACAAAAAGGACACCAAAGAAAATGAGTGCCAAACTTTGCCAAGACAAGGTAGGACAGCCCTTCAGAATATCCTGCTTCACAGAAAAGTCTGTCAGATATCCTAGGCCTGTAGGACAAAGATGAATACCCCAACATTACAGAGGAACATTGGGTGACTATCCAGGCAGTCAGTTATTTCTATCACTTCTCACATTTTTTGGAAGCTTGTACTTCCTGCTTACTCAGGTAATATTATTTCCTTCTAGGGTCTCTGATGGAGCTGAAGAGTAGATAGTTATAGCTTTCCTTGTTAACAAATTCAGAAAAGAAACACACTAAAGAGGTGTATCGTGTATAGAGTTGAGAGATTTCAAAAGATAGTTTTTGGTTGGTAATGCAAATTAATATAGAAGGTGAATTGTGCAAAACCCTTTGGACTCACCAAGATAGGATAAATAATGGAGTATTTTCTTTGAATTTATCAAATGTTAATGGACTAGATTTTTTTGACATAATTATTGCCTTTATATATTTATATATATTTATTGCACCTACCATATATAGTGTTTTTATGTTAGTTATAATCTTTTATTCTTATTTTAGACAAAAGGGGGCAATGTTGTGATATTTTGTGTTCTGACAAATAAAGTTTGATGGATGATTGGAGGGTGGAGCTAGCCACTAGTTAACCATAGAGGGCTGGAGGTCTGTAAAGACAGGAGACAGGAAATGATATGGCTGGGTGAAGACAAGAGCTTGGCCCCTTTTCAGTCTGAGGAATCAGAGAGGTAAGAGGTGATTGTGGCTTCTCCTTTGCTTCCCTAATCTTTTAGCTTTTTTTTTACCCCTATATCTGACTCCAGGTTTTTATTATTAACACTAATTATGTTCACACTTCATAACGTGTCATCGAAGGCTTTGGTTCTAAATAAATTATGTCTTATTCTCTTTTGAGCATTGGTTCTCAACCTGTGAGTTGAGACCCCTTTAGGGGTTGAATGACCCTTTCCTAGGGACTGCATATTAGATATCCTGCATATCAGATATTTACATTACAATTCTTAATAGTAGCAAAATTACAGTTAGGAAGTAGCAACAAAATAATATTATTGTTTTGGGAAATGAATTAAAGGATCATAGTATTAGGAAGGTTGAGAACCACTGCTTTAGAGCAACATTTGTTTTTGCATTAATATCAGCAATGCTGTTTTATCTTCTCTAATGTGTCATAGCTGACCTCAAACACTCAGGATCTCTAGTTTCATGACTGAGAACTCTTTAACTCAGAACTATGAAGAACTCAATATTGCCTGGATTCACAGAAGACTAAACATGCTTCAAAAATTATCTCCCTAAAACTGACATATAATGATCAAAATAAAACATTTAGAAATGTATCTGCTGAAGCTGGAGAGATGGCTCAGCAATCTGGCTCCCAGTACCTACAATTACCTGCAACTCAAATCTCAGGAGTAACTGATGCCTCTGGCACTCATGGGCACCCATGCATATGGGCACATACCTACTCATACATAGGCAGACACACACACACACACACACACACACACACACACACACACACACACAGCAGGAATCTTAAAAGTTCTGGCCAACTTTTCAGATGGTCTTGTTTCCTCAGACTGAAAGCCTCTGTGTCCTCATATCCAAATGGGTCTCAGCTGAATTGCTGCTCAAAAGCCTGAATGCTTAACCAGCCAAATACTTAACAAGGCCAAATGCTTAACCAGCCAAATGCTTCAAGTTTCTGGCCCTCACGCTTTATATACCTTTTTGCTTTCTACCACCACTCCCTGGGATTAAAGGCATGAGTCACCCTGCTTGGCTGTATCCTTGAACACATGGATTTCTGCCTCTGGAATGCTAGGATTAAAGGCGTGTGCTACCACTGCCTATCCTTTATGTTTAATATTGTGGCTGTTCTGTCTCTGACCCCAGATAAGTTTATTAGCATGCACAGTATTTGGGGGAATACAATACCACACACAAACACAAATAAAAAATAGTTTAAAACTAATGCCAAAAGATGGCCCAGTAGTTAAGAGCATGTAGCTAGAGTTTTCCTGTCTTGCCCACAGGACAAATCTTTGTCACCCGCCAGTCCCACAGCCGCTCAGACGCAACCAAGTAAACACAGAGACTTATATTGCATACAAACTGTATGGCCGTGGCAGGCTTCTTGCTAACTGTTCTTATAGCTTAAATTACTCCATTTCCATAAATCTATACCTTGCCACGTGGCTGGTGGCTTACCGGCGTCTTCACATGCTGCTTGTCATGGTGGCAGCTGGCAGTGTCTTTGCCTCAGCCTTCTGCTTCCCAGTATTCTCCTCTCTCCTTGTCCCACCTACTTCCTGCCTGGCCACTGGCCAATCAGTGTTTTATTTATTGACCAATCAGAGCAACAGATTTGACATACAGACCATCCCACAGCTTTTTCAAAGGACACAGGTTTGGTTCCCAGCACCTATATTAGTTAGCTCACAACTGCCCATTACCCCATTTTCAGGGGATACAATGCCCTCTTCTGTCCTTCATGAATATTGCACATATGGCATGTATATATATACATTCAGGTATAGATACACACAAAAAAACCCATCAAAAAATAAACTTCATATAATTTTGGCTAATAAAGTCTTTCTGTTGGCTTAAATCTATGTCTGAGCAGTCTTTTTATTAGAAGTATTAGGTAGCTAGAATTTAGATACTAGTTTCTACAAGATGCACACATGAAGAAATATGTCTAATTTGCCAGTTAAGTATGATTATATGTGAGACAAACATAAATGTTATAAATTTAACATTGCCAAATTTGGGGGAGGGTAATTATAAAATGTATTAAATATCCAATGAAAACTATAATTTCCTCCATTTATAAAACATCCCCTCTTGATCTTCACTGCTGATTTAGGGCACCCCAATACTTTCAAATTAATAGATAGTCTAAAACAAAAATAAAACTCAGAATATTGTTTGACAAAATAACATTTATAAAACTCCACATATTTCCAAACAGAAATTTCTTCCAGAAACAAGTAAAAAATATGCCAAAAATGATATAGACTCGGAAGGGGTTATTTACATTTTTTGCAATATCTCCAGTTGGCATGGTCTGTGCAAGTATACTGACTAGACTTCACTTTTGTGCAATGCTCAAATAGTTCTTGATGGACATTATGACCATGTTGAGAGTTTTGTTTTTACCTGCAAAATGCTAACTTAACTAATGTGGGTTTGTGCCAGATATCAATACATTAAAAAACACAAGCAGAGAGGCAGAAGAGATGGCTCAGTGGTGAAAAACACTTGCCCCTCCTTCAGAGGACCGAGATTTAATTCCTAGCACCCACATGGCTATTCTCAACTCTCCATAACTCTAGTTCCATGGGATCTTAAGCCCTCTCCTGTACTCTGTGGATACCAGGCACACACATAATGCACATACATACACAAAGGCCAAATACCCACATGTAGATGTAACCAACCGTCTTATTAAATAAGAAACACAGAACCAATGTAAAAGAGAAAGCCAAGAGGTCAGAGCTCAGAGCTAAAACCTTACCCTTCCTCCTGTGGTGGTCCTACCTCTCCGAAAGAGAGCTACTTCCTGTGTGTTTGTCTTCATATAGTCTTTCTGCTCTGCCTTCTCATTGGTTGCAAACACAAACACATGACTGCCTCATCACTGCCTGTAAGTACAGCCCTCCAGGTCTTAAAGGCATGTGTCTCCAATGCTGGCTGTATCCCTGAACACACAGAGACTTACCTAGCTCTGCCTACCAAGTGCTGGGATTACAAGCATACGCCACCACCGCCCTGCTTTCCTATGGCTTGCTAATAGCTCTGACCCCCAGGCAACTTTATTTATTAACATACAATTAAAATCACATTTCAGTACAAATAAAATACCACAATATTTCCCCTTTTCTATTTTAATAAAAAGAGAAAAAGCAAAAGGTTATAACTAACAAAAGAAAACTATATACAAAAATACATTAACAATATACAATATATACAAGTAATAAATACTCAAACAATGTCTAGTCCATTTGTATTTGACAAATTCAGAGAAAATAATTTCATTATCTATCCTATTTTGGTATGTCCAAAATGTATCTAATTCACTTTCTATCCTAATAAATCTTCAACTATAACTAACTAATCTCCAACTCCCTCAGAGACCCAAGAAGGAAATAATATTAGCTAACAAAAATAAAAACAGGAAGTGCATGCAAGTAACTTCCAAAAAATTTGTGTGTTGACAGAAACAGCCAGCTGCCTGGACAGTTACCTGAGGTTTCTCTGCAGTGCTGGGGCATTGTCTTCAGCCTATAGACTTAGTGTATCTGACAGACTCATTTGTGAAGTAGGATGTACACAAGGTCAACAGTTCAACCTCACATTGAGTGAGAGCAGTCCATGTACCAGAAACACCTGAATTCCACTAGTGTCCTGTCATGATTCAGGATTTTAAATTCTGGAAATTGTTGATGGTTTTTTAATTCAGCTGTCCATTCTTCTTGGCTGTGTATATATGGCTTCATCTCAGCATCCCATTCTTCTCCACATCCCTCTATCAAATGCCAGTCTACTATTGAGAGGCATTAATACCAACAGAATAGCATACAATTCTGATTTTTGAGCTGAATTATAAGGACTTTGAACCACTTTACTTAAATTTTCTGATTTGTAACCTGCCTTTCCTTCTTTGTTGGCATCTGTATAAAATGTATGAACTCCAGATATGTGTTTTTGCCGTACAATTCGAGGCAAGATCCAATCAGCTCTCTTTATAAGATCAATTCTATCACTTTGGGGATATTTGCTGTTAATTTCTCCCAAAAAATTGCTGCAAGCTCTTTGCCAAGGTTCACTTTCTGTCCATAATTTTTCAATGTCCTCCTCAGTTAAAGGTAAGACAATTTCTGCTGGGTCTATTCCTGCTAATTGACGAAGCCTCAATTTTCCTTTCCAAATCAAGTCAGAGATTTTTTTCCACATAAGTTTTATTTGGTTTATTTGGTAAAAATATCCATTCTAATATAATACCTTCCATCTGCATTAATATTCCTGTAGGAGAATGCCTAGACGGTAAAATAACCAAAATGCAATCCAGCTTTGGATCAATACGATCCACGTGCTTTTCATGTACTTTCTTTTCTACCAAGGCCAATTCTTTCTCAGCTTCAGGTGATAATTCTCTTGGACTATTTAAGTCCTTGCCACCTTCTAAGGTTTTGAAAAAATTATTCAGTTCATCTATTTTTACCCCAACAATAGTTTGTAGATGAGAAATATCTCCAAATAATCTTTGAAAGTCATTAAGAGTCTGTAGTCTATCTCTCCTAATTTGCACCTTTTTGGGTCTAATTTTTGTAGCTCTATTTTGTATCCTAAATAATTAATAGAATCTCC
Source organism: Peromyscus leucopus (assembly GCF_004664715.2). NCBI lineage: Eukaryota > Metazoa > Chordata > Mammalia > Rodentia > Cricetidae > Peromyscus > Peromyscus leucopus. The sequence goes on along the minus strand of NC_051071.1, from coordinate 4,168,933 downwards.
TCTTTGTATCTTTTCAGGAGCAATTTGTAATCCTCAGCAAGGCAAAATTTTCTTTACTTCTTCAAACTTTCTAAAGTATCTGTATTTGAGTCAGTTAGTAAAATATCATCCATATAATGATAAATTATAGATTTAGGAAATTTTTTACATACCACTTCTAATGGCTGTTGTACAAAATATTGGCACAGAGTTGGGCTATTCAACATTCCCTGTGGGAGGACCCTCCATTGAAATCTTTTAACCGGTTGCGAATTATTATAAGTAGGCACTGTGAAAGCAAATCTTTCTCTGTCTTTTTCTTGTAAGGGTAATGAAAAGAAACAGCCTTTTAAATCAATAACTATGAGAAGCCATCCTTTTGGTAATAGAGTAGGCCAAGGAATTCCAGATTATAGAGAGCCCATTGACTGAATTACTTTGTTAATTGCTCTGAGGTCTGTTCCCATTCTCCATTTACCAGATTTCTTTTTAATAACAAATACAGGAGAATTCCAAGGGCTGGTTGATTCTTCAATATGCTGAGCATTTAACTGTTCTTCTACCAGCTCTTCTAAAGCCTGGAGTTTCTCTGTTGTTAAGGGCCATTGCTGAACCCATACAGGCTTGTCTGTTAACCATTTTAAAGGTAGATCTCTTGGTGTCTTTGGAAGATCATCAATTTTTGTGCCCTGTTCCTTTATAATATGGATAACTGGTGACCACTCATTAGAATAATATCTTCTAATATTTCTCTCAGAAACATGTGCTAGTTTATGGTTTATTTCTGAGATTGGAGGGATGTTAATCTGAGTATTCCATTGTTGCAACAAGTCTCAACCGCACAGGTTCATAGCTATTTTAGCCACATATGGTTTTAATTATCCTCTCTGTCCTTCTGGACCTATACATTCGAGCCATCTTGCACTGTTTCACCTGAGATAATGTCCCAATTCCTAACAGTTGAACGTTTACCTCCTGAAGAAGCCAAGTTGGATGCCAAAATTCTGGTGCAATTATCGTAACATCTGCACCTGTGTCTACCAGACCAGACAACAAAACACCATTTATTTTTATTGTTAATTTTGGCCTTTGTTCATTAATAGAAGCTTGCCAAAATTTTTTCTTTATGTTTTCTCCTGAATTTTTTATTCTCTCTGTTTCATCATCCTAACCAGCATGATTTATTCCAATAGGCATTTGGTTATTTAATTGCTCTGAGTAGGGGTTTTCTCTATGGCTGCAGGAAAGGTTTGAACTGGATTTGCTGTGGGGGCCTGCATGAGGCCCCTCTGGGAGTTTCCCAAAGACTGAGGCAAAGGATTACCCTGTCTGTCCTTTGTTAATCTACATTCATTGGTCCATGTTTTCCTTTACCACACCTTCTGCATACCCAGAAGGAAGGGTCATTCTGTTGCCATTGTTCCTTGAAGAAACATTGTTCCTAGGAATGACCTGTTTATAGTCCCTTTTCAAATGTCTTTGCTTTCCACATCCAAAACATCTAACATTCCTCAAACCTTTATAAATTGCTTCTCCTACCCACATATCATCATGATGATGAGCCTCAACATTAACCGTGTCTCTAATCCAATCTTCCAAAGGTGCAGATCTTGCCTTTAATGGCCTGATTATTCTTTTGCATGCTGCATTCGCATTCTCAAAGGTCAAAGATTCAATTATTATTTTACTAGCTTCTGAATCCGGGACCATTCTCTTTACTGCTGAACCCAGTCTTTTAAAAAAAAAAAAAATCTGAGAAAGATTCTTTTGGGCCTTGCATAACCTTTATAAATGACTCAGTTTTTTTTCCTGGTTCCTCAACTCTGTCCCATGCATTCAAGACTGCCGTTTGACATAAAATTAGGGTTTGGACCTCATATAAACATTGTGTTTGTACGGAAGCATATTTGCCTTCTCCAATAAGCTGATCCTGGCAAACTTGTATTCCTTGATCTCTCCATTGTTTTTCACCTCATCCTTGAAACAAGTTGACTACTGGAGCCTTTGGCTGGGTTGCAGAGCAGCTTGTGCCAGCTCCCGCCAGTCTTGTGGTACAATTCTATTATATGTTGACCAATAGTTTAACATTTGCTTTACATATGGGGAATGCATGCCATGAGATACTATTGCCTCCTTAAACCTTCATAAATCTAACATTTCAATTGGGGCCCAAATATTTTGTGTAGTCATTTGATTAGGCAACTGCTGTATTGTTACAGGATAAATTAAGGGTGACTGTGTGAAAACAGGCTCTCTTTCTGTAACCTTATGATCCAAACTTGAAACAACTTCACTGTTAATTTCTTCTGTCTGAATTTTTACAGGTTTAACAAGTTTTTCTAAACCTGTCATCCTGACACTTAATTTGACTATCTTTTTAAATAGTAAAATGAGGATAAGCATAGTAATAAACTGCATAATTCGATCAATATTAATCTTCTCATATATTTGTTCCATTTTCAGACTGCCTAAAATTTCAAACAAAACCCAGTTTTCTTCCAATGTACACATAAAACCCATTTTTTTTAAAATGTGGAAAAATTTTCTCTTTTAAATAGTTTCCTTTAAAATATCTGATATGTTGTGACTTACCAAGTCTGAGTAGAACAGTAGAAATCCAAGGGAATTTCAAAATAGCCACCTAGTGTCCGAGGTGTGAATTGACAGAGAGAGAGAGAGAGGGAGAGAGAGAGAGAATGCAAGAAACGTAGCCAGCTAAAGCTTAAATCCAGCCACATGTTCCCTCTTGACCCGAGTCAAGGCCTGGCTCTGGCTTCCTTACACTCCGACCACGTGCATTGGCTTTACAGGCAGGGGCCCTGTTTGGCAGGGCAGGCCTGAGTTGTTTGTAGCACCAGCTTTAAGCAAGTAGCTCTCAGTTAGTCCGGCCTGAGACCAAGCAGACTGACGCCCAGTCAGGGAGTCGACCGCCCTTGCAGGAAACCAGACCTGCCGCCAAGCCAAGCAGTTTTTAATGGATTCTTGTCACATTGGGCGCCAAATGTAGATGTAACCAACCATCTTATTAAATAAGAAACACAGAACCAATGTAAAAGAGAAAGCCAAGAGGTCAGAGCTCAGAGCTAAAACCTTACCCTTCCTCCTGTGGTGGTCCTACCTCTCCGAAAGAGAGCTACTTCCTGTGTGTTTGTCTTCATATAGTCTTTCTGTTCTGCCTTCTCATTGGTTGTAAACCCAAACACATGACTGCCTCATCACTGCCTGTAAGTATAGCCCTCCAGGTCTTAAAGGTGTGTGTCTCCAATGCTGGCTGTATCCCTGAACACACAGAGACTTACCTAGCTCTGCCTAACAAGTGCTGGGATTATAAGGGTACACCGTCACCACTCTGCTTTCCTATGGCTTGCTAATAGCTCTGACCCCCAGGCAACTTTATTTATTAACATACAATTAAAATCACATTTCAGTACAAATAAAATACCACCATACCCACACACATAACACATAAACAAAAATAAATCTATACACACACACACACACACACACACACACACACACACACATGAAATGGCTAAGTGGATAAAACATTTTTAAAGTAGAAACAAAACCTGTCAAAATATTAAGGGTTGAGAATTATTAAACTTAATACATTTTCTGGAATACTTTTTTCCAGTGGATTTCTTTCTTTTTAAATAATTTTTTTTGTATTATTTTTATTTATGTGTGTGTATGTCTCCTTTTATGTGCACCACATGCATGCAGGAGTCCACAGAGGCTGAAGAGCCTTGGATCCCCTGGGAATGGAGTTACATGTGATTATGACCACCATGAGGGTGATGGGAAATGAATCCAGGTTCATTGCAAGAGCAGGAAGTGCTTTTAACCACTGAGCCATCTCTCTGGCCCTCTTCAGTGTGATTTCTATAAAGTGTCATCCACTAAAACTAAAATAAAAATTTAAAAAATGGCTAAGATAATCATTCACTTGGTTTGCTGCAAACTGCAGGAAAATGTAATGGAATTCAGCTACTATCACAAAAGCTGCTACTTGGAAAAGTCAAGGACTTTTCCTAAGGTCAAGCCATGTCTTAAGAAGTCTTGGTGATATTTAAGCTTTTGTATGTATATTAGCTGTTTCCTACAGTGATTTTCTTGTGTACTTCCAAGAACTCCTAACAGTGTATTTATTTAAAATACCTATCAAGCATCCAAGGCCAAATGAAACTACACCTGTCTCCGAGGTTAGGAGCATATCTTTATTTCTTGTGTTATTTAGGGTGCAACCCTCCTTCCTTATAGCCTTACTAATAGACTCCTAATTTCTTACCTAACCACTTCTAGGAATGTATGTAGATTGAGCGCATAAATCCACTTCTTGACTAACCAATCATTAGCACTCATTTGGGTTGTAGAAGAAAGCCTGTCAGCCACTGCCTGAGGAAAGTTCTTACTGCCTTTATGACCCCATAAGAATTCCAGCGTGGCAACCTTACTCTGCCAGAGGATTGCTATGGCTTGGGTTTATAACTAAACACCTCAGAGACAGGGGACTGGGGTATAAGGAGAACAAAAAGAGGATATTGAGAATTTTGGCTGGAGAAAATTTTTGACTAGAGAACTGGAGGTCAGGATGGAAGATGAGGAAGAGCCAGACGGGAAAGTACTATATGAGTAAGAACGAGATGAGAAAGACCTAGATGAGGCAGAACTAAGATGAGAGAATTAAGATAGAACTTAGAGGGGACAACAAATAAAGGTAGAGACAAATCAAGCAAGAAAGGAGGTAGGCATGAGAGTAGAATAGAAGCTGTGTAGAGAGAGAACTGACATAGAATAATAAAGTGTATGGACTATGGAGTTTCGTGTACCTAGATTCATTTCTTTTCATCAAAGATTAAATCATCAGCTGGTTGTAAATCCTTCCTGGACCCTGGGAGGGGACTATTGAGGGGCCAGACACCCATTGTCCCCATTATTGGTTTACCATTTAGTCCCTGTGGTGGTCTGAAAGAAAGGGAGTGGCACTGTTATGAGGTGTGGCTTTGCTGGAGGAAGTATGTCACTACAGGAATGGGATTTGAGGTCTCTTTTGCTCAAGCTTCCCTCAATGTGACTGTTCAGTCAACTTCCTGTTGCCTGCAACATGTAGTACTCTCAGCTACCAACATGTTTGACTGCACACTGCCATGCTTTCCATCCTGATGATAATAACTTAACCACTGAAACTATAATTGAGTCACCCCAATTAAATGTTTTCTTTATAAAAATTGCTGTAGTCATGGTGTCTTTTCACAGTAATAAAATTCCTAAGACAGAAGTTGGTACAAGGAACTGGGTTATTGCTGTGATAAGCCTCACCATGTTTTTGTTTGAAGGAATTTGGACTTTGGTACTTTGGGTTATGAAAGCAGTAGAATGCTTTAAGCACTGCTTAGTAGGGCACACTAGTAGGAGCATGGAAGACAAGTCGTAAGAGATATTTGAACTGTCACGGGCTCACTTAAGAGGTTTCAGAGGAGAGGAATTTTAGTATATTGTCTAGAGATGATTCTTGTGATATTTTGGTGAAGAAAAGTAGATGCCTTTTGGCCCTTGTCCAAAGAGTCTGCCTAAGGCTGAAGTGAAGAATTTTGGATTAATTACATTGGCAGAGGAAATCTCAAAACATCCTAACATAGACTCTGTTTTGTGGTTATTAGTGTTAACTCTAATGAAGATTTATAATGAAAAGAACCCAGCTGAGCAGGGTAAATTATAAAATGTAAGATCTAAAGAGAAAAGGAACACCAAAAAGTAGAATGGAACTAAGTCATATGTTCAAGTAGATAAACAGATTAAGTAAGAAATGAAATAAAAGGCTCGGTGGCCGAGCGGGGGACCCTGCGGCTCGGGAGCGCCGCCACCACCGTGCGCCCGTAGCCTTCGCGGCCCGGCTGCGCCGGGGATGTAGTGGGGCCGCGGCGGGCAGGACCGAGCGGCGGCCCGGCTCCCGCTCGGCGGACGAATGGTCACTCCCGCGCGGGAGGCACCCACCAGCGACCCCTCTCCCGGGACGGCGGCGGGGCTCACCTGTCGCGCCCGCCCTCTGCCCGGCTGGTCTCCCCGGCGGCAGCGGCGCCGCGGACTTGCTCAGGGCCATGACCGGATTTAATTGGTGATTACAGCTGCCTTCTATAAGTTAATTCTCGTCAACTCCTTGCAATTTTAAAAGAAAATGCCTGGTGTCATACCTAGTGAAAGTAATGGGCTTTCAAGAGGTAGTCCATCGAAGAAGAACAGACTTTCTTTGAAGTTTTTTCAGAAAAAGGAAACTAAAAGAGCTTTAGATTTCACCGATTCTCAAGAAAATGAAGAAAAAGCTTCTGAATACAGAGGATCTGAGATTGACCAAGTTGTTCCTGCGGCACAATCCTCACCAATAAACTGTGAGAAGAGAGAAAACCTGTTACCATTTGTGGGACTGAATAATCTTGGCAACACTTGCTATCTGAATAGTATTCTTCAGGTGTTATACTTTTGTCCTGGTTTTAAGTCTGGAGTGAAGCACTTATTTAATATTATTTCAAGGAAGAAAGAAGCTCTGAAGGATGACTCTAATCAGAAAGATAAGGGAAGCTGCAAAGAAGATCCTTTGGCAAGTTATGAGCTTATATGCAGTTTACAGTCCTTAATAATTTCAGTTGAACAGCTTCAAGCTAGTTTTCTCTTAAATCCAGAGAAATATACAGATGAACTTGCTACACAGCCAAGGCGACTGCTTAACACACTCAGGGAACTCAACCCTATGTATGAAGGATATCTACAGCATGATGCACAGGAAGTGCTACAGTGTATTCTGGGAAACATTCAAGAAACATGTCAACTCCTAAAAAAAGAAGAAGTGAAAAACTTGGCTGAATTATCTACTAAGGTAGAAGAAAAATCTCATCAGAAAGAGGAGATGAGTGGAGTCAACAACACGGAGATGGACAGTATGAGGAATTTGGAGGACTTTAAAGAAAAACTTCCAAAAGGAAACTGGAAAAGAAAAAGTGACAGTGAGTCTGGTAACCTGAAGAAAAAAGTTAAATTGTCCAAGGAACCCCAGTCATTGGAAGAGAACCAGAGACAAACTAGATCAAAAAGAAAAGCTACAGGTGACACAGTTGAGATTTCTAAAATCATCCCCAAGTGTGTTTCTGAAAATGAGAGTGCAAGACCCTCTCAAAAGAAATCAAAAGTTAAAATCAATTGGCTAAAGTCTACAACTAAGCAGCCCAGCATTCTTTCTAAGTTCTGTAGTCTGGGGAAAATAACAACAAACCAGCGATCCAAAGGACAACCTAAAGAGAACGAGTATGACCTGGAAGAGGACTTAGGGAAGAACGAAAGTGAGAACACAGCCAATGGTGGTATTCTCGAATCTCCAGGAAGCAGTGTTAAACCTGTGCACGTTAGTGAAGTTAAGCCCATAAACAAAGGTGCAGAACAAGTTGGTTTTGAACTCGTAGAGAAATTATTTCAAGGTCAGCTAGTATTAAGGACTCGCTGTTTGGAATGTGAAAGCTTAACAGAAAGAAGAGAAGATTTTCAGGATATTAGTGTCCCGGTACAAGAAGATGAGCTTTCTAAAGTTGAGGAGAGCTCTGAAATTTCTCCAGAGCCAAAAACAGAAATGAAGACCTTAAGATGGGCAATTTCACAGTTTGCTTCAGTGGAGAGAATTGTAGGGGAAGATAAATATTTTTGTGAAAATTGCCATCATTATACAGAAGCAGAGCGAAGTCTCTTATTTGATAAAATGCCTGAAGTTATCACTATCCATCTGAAGTGCTTTGCTGCTAGTGGCTTGGAGTTTGATTGTTATGGTGGTGGACTTTCCAAGATCAACACTCCTTTATTGACACCTCTTAAACTGTCACTAGAAGAATGGAGTACAAAGCCGACTAATGACAGCTATGGATTATTTGCTGTTGTGATGCACAGTGGCATTACTATTAGTACTGGGCACTACACTGCTTCTGTGAAAGTCACTGACCTTAACAGTCTAGAACTAGATAAAGGGAATTTTGTGGTTGACCAGATGTGTGAACTAGGTAAGCCAGAGCCATTGAATGAGGAGGAAGCAAGGGGGATGGCTGAAAATTACGGTGATGAAGTGTCAATTAGAGTTGGTGGAAATGCCCAGCCAAGTAAAGTTTTGAACAAAAAAAATGTAGAAGCTGTTGGACTTCTTGGAGGACAAAAGAGCAAAGCAGATTATGAACTGTACAACAAAGCGTCTAATCCTGATAAAGTTGCCGGGACAGCGTTGGCTGAAAATAGAAATTCTGAAACTAATGATACAAATGGGACCCACGAATCCGACAGGAACAAGGAATCCAGTGACCAAACAGGCATTAACATGAATGGATTTGAGAACAAAATTTCCTATGTAGTGCAAAGCTTAAAGGAGTACGAGGGGAAATGGTTGCTCTTTGATGACTCTGAAGTAAAAGTCACAGAAGAGAAGGACTTTTTGAATTCTCTTTCCCCTTCTACATCTCCTACATCTACTCCCTACTTGCTATTTTATAAGAAATTATAGTGAGTATATTTTCCTTGTGTATATATTAAACAGACCTGGACAAACATTGGTAAAGTTGATTACACCTAAGAGTCTTATCTTAGTTTATCTTTTGAAGCTATCGGATATTATTGGTCTCTCTAGACTTTTATATAAATAGTGAGATTTTAAATACTGAAAACCATGTTAATTTTTAGAATCATTTTCCTTAGTAGAGACAAGTGATGCATAATAAGCTCCTGGGAACAAACTTGTATAGGTACTAAATGATCCAAAATGGAAGCTTGGAAGCAGTTAACACTTTTGGATTTACACGATCTTTTGTGTTTGCTTTTTAAAATAAAGTGCTTGTATTTGTATTCTCCATATTTTGGAGTAATTATCTACTTGATGTTTATAGGTCTGGCTTTTTCACCTGAGAAACAGAATCTCATTCAGTATATTTAGTTTTATAATAGTCATGGAGCCAAATCAGAGGCACAAAGCCTAGAGTGTGTATATTCACAGTGGTGTATATTTTGTGCCTTGAATAACTTTGGAAAGTGTCTCAGAAAACCTGGCAGTCCCTTCTGTCTTCATAAGGATTTTATATGTATTTATGAAGATGACTCTGTACTCTAGTCAATCTTTTGGGCATGACTCATTTGTATCTCTTCATACTCATTCTGCACGATCTGTATATAGTACATCGACCTAGAGGTGTGACCTTTAATTTTTTTTTTTTTAAAAACTGGGAGGTCAATAAAATTTAAACTGTTTAACAAAAAAAAAAAAAGAAATGAAATAAAGGAAGTGGTTATTTCAGGACAAGCTCCCACCCAGCCAAATTTCCAACTTGTGAAAAGGAATTAAAGAGCCCAGAATAGTGCTGCCCACCTTTAATTCCAACACTCAGAAGGCAGAGGCTGACATATCTCTGAGTTTGGGACCAGCCTTGTCTACAGAGTAAGTCAGGACAGCAGGCTGGTGAAGACATAACTGAATGAGGGGGCATCTTCCAGTCCTAGCAAGCAGCAGAACATAGGAGGTTCGGCTACATGGTCTGACTTTAGAATTAAGGATGGAAGAAATAGGCTATGGAATTTGCCTCCATGCCTAAAGAAAGCCACCAAGACCAAGCTTGTGTCAGGGGTGTTTCTGAATGGAGGTCTACTGGAGAGGCCATTGAGTAAAGCTATGAAGTTGAAGCCTGGATTGCTTTGGAAAACCCAAGATGTTAGAGATGCCAGAGCTGTGGGATACCTGCCAAAGAGAGCTACTAATGGGGAGTGAAACAAGCCCTAGAGAAAGAAGTGTGTTGCAGCCAACAAAACTGAACAGAGTTGGAGATTTGAAAAGTGTTTTGACATCATACACAAAGTTTTCACTCTTTCTTTGGAATGGTAATATATATCCTGTGCCATTTTATGTTGGAAATATGTGATCTGCTTTTTTATTTTGATTTTTTTTATAGGGGAATTACACTTAAGAGATTGTTCATGTATCTCAGAAGAGACTTTGGACTTCAAAACAAGTTTGAGACTGTTATAGACTATGGGGACTTTTGAAGCTGGACTTAATGTATTTTTTTTTTTGCATTATAATATGTCTATAAACCTTTGGGGACCAGTGAGTGGAATGTGATGGTTTCAAAGAAAATGGCTCCCGAAGGGAGTGGCACTATTATGATTTCTGGCCTTGTTGGAGGAAGTGTGTTACTATGAGGGTGTGCTTTGAGGTCTCTTTTGCTCAAGCTTCCCCCAGTGTGGCCATTCAGTTGATTCCTGTTGCCTGAAAGATGTAGGACTCTCAGCTACCAGCACCATGTCTGCTTGCACACCTCCATGCTTCCCGCCATGATGATAATGGACTGAACCTTTGAAACTACAAGTGAGCCACCCCAATTAAATATTTTCTTTAAAAGAGTTGCCACAGTCATGGTGGCTCTTCACAGCAACCAAAACCCTAAGACAGCCCCGATTCTTTCATCTATTAACAATAAATTAGATAAGTCCTTTTAATTATTTTAGATGTATTTATTTTATTTCATGTGTATGTATGAATGTGTACCACATATGTGCTTGTTGCCCATGGAGGTCAGAAGAGGGCATCATATGCCCTGGGACTGGAGTTATATAAGTTTGTGAACCACCATGTGGGTGCTAGGAACCAAACCCAGAAGTGGCACCAGATCCCTCTGGAACTTGAGTTATATGGTGCTGTGAGCTGTTATATATAGGTGTTGAAAATCCAACTTGAGTCCTCTCCAACAATGGTACTGTTGAGTCACCATTGTGGCCCCATGGAAAAAAATGATAAAAGGACTTGTGGAGTGTAACTATAAACTAACCTCTTAATGATACTATATATATATATATATATATATAATTAATTTAGAAATAAATATATGTGAAAACTTCCCAGGGAAATGGGAGGGGATGTGAAAATAATTTCCAGTTTTTCCTTGTGGAGGAATTTATAAATTCTTTGATCATTGTAAACAAATGAATCATTTCTTATTTTATCCCATCTTAATTCTTTTCTCAAAGGCAGCTGAACTTCATCTATACTAGACTATCTGATGCTACATTTTGTATTAGAATCTAAATTCCATGTGCAGGAATTATTTTGTTTTGTTAAGTTTCAGTGCAGGGAATTAAAGCTTTACATTTCTTAGACAAAAGCTCTATTTCTAAACTATATAACCGGTTTCTAGAATATTCTTAATCTATGTCTTTGAAAATGCTAAAAGTTTGTGTGTTTATGTGAGTGTAAGAGTGTTATGTATGTATGTGCATGTGGGTGTGCTTGTATATTGAAAGGTGGTGCATCAAGTATCCTCCCCTGTGACTCTCTCATATTTTTGAGGCAGGGTTTCCCTCTGAACCTGGAGCTCTTGTTTTTTCAGTTAAGCTGGCAGCCAGCAAGACCAGTTGATTTTCCTGCCTCCACCCACTACAGTGCTGGGGTTACAGTCATGAGACTGTGCCTCACTTATTACATGGTTGGGATATCTGAAATCAGGTCCTGGGGTTGTGTTGCAAGCACTTTTAACCTCCAAGCCATCCCTGCAGCTCCTCAGAGTTCATTGTAAGGGCTACATTTTTAACCACAAGAAGGCTACTCCTTCACATGAACTCAGGAGAGTGCCAGCCCCCCACTTTCTTGTTCAGCCTGGTCTATTTGCCTTAGTTTCTTATGACTCTTCTTCAGGCTCTGACCAGCATCTGAGTTTTCTTCACTGCTATGAACTTTTCTTCCTGCTGCTGGCCTTGGCTGGCTGGAACAAGGAAGGAGGGGCTCCTTCTGCTCTATTTGGCAGAAAGAATGTAAACTACAAATGAATTGCTCATGGTGTTTGCTATGGGATACCACTGAACACCCTCTGGCAGCAAGAGCTTAGAGCATCACTTCAAGCACTATCTTGAAGCCTATACTTTGAAATAAATTGACCTAATTTCATCTTCATAAACATGTGTAAAGAACAGGAAGAAAAGTTACCACTCATTTTAACAAATGAAGAAACTGGACCATGGAAGTTAAATCAGAGTAACCGATTCATAAAATTACTTCATGTCAGAATGAATAAAAGCATGGGTCTATGTGAAATTTAAGATTACATTACTGAAACATAGCAAAATTAAGAAGCAACTGATGGGAAAACCATTCCTAGCATGCCAACTGAAAAGGGTTAACAAGATCAGTGTAAATTACTAAACTACTGTCTTCCCAGGAAATTGGGCAGGTAACTCTTTAAAGAGCCCACACAATGGCTAACACACATAATACAAATTAAAGCAAGAATTTAGTGGACATCTGTTGCTTTAATCTTGGCATTATTCCTTCTCATCTTTTTTTGTATGGAAAAGTCTTCCTCTCACCTTATAAACATGTGTGGAAATTTGCTGGGACTGTTGTTTATTCTTTTTTTTTTTTTTCCAATCACTCCAACTTTATTCTTGAATTCTAACATTTTTTTGTAAATGTTTTCAATTATAAAAGCAATATGTCTTTAATTTTAGAAAACTTATAAAATGAAGAAAAATATACAAAATAAGATAATTAAATGTAATGGCACTGATTGGACAGATTGCTTATTCATGAGTAAAATACTGATTTACACACTAGAATAATATTCTGTTCATCATTTTGATCCTACTTTGCAAGATAATTATTTCAAGAATGTTTTCATGTCATTTGGAATTTTATTTTTTATTTCACAATATAATTTAATTCTACCTATCAGCCACGGATTCCCTTGTTCTCCCCCCTCCCCCCCAGCCCACCCCCCATTCCCACCTCCTCCAGGGCAAAGACTCCCCTGAGGATTGAGATCAACCTGGTAGACTCAGTCCAGGCAGGTCCAGTCCCTTTACTATCCTGTTTATTGTTGTTTCCCCTGGTCCTTGTGATTTTGTTAGGGCTAATCCCTTCCCTCACACTAGTTGAGAGGTAACAGGCCCACTCTTAACTAATCAAAGTATTTCATCTATGTGCTGCAATGATTGATTGGCTCTGGGATAAACACAGGCCAAACTGTCTGGAACAGCTGGAGTGAATGCTCTCTTTGAGACTCAGGAGATGGCTGAGTCATTCTAGTCAGAGCAGTCAGGAGCCTTTTGCCAAGACACCCAGAAAACTTGCCTGATTGGAGCCATACCTAGGGAGAGCCTCACAAAGACAGAAGCTAATTTTGGTGTCACTGTTTTAGACCTTAGGTTAGATTTTTTTAAAAGCTAGTTTTTAAAGAACCCCTCCAAAAACTTTCAGTCACACAAGTCAACAGATTCACAGAGTAATTCATTTTGCTTAAAGTGGCTTAAGTTAGGTTTCTATCAATGGCATTCAAATGACCTCTGATTTACATAAAATCGAGTCAAAGAATAGGATTTCTCTCTCCTTTAAACTGCTATGCCCAGATCGTGGGGACCCCCAAAAGACCACCACATGTAAAAGCAAAGAGCCTTTATTTTCAAGCTCTGGTGCTTGGTCTGTCTGCCCCATGAAGTAGTGAGAGCAGAGTCCCAAGCTCAAGTGAGGTGGGATTTTTATCTTGGCAGAGGTTGGGACAAGGGGATTTCCAGGGTTCAGGATCCTGATTGGCTGACAATTGTGTAGGGGTATCTGTAAAACAAAAATAGGTGTGTGCTAGACTCCAAGACTTCTGGCCACCTTATCTAATGGTTGGAATGTTTGGGATGTCAGGTACTTCCCCATCCCTGGGTGGATCCCTGAGTGGTGTTAGCTTATAGCTTTTCCTGGATCTGGATGTGGCCTGCCAGTAAACCTGTCACAGAAGCTTTGCCTGGGCCCCTAAGCCTGTCATGGCAGCTGTGTGGTCAAGCTGTTTTGGGGTCCCTCCACATAAACTTTTTTGGCAACAATGATATAGGCCTGTCTGTAACCACATTTCTCTCTTCAGAAGAAAAGCCTTGGTGCTCAAAAAAACTCATCTATTCTCTGACATTACTGGAGATCTTGAATCAAATCAGATGTGAGATAATAAATCCTATGTTCAGTCTGGTTTCCATTCGGCCAGCATCATCTGCTCATTGTGTAAAGTTGAGCTCATTAATATCTTGTTGATATTTATTCTGAAAAATCTGAAGCATCTATTGGGAATCTATAAAGACCAAATTTCTGCCCCCACTTTTTTTCTCAGGAGGAGAGGGTGGTGGTGGTAAGGTCAAACTATATCACTGCAGGCTTGTCTTGAACTGGGCTCAAGTAATCCTTCCTCCCCTTCCCTTGTGGATTGCCCTAGCAATCATTTTGATCCAATAGAAGATTATTAGTTTTTAAAAATACCAGATGTGCTTTTTCTTCTATTACTGATTCCAAAATAGAAAATGGTATCCAATGAATGGGCTGAGGCTTGGAATGGTCAATTCAATGTAATTTGAAATGAAGTTTGACAAATGTAGGTGGAAAACTACAGTTACAGTTGGGCAGATGGTTCAAGGTTAAAATCATTAGCTGTATAAAACTGTTGTACTCATTTCAGGAAACCCCCAGAGACTACCAAGGATACAGTTTCCAATGCAAGCAAGTCCTTTTATTGTCAGGTTCAACCTGGGCCACTGCCAGGCAGATAGAGGGAAATTCGACAGTGGTGGCAGTGGGTGGCGAGCCCAGGTGTAAAGAGTTTTTATAGGGAAAAACTGCAAGCTGGGAATTACATGCTTTGGCAACTTGGGATTGGGTATAAGAGATATGGGGCAAGGTGATTTTTTGAAAGTATTGATCTAGACTTTGGGCATGAAACCACATTTGAAACTATTGGGTTAGACTTTTGTCAGGGACCTACAACCCACTGAGAAGGATTATCTGAAATGCTCAGCAGGATTATCTAGATATCTTCAAGCGCTATAAACCACAGACAAGGTCTGCAGGAGCATACTGCTCTGTATCTGTTCGAGTTGTCATGGCACACTCCTGAGGTCCTTCCTGGAACTGAGTACAACAGGTGGGCTAAGATGGTGGCCCTACCCTAAGATGGAGTCTGTATTGCCTTCACAAACCTAATGCCTGCCGTTTAATCTGCAGAACCTAGATAAAGAGCCATATGGGGTAGCACTCATCTATAATCCCAATACCTATGGCAATATGGAAGATAGAGCTGGAGACTTATGCAGAACCTTGTAGGCCAGCTAATATGGAATATACAATGAAGTGGTAGAAATAAGAGAGACCCTGCATTAAAAAGGTAAAAGGCAAGAACTAACTCTTGGAAGTTGTACTCTAACCTCTACATGTGAGACCTGGAAAACACACACACACACAAATTAAAAAAAGAATAATAAAAACCTTACAATCACAGATACCATTCCTGACATGGATAAAAAATTAAATAAAGTAAAATAAAATAGAATGCAACATGATTCTGAGCAATTAAAGAAGTATGAAAAAGAAAGATTTGGGAATGTAGAGGTAGCTCAGTAGTTAAGAGATCTTACAGAGTGCCCAAGTTCTGTTTCTAGCACACATGTCAGGTGACTCACAGCTGCCTGTGACTCCAGCTCTAGGGGACTCAGCATTCTCTTCTGGCCTCTATAAGCACTGTATCATGTACACATGAACAAACCCACACACATGTAAATACATAACTTAAAATAAAAATAAATCTTTAAGGGGCTGGAGAGATGGCTTAGTGGTTAAGAGCACTGACTGCTCTTCCACAGGAACTGGGTTCAAGTACCACACCCGCATGGCAACTTCTGACACCCTCACAAGAGATACCTATACAGGCAAAACATCAATGAACATAAAATAAAAATAAACTATATATTTAAAAATAAATAAATAAATCTTTAAAAGGAAAAAAAGGAAGAGAGATTGATTGACTGGTTTGGGCTGAGAGTGGTGCCCCACATTTATAACCCAGCACTCAGGAGGCTAACAGAAGAGGATTTCTGACCTTTAGAGTATACCCTTCTCAGAGAGAGAGAGAGAGAGAGAGAGAGAGAGAGAGAGAGAGAGAGAGAGAGAGACCTTCCTACCTCAGTTTACAGGCTTGTTTCATTGTTATACCCATTTCATGAAACCCCCAGAGACCACCAAGGAGTTGGTTTCCGATGCAAGCACATAAGGGTTTATTGTCAGATTCAACCTGGGCCACCACACATCAGATGGAGGGAAATGCGGCAGTGGTGGCAAGCCTAGGTGTAGAGCATTTTTATAGGGAAAAACCACAAGCTGGGGATCACATACTTTGGCAACTGGGATTGGGTAGAAGGGATATGGGGCAAAGTGATTTTTTTGAAAGTATTGGTCTAGGCTTTGAAGTGAAACCACATTTGAAACCATTGGGTTGTACTTTTGGCAGGGAACTGTTCTAATAAAATATCTCATATTGCTGGCCCATATTGAATTGGGTTGTTTGTCTCTGTCAGGTCCCAAAGAAACTCAGGAAAATGGCTAACTGAAGTGCCTTTAGCATTACTAAAGCATATGCTGGCTTCTATGCTCACTCAGTACCTGTGGTTTCTCTCTGTTCTTCTCACATACACACACTCTCCCTAGCCTAAGTTCTGGCTGAACTTTCCCTCATATTTACAATAAAAACCTGCTCCTCAACCATACCTTACTATGTCCTCATTCCATTCCTTTGGTGCCAAAACCCAGGAGGAACATATATGAGCCTCCTTCCAAGGGATTCAGCTTCTCTCCTAACCAAACCAAGCTTCTGATTGACTCTCCTAAGGTATAATCATTTTTTCCTTCTAGCTTCTGCCCACCCACCATATTTGACTCCAGTTCTAGAGTCTGCCTCTGCAGCAGCTTCTTCCCTCCATCTGCTCTAACTATGCATCTCTCCTCACCTACTCGGATAGTGAAAATTAAAACCGTATGTGTATAACATAGCTATGAACCTGTGGGGTCGAGACTTGTTGCAACAATGGAATACTCAGATTAACATTCCTCCAACCTCAGAAACAAATCATAAACTAGCACGTGTTTCTGAGAGAAATATTAGAAGGTATTATTCTAATGAGTGGTCACCAGCCATCCATAATATACAAGAACAGGGCACAACAGCTGATGATCTTCCAAAGACACCAAGAGATCTACCTTTAAAATGGTTAACAGACAAGCCTGTATGGGTTCAGCAATGGCCCTTAACAACAGAGAAACTCCAGGCTTTAGAAGAGCTGATAGAAGAACAGTTAAATGCTCAGCATATTAAAGAATCAACCAGCCCTTGGAATTCTACTGTATTTGTTATTAAAAAGAAATCTGGTAAATGGAGAATGGTAACAGACCTTAGAGCAATTAACAAAGTAATTCAGCCAATGGGCTCTCTATAATCTGGAATTCCTTTGCCTACTCTGTTAACGAAAGGAGGGCCTCTCATAGATATTGATTTAAAAGGCTGTTTCTTTTCATTACCCTTACAAGAAAAAGACAGAGAAAGATTTGCTTTCACAGTGCCTACTTATAATAATTCACAACCGGTTAAAGATTTCAATGGAGGGTCCTCCCACAGGGAATGTTGAATAGCCCAACTCTGTGCCAATATTTTGTACAACAGCCATTAGAAGTGGTATGTAAAAAATTTCCTAAATCTATAATTTATCATTATATGGATGATATTTTACTAACTGACTCAAATACAGATACTTTAGAAAGTTTGAAGAAGTAAAGAAAATTTTGCCTTGCTGAGGATTACAAATTGCTCCTGAAAAGATACAAAGAGGAGATTCTATTAATTATTTAGGATACAAAATAGAGCTACAAAAATTAGACCCAAAAAGGTGCAAATTAGGAGAGATAGACTACAGACTCTTAATGACTTTCAAAGATTATTTGGAGATATTTCTCATCTACAAACTATTGTTGGGGTAAAAATAGATGAACTGAATAATTTTTTCAAAACCTTAGAAGGTGGCAAGGACTTAAATAGTCCAAGAGAATTATCACCTGAAGCTGAGAAAGAATTGGCCTTGGTAGAAAAGAAAGTACATGAAAAGCACGTGGATCGCATTGATCCAAAGCTGGATTGCATTATGGTTATTTTACCTTCTAGGCATTCTCCTACAGGAATATTAATGCAGAGGGAAGGTATTATATTAGAATGGATATTTTTACCAAATAAACCAAATAAAACATTAAAAACTTATGTGGAAAAAATCTCTGACTTGATTTGGAAAGGAAAATTGAGACTTCGTCAATTAGCAGGAATAGACCCAGCAGAAATTGTCATACCTTTAACTGAGGAGGACATTGAAAAATTATGGACAGAAAGTGAACCTTGGCAAAAAGCTTGCAGTAATTTTTTGGGAGAAATTAACAGCAAATATCTCAAAAGCGATAGAATTGACCTTATAAAGAGAGCTGATTGGATCTTGCCTCGAATAGTATGGGAAAAAAACATATCTGGAGTTTGTGCCTTTTATACAGATGCCAACAAAGAAGGAAAGGCAGGTTACAAATCAGAAAATTTAAGTAAAGTGGTTCAAAGTCCTTATAATTCAGCTCAAAAATCAGAATTGTATGCTATTCTGTTGGTATTAATGGATTTTTCAGAACCTCTCAACATAGGAACTGACTCTCAGTATGCTGAAAGAGTAGTATTACATATTGAGACTGCAGAATTTATCCCTGATACTTCAGAATTAACCACTATTTATTCAATTACAAGATACAATCAGGAAAAGGAGTCATCCTTTATATATAACTCACATTTGATCCCATACTGCTCTGCCAGACCCTCTAGCACAAGGCAATGATGAGATTGATAAGTTATTGATAGGAAATGTGCTGGAGGCCTCAGAATTTCATAAAAAACATCATGTCAATAGTAAAGGTTTAAAAAAGGATTTTTCCATAACCTGGCAACAAGCCAAAGAAATAGTAAAGAAATGTCCTACTTGCTCCTTCTATAATCAAACGTCATTGCCAGCAGGATGTAACCCAAAGGTTACTCAGAGGAATGAAATCTGGCAGATGGACGTGTTTCACTTTGCAGAATTTGGAAAACTGAAATATGTACACCACACCGATAGTTATTCAGGATTTCAATGGGCAACTGCTTTGAGTTCTGAAAAAGCTGATTCTGTAATCACTCATTTGCTAGAAGTTATACCTGCACAAATTAAAACTGACAACGCTCCAGCATATGTCTCTTAAAATGAAATAGTTTTTTTGCTTATTATAGTATAAAGCATATTACAGGCATACCACATAATCCTACAGGTCAAGCAGTTATAGAAAGATCAAACAGAACTCTAAAGGATATGCTAAATAAACAGAAAGGGGTAACAAAACCCCCCAGAAATAGACTGCATAATGCTCTATTAACTTTGAATTTTCTTAATGCCAATGGGAAAGGAACAACAGCTGCAGAGAGACACTGGAAAATAGAAAAAACTACAGAATTAAATCAGCCTATATACTTTAAGGATGTGCTGACCTTATTATGGAAACCAGGGTATGTGTTACATTGGGGACGAGGTTTTGCTTTTGTTTCTATAGGAGAAGATAAGCTGTGGGTACCATCAAAATTGATAAAGGTTCGATTTGAACAAGAGAGACCTCTTAATTAGAGGAGGTGATAGTTCATCAACCAGCATGAACATCCAATTTAAACTAACTTATACCAGTCACACATGCCTTTTTATTTAATCATATAATAACTTGCCAAAAAGGAACATCCCCAAAATTAGTCTTGGGGAAAGGTTTTTGTTTTTGTCTTTTAGGAGAATGAAGGTTAAGGAATCTGAAGAACACTGGACAAATGAGACAACTGAAGAAAAGGGACAAATCATCTATCCCAGGAAACAGAGTGAAATGGCATATGGGTATATCATTTAAAAAATTTTATATGTCTTCATAAATGTTTGTTTCTGCTCTTCTCTAAAGATCTAACACTATTGGTCTTCTAATAGTCCCAGTTCTAACTAATTAAAATTAAAATTTAAAATTTAAATCTAATTAAAATTTAAAGCTGACTTTGGAGTTGGAGAATGGCTCTCTCCTTCTTTAAACTCAAGCATGTTGTTAAAAGGAAAATGCAAACCCCTGTATCATGCGAGAAGAAAAGAGCCATCTTTTGCTATGGGACAGGACAAAAGCCAAATTAATTAAGGGAATATTCTATTACTAATCTCAACTCTTTGATTCTATTCTGATTATTTAAAGTTTTCTTAAAGTATAAAATTTGTATCAAGATTTAAAGATTAATATATATATATACATTTTAAAATTTGTTAAGATATGAATGGTCATATAGAGTACTAACTACTTCTAGAAAAAAAGGCTTCAATTAGCTGCATATATATGTCTTTGTGTTTGAGTCTCTTATCAGTTTTCTGCAGGAAATCACTGCCAGGCCTAACATCAACTGAAGTCTCCAGGAAGAAGATGGGGCCCCACAACAACAACAATTCCACGTGGACAATAATAATATCACTAAGCTGACAAACATCATCTACATATCAGCTTTGGACAACAAAGTGCTCAGAGCAATTTTTGAGATGACTAGCTGAGATGATCCAGTCTCAAAGACTACTTGAATAAGGACTTGAGATAAACCCTGTACTTTGGCATTATACACAGACTGGATAACGAAGGATATAGTTACCTTTCCTAGAATTTGACAATTAACCTAAAATTTTTCTTTTAATATAAAGATAACTTTTCCCATACCCAGCAGGAAGCAATTTTAAGACTACGACACCAACATTCCCAAAGAAATGGTGTGGGGCGGGTTTTTTTTTTGGTCTTTTTAACGGGTTTTGGATCTGGGATAATTTTCATTGTTTAGTGGGGTTGGTTACAAGTAGTTTTCAAGGGTTAGAAAAAGACTAGGCAAAGGAGATTAGATTCAAGGTTCTTGTTTAAAAAAGAGAGAAGAAAAGAAGAAAAAGACAATTACTAGTTTTAAATACTTTACATTGGATTGGATTGTCTTATATTATATACAAATTTGAAATTGATATTGTTAGAAAATGCTATATGTATATTTCTAATTGTACTTATACCGTTCATTTAACAATGTAATACAATTTTCTGATCCTTGAATGTTATTATTATCAACTATTAGGATATAAAGAAATGAAAGTTAGTAGTTAGATATTATAATAGAACTTGTAGTCATATTAGATATGTTTTAAAAATTGAGCAGGTATATTTTAGATAGGCAGGTCATCCTCAAACCCTTCAGAAAGCTACAGAATATGGCATTTAAAATGTTTTAATAACTTAGAAAAATTTTCTCTTTTGTTATGACTATGGAACATGTTGGCTCCTGGCAGTACCAATCTACTTCAGAGAAAATATGGCCATTGAAGAAACTGCATATGGAGTTAACTTTCATTGTGGCCAAAGTTAGCCACTGGACAACAAAGTATCCTCAAATCAACAGGACAAAATGGACAGACAGGACACGAAACAAAGGACTACTGATTCTTGCCAAAAACAAGTGTGGTTATGGCTTTATCAAAAGGCATCTTCTGAGGCCAAGATAATATGACACCATCCCTGAAGTGGCCCTTTTTTTTCCCGAAGGCAGCTGAACAGACAGTGGGCTGATGGCTTCTGATGTGCAATGGAACAGCAGCTGAAACAGTTATTCTTGGAGAGTAACTAAGCTCATGCCTCTCAATAGTAGATTGGCATTCCATAGAGGCATGTGGAGAAGAACGGGATGCTGAGATGAAGCCATATATACACAGCCAAGAAGAATGGACAGCTGAATTAAAAAACCATCAACAAATTTCCAGAATTTAAAATCCTGAATCATGACAGGACACTAGTGGAATTCAGGTGTTTCTGGTACATGGACTGCTCTCATCCAATGTGAGGTTGAAGTGTTGACCTTGTGTACATCCTACTTCACAAATGAGTCTGTCAGATATGCTACGCCTATAGGCTCAAGATGATGCCCTAACACTGCGGAGAAACCTCAGGTGACTGTCCAGGCAGCTGGCTGTTTCTGTCAACTCACAAATTTTTTTGGAAGTTGATTGCATACACTTCTTGTTTTTATTTTTGTTAGCTAATATTATTTCCTTCTTGGGTCTCTGAGGGAGTTGAAGATTAGTTAGTTATAGTTGAAGATTTATTAGGATAGAAAGTGAATTAGATACTTTTTGGACTTACAAAATAGGATAGATAATAGAATTATTTTCTCTGAATTTGTCAAATACAAATGGACTAGACATTGTTTAGGTATTTATTACTTGTATATATTGTATATAGTTATTGTACTTTTGTATATACTTTTTCTTATGTTAGTTATAACCTTTTTCCTTTTTATTAAAATAGAAAATGGGAAATATGGTGGTATTTTATTTGTACTGAAATGTGATTTTAATTGTATGTTAATAAATAAAGTTTCCTGGGGATCAGAGCTATTAGAGCCATAGCAAAAGCTGGGCGTTGGTGGTGCACACCTTTAATCCCAGCACTTGGTAGGCAGAGCTAGGTAGATCTCTGTGTGGTCAAGGATATAGCCAACATTGGAGACACATGCCTTTAATCTCAATACCATTGAAGACCTGGAGGGCTGTACATACAGGCAGTGACAAGACAGTCATGTGTTTGGGTTTACAACCAATGAGAAGGCAGAACAGAAAGTCTATATAAAGACAAACAGACAGGAAGTAACTCTCTTTCGGAGAGGTCTCTTGGCTAAAGAGGTTAGCTGCAGCAGGTGGTAAGGCTCCTAGCTCTGATCTCTTGGCTTTCTTCTTTGCATTGGTTCTGTGTTTCTTATTTAATAAGACGGTTGGTTACATCTACATCTCTCTGGCTCCTGGAGCCTGCTATTGTCTCCTGGGGTGACGGCCACCTACACATCTCTCCATATCTCTAGTCTGCTATAACCTCATGAGCATATCTCTACAAAGACAAGTACTATTTTTTCTCTATTGGAACTCCCCCTTTCCCCAAAATCTTCTCCCAGTAAATTTCTTCAGCTTTTTACTCATCTACCTGCTCTAACCACTTATCTCTCCTCTACTGAGTATCACTCTGGAGCTGCCTGCTTTGTCTACTACTACAAAAGCCACACCAGTGTACCAATATGCTCCTCTCATCCTACTGGGCCTCTATCACTTTGGGACACTTCTCTCTTACAGATCTCTCAGTCCACTTGGGGATGCCCTGGATTGAAATTCTTGTCAACATGATACTTAACCCCTGCTGCTCTCTTTATTTTCAGCTCCTTCCTGGGGCTTCCTTAGGACCTGCAGTCCTCTGGCTTCTCTATGCCTTCCTGAGCATATACTACAACTCTTTCTTTGCCTCTGCTTCAGAGCTCCCTGCTCTGTCTCTTCTCTATGCCCTACTAGGCCTATATGGCAACACTGGAATACAACCCTTGTTTCTCATAGCTACACTGTTCTCTGTCCCTCAGTTCCCTCTTGGAGCTTATTGGAACCCTTCCCATAGCAGAGCTTCTGTCTGTAACCCATCCTCCTTTCCTTTTCAGATGCAGTTATTTCACTAAAGCCTCACTGTCTTACTGGAAAAGGCTTGGCTTCAGTACAGTTTGACAGCCAAAGATGGCATACTTGATTTCAAATTCTCTCATTGGTAACAACTTCTTACACCCTCCAAATGATCACAAAACCTCTTATATCTGAACTTGTTCTGCTCTAAACTTTGAAAACTCTCTTATCACTAATGTTTTTCTACTTTCTACTCTTAAAAATCTTTTATGTCTCTGATTTCTTTGCTCTCTGCTCTCAATTTTTTTTCTTAAGACTATGCTATAAATTATCTTAGGATTTGTAAGTTTATTGGGCATGGTTAAAAATCTGAAAAATCTGTAACAAAAAGTTAGCTTGAAACTTGTGACAAAAGACTGATAGTTAAAAAATCTATGCATATGTAATCTTAATTGCTATATAAAAATCAACTCTTATTTAGAAAAATAGATCTACTTACTGTATATATAATTTGAATTCAACTCTTGTTTATGAAAGAGATGTTTTTAAATAGCAACCATATGGTTGTCATACATCTTAACTAAGGCAAGAAAATACATGAAATGTAACTTTACCACCTTTTTGATTGAGATGACTACGTGGTATAAATCAACTACTGTAACAATTATACAAGTTATTAGTCCACTTTGCCCTCTTACCATTGTATCTCCTTTTAGACTAAGACTCCAAAAATATTTTGGATTAGGATGGACTTTTGTATGATGATAAATACCTGAGGTTATAAAGGTATACTGTTCACATAAACTGACTTAGAGATATATGTCTGACTACTTATGTCTTTGCTAACTGCTCAACACCAGGTTTCTAAAAAATTTTGGATAAAAAAAACAACATGTGTTTGTTGAATACAGTATATTAGATAAGCAAGATTTATAAATTCCTAAGGTCTGGCTCAAAGATATATGTCTAGTCTCTTTGTCTTTGGGACTGTATTTTTGGTTAAAGTTTTATTTCGATGCTAAAGGATTTTCAATTAAATCTTCAGCTCAAATTATTAAGGCTCAAATTTAACAGGGATAAAGCTGTAATTCCTAATCTTATAAAAGCCACTAACTTGTAAACTGTTAAAGATAATTAAGACATACAAATCACTCTATAAATGATTAAATTCTTTAATGTGCTCAGAACTATGCTCATAATCATACTAAGTACAAATGTAATTCATTTATAGGGACAAGCTTTATTTAGCAAGGTTAAGCCTGAAGCAAGTAACTGAAAACTAGTAAAGATTGTTTAAAATCAAGTATATTTAATAGATGGTCCTCAAACTCCTCAGAGATCTGCTGAATATGATACTTAAAGTATTTAATAAAAAATCTTCACATGATTAGAAAAAATCCTAGCTCCTAGTAGTGGACCTAAGCTCTCAAAAGAATATGACTCTGCCTGGATTGTTGCTAATCACTTGGTAAAGAACTGCCCTTTCCCTCACCTGTTACCAGGGCCCTACCCAAACTGTGGACACTTTTGGGGTGATTGCCCTATTATGCCTCTCTAAAGTAGGTAAGTTTTATCAAGTTCCTCTTTCATAGGAAAATCTCTCAGCTGAAGGCCAATACTGTCCTGTGTGGCAGATGAAGACATACTGTCTTGTGTGATAGCAAAAGACCATTCCATCTTTTAACCCCCCAAAAGCCATTGAGAACCATGGGGAACCTAGGTAACCTTCTAAGTAGTGGGTAAGTCTCTGAAATTTT
The DNA here is from genome assembly GCF_004664715.2 of Peromyscus leucopus. Classification (NCBI taxonomy): domain Eukaryota; kingdom Metazoa; phylum Chordata; class Mammalia; order Rodentia; family Cricetidae; genus Peromyscus; species Peromyscus leucopus. The sequence goes on along the minus strand of NC_051071.1, from coordinate 4,143,818 downwards.
ATTTGATACAAAGGCCATTTGGATTATACTTCTGTTGTAATTCACCCTTCTCAGATCTTTGATGGTGCTGATCGCTATCTGTAGCTTTATCAGTTTGACAGCAGCAAACCATTCCTAACCCCAAAGCTGCAGCTGCCTGGTCAGTTTTTTTCATATGTAAAAATCAGGTCTCACTTTTCTAAACTAGTACATCTATAACTGTTTTCAGCAAACCTGTGTCTTGTGGTAAGTGATTGGATGGAAAGAAAAGATTTGAAGTTTATGTAAATTATGAGGGTCTTAAAGTGTATAAATGCAGTTATAAAGGTCTGAGGATGTGAAAGCTTAGGTAAGTTTTGAGAGTCTAAGAAAGCAATTTAAAGGGGGAAATGCAAGTTGAAAAGATCTGTACTGGCTAGTTTTGTGTGTCAACTTGACACAAGCTAGAGTAATCAGAGAGGAAGGAGCCTTAGTTGAGAAAGTGCCTCAGTGAGATCCAGCTCTCAGGCATTTTAATTAGTGATCAACGGAGGAGGGCCCAGCCCATGGTGGGTAGTACCATCTCTGGGCTGATAGTCCTGGGTTCTACGAGAAAGCAGTCTGATTAATACAAGGGAAGAAAGCCAGTAAGCAGCAACTCTTCATGGCCTCTGCACCATCAGCTCCTGCCTCCTGGATCCTGTCCATTTGAGTTCCTGTCCTGACTTTCTTCAGTGATGAACAGCAATGTGGAAGTGTAAGTCAAATTCTTTCCTCTCCAACTTGCTTTTTTGGTCATGGTGTCTTGTCAGAGCAATAGAAGCTCTAAGACAAGGTCTAAGGAAGTGATATAAAATGAGAAATGGTTTAAGATTTTTTTCTTCTTATCATACTGTTGTTTTTAGATTAAGACTTCAAAAGTTCAGAGTTTTAACATTAATCAGTGGAGTTTTGATAAGCTATTAATCTATCCCTGGTAAAGCAATGACTACTATTATCATATTCATAAACCAAAAATTTTAAACTTCCTCAGTTGTTTTCTGAGTGTAGACTTAAAAGTGCTTCTCATGCTGAAAACATCTCTTTCCAATCTATATATATCCAGTCCTCTGGATAGAAGAAAGAGTATTCATGCTTTTAACCCCAAATCATTTTTAAGCTCTGCAATCTTTTGCTATGACTCAAAGGTGTGAATCTATTGCTTTTTCTATAATGTGGATTTCAGTACAAATTACAAACAGTGGCAATGCTAATATATCTAAAGCTTTTCTCTTTTTGTAAACTTAAAAAATTCTTCTAAGCTTCTGGAAGACTCGACTTGGAACCACTTCTCATGGGTCAAACAGACGCCAGATAAGCCCTCCTATCAATGAACAGCCTAAGCTTCCCTGCCTACTCTCTGTTCCTGAGGATGGGCTCTCTCTCTCTCTCTCTCTCTCTCTCTCTCTCTCTCTCTCTCTCTCTCTCTCTCTCTCTCTCTCTCTCTCTCTCCCTCTCCCTCTCCCTCTCCCTCTCCCTCTCTCTTTCTCTCTCTCTCTCTCTCTCTCTCTCTCTCTCTCTTCTCTCTCTCTCTCTCTCTCTCCTCTCTCTTCTCTCCTCTCTCCTCTCTCTCTCTTTCTCTGTCTCTCTTCCTTGGGACTATTTCCACACTCCTGACTATGAGGACCATGGGCCTGGAAGCTTCAAATATATACCCAAGATAAAGATTTCCCCTAAACTCCTTAACTTTAACTGCTGTCCCTAGTCCCAGCATGTTTCCAGTCAACTGCAGACTGTGCTAAAACTGCCTGCAACACTCCAGGCCCCAAGTGGCCCACCATCACAGACTGTACCAAAGTTGCCTGCACTTCACTAGCCCCAGGTGGTCCCTCAGAACCTGAGAAGTGATTGAAACAGATGCTCCTCAGCCTGTACTCCTATCTCCCTTCCTAGTTTTGACCAACATTCCAGCCTTCTTCCCTGACAATGACTCTCTAGTCTTAGTCAGAATTCTGTTGCTGTAAAGAGAAAGCATGACTACTACAACTCTTATAAAGGAAAACATTTAATCAGGGCTTGCTTATAGCTTCAGAGGTTTAGTCCATTATCAACATGGTGGGAATCATGGGGGCACACAGGCAGGCATGGTTGTGAAGAAGAAGCTGAGAGTTCGACATTCAGATTCACAGGCAGTGGGAAAAGAGATACTGGGCCTGGTTTGAGCATTTGAAATCCCAAAAGTCCATCCCCACTGTGACATCCTCCAACAAGGCTACACCTACTCCAACAAGGCCACATCTGATAATCCCTGTCAAGAAGCACCCTTCCCTAATGATGAAGTATTACAATGTATAAGCCCATGGGGGTCATAGTTCTTATTTAAACCACCACAGAAAACATTATGCCACCCATTATCATCATCAAAAAGCCTGGAATGTCATCATTTCATTCAGTTTCCAAAATGTCATTTCTTCTATAATTTGTTCCCCTGAATCACAGATTTGTTAGAAAGATCAGTCATCCCATGGACTGGATACCAGATGCAACTGACAAATCGCTTGTGTGTCCTTTCCCTTGTTCTCTAGTGACACATTTTCACAGCTTCTGCTCTTTCTGTAATGACCTCCATGTCTCCAAATGCATTGCTTCTTGATTTAAATGTCAAGATCGATGCAAATTTAGCTCCATACCCTGTCTCTTTCCTGCCAATATAATTATATCAATAATCTCTGCTCCTCTACAGAATCATTTTTTTAAATTTCAGACAGTATCTTTGAACCTCTATTTGTTGCTCTATCAAACAAGATGTGCCTGCCATGCATCCCACCCCCATTTGTTTTGGCTGCACTGGAGATTAGCTGGGTCCTTGAACATGGACAAGACCTATACTATGGAGCTACTCTTCAGCTTAAGACATTTGTGCTTTGCTGGTCCCTTCACCATCACCAACTCTTCCTCTTTCTCCTCTTCCTCCAAGTCTTCTTCTCATTCTGTAGTTTTTAAATTGATGAAAAAAATTGTATGTATTTATGATGTACAACATAATCTTTTGAAATATGTATACATGTTGTATGGTTAAAACTAATATAAGCATTATCTTACATGCTTTTTTATGGTGCACATACTTAGAATCTACTTTTTAAGCCATTTTTCAGTATTTAAAACATTGTTGAAGGTCAGAAAGATGGCTCATTAGCTAAAGGCATTTGGTGCCAAGTCTGATGAACTGAGTTCAGTTCTTGGGACCTGCACTTGAAAGTGTAACTGGAAGTTTCTCTGGCCCTACAGTCTGAATGAATCTCTCCCACCCACATCTTGCAGCTGCTTGACCCCAAGTAAACACACAGAGGCTTATATTATTTGCAAACTGTATGGCCTATGTGTCAGGCTTCTTGCTAGCTAGCTCTTATAACTTAACTCAACCCATTTCTATTAATCTATATGTTGCCATGTGGCCATGGCATTACTGGTCTGCTGACATCTTGTTGCTCCTTGGGCAGCAGACTGGTGTCTACTCTGCCTCTGCCTTTTTTTCTTCCTGTCTCTCTCTCTTGGATTTCCTGCCTGGCTATAACCTGACTCACCATAGGCCAGAGCAGCTTCTTTATTAACCAATTATAACAACCCATATTCATATCATACAAAAAGTCAACCCACAGTACTTCCTCTTTTCTGTCTAATCAAAAAGGAATGTTTTAACTTTAACATAGTAAAATTACATATAATATAAGAGTTATCAAGCAAGAATGACAGTTACAATATCTAGTCTATTTGTATTTGGCAAATTTAAAGAAAATATTCTAACATCTATCCTATATTTGTTAGTCCAAAGTTTCATAACTAATTTATCTTTTATCATAACCAATCAAAATTATAACTATCTAGTCTTCAACTACATCAAAGAAACCAGAAGGATATAATATTATCTGAGTAATGAGGAAGTGCATTGAAAGTAACTTTTATAATTCTAGAAATGACAGAGACAGCTGGATACCTGGACAGTCACACAGAGTTCCTCTGCAACATTGGGGCATCCATCTTCAGCCTATAGGCCTAAAGTCTCTCAGTCACTTTTCTCTGTGTCCTGTAGAATGTCTGGCTGTCTCTTCTGTGAAACAGGAACCTGAAGGACCATCTCACCCTGTTTAGGCAAAGTTTAGTGGTCACTTTCCCATGGATCCTGCATGTCCAAGTCTATATAACATATTATCAAGTAGCCCAGGCAAGAGCAGTTTCTTGCCCAAATGGCTATTTTTGCCATAAAGAAAGCAAACTCCATATAGTGATTCTTTGATGCCCATCATCCTATTTGAAGTAATTGGTGCTGCCAGGAGCAGATGTGTGTCATTGTCCAGAAAAGTATAAGTTTTCGAAATATTTTAAATGCCATATTCTGTAGGTCTTTGAAGTGTTTGAAGATTATCTACCTAATTGAAATATATCTATGTATACCTAGAAAACTTAACTAATATGACTATAAATTTGATTATCATAAATCACTAATTATTCTGTATTTTAATTATATATTACAATTTTAAATGACTTGCATAAACAAGATACCTTAAATAAGAATAGAAATATACATACAATATAAAAAAATAACTTTAAATTTGTAATAAACTAAAATCTATAGCTAAGTAAATCATTTCAAATAAGTTGTGGCTCTTTAAAAGTAGATTCAATAATCTACTCTTTTATCCTATCATATCTATATCCTACATTTCTATATCATATTTCTTTTTTTTTCTTTTAGAAAGAGATTGACTATGACCAATAACAATTTGTAACCAATATCCTAAAAAAAGATAAACTTCCATAATCCATTTTTTTGGGGGAATGTGGACAGTGTTCTAGGCTACTTCCTGCTGTTTGGGGGTGCTGTTAATCTGTCCTGACTGGAGTAGTCTGTGAGGCTGGATCATCTCAGCCAGGTGCCTTGAAGCTGTTCTGGAGGTTGGATCATCTGGAGACCTCTCAAAGGGTCTTTCTTTATGGACCCATATTAACCTGGAAGGAATCCACAGCTTGTCGTCTCCTGTGGAAACAAAAGCAGCACCTCTTTTCCAAAGCAACATATTCTTAGACACAATTTTTGCAGTCATGATATCTTTATATATATATATATATATATATGTATGTATATGTGTGTGTGTGTGTGTGTGTGTGTGTGTGTGTGTGTATGTGTGTGTGTGTGTGTTTAATTCAGCAACCTTTACAATCAAATGTCTTTCTGCAGTTAAAAATCCCAAAGACAATATCATCCAGACTCTCTGTGTGCTTTCCATCTTTGTGTGGCCTATTATATTCTTTATATATAATTTTATGTTTTTAAGACTTTATTTTATTTTAATGACTATCTATATCCATCCTTTCTTTTCTCTCTCTCAAGCCTATGTACATTTTTGTATGTAATATAAACCATTTAGAGGTTTATTCCATCTGAATCTCTCTTTTGTGTATCTATAATCCTTTTCTGATCATTACAAACTGCAGCATGGCTAAGATTGAAGCAGCAGCCCTGGCTGCTCACTCCACCCACTGCAGCTTCCCAACATGGTGAAAGTACCTAGGAGCGTCATGCTTACTCCATCAAATCTGGGGTCCATGCTGCTATCAGGTAGCATGCAGCTGGCCCATAAACCCTTTGTGTCTGTATGAGTAAAGTCTAAATCCACCATGTAGTATGCTGTGCAGCTTGGAGATAGCTCTGTATACTGAGGCAGGAATCTACCATGCTGTTCTCAAGTCCAAATACTGCAGTGTCTCTGTACCAGTCTGCATGAGACATGAAATAGGAAGCTGTTTTTGGCTCTGTTTTAGAATCTCGTGTTAAGTTCTCTCAAGTTTTAGGTGGACAATCAAGCCAACACGTTGGGCATCCAAATGTAGCCAGAAGTTTCTCTGGGCCTGCCCAGCCCTGTGGTCAGAATGAATCTCTCCCCTCCATATCTTGCAGCTGCTTGGCCCCAAGTAAACACACAGAAGCTTATATTATTTATACACTGTATGCCCTAAGGGTCAGGCTTCTTGCTAGCTAGCTCTTATAACTTAACTCAACCCATTTCTATTAATCTTTATGTTACCACATGGTCATGGCATTACCAGTCTGTTGGCATCTTGTTGCTCCTTGAGTGGTGGGCTGGTGTCTCCTCTGCCTTCCTTCTGTGCCTTTCAAAACCTTCTCTTCTTAAGCATCATTGGATAATTGTGCCTTCATGAAGTCTTTTCATCCATAGCCAAGGATAGCTTTTTTTCTGTGCTTTGTTGCATATCACCTGTACCTCTGGCATGTACTCTACTCTCCTATATAATTTATAGACTATACATAAAGGTATGTCTTCATACCTAAAATAAACATTTTCACTTTCTTTTTGTTTTATAATTTATTATGCATGGGGATGGGGCATGTGCATGTGGTTGTAGTAGGTGTCCAAGGATGCCAGAACTATTTGATTTCTTTGAGCCAGAGTTGCAGAAGCTTATGATCTGTGAACTGTAAGCTGCATAATATAGATGCTAGAAACTGAAATCAGATCCTCTGGAAGAGCAGTAAGTGCTCTTAACCACTGAATCATCTTTCTAGCCCTTCACTTTCATTTATTTTATACCTCTCAATGATCTTCAATATTTTTTATTTGATATCAAAGTACTATTAGTATTTGCATTAATACCTGTCAGATGAGAAAACTAAGACTCCAAAGAAGTGAGTCACCTATATCCAGACCCAGAGAATGTCTGAATTCTAGGTTGAATCCTGTAAGGATATTTTTACTACCTTGTTCAGTGACAACTTCAGTCTGAATCACTTCAGAAACTAAATGAAATTAATGGAAAAATCCACTTGAATTTTGAAATTAAAAGTAAGCAAATCATTATTGATTCTTTTACTCACAGCACTACCTCTGCATAGTCAATTATTTGTAAGAGTCTGTTCTTGGCTGGATATTGTGGCCCATACCTTTAAGTCAAGAACTATAGGAGGCCAGAGGCAAACAGATCTTTAGACGTGTCAGGCCAGCCAGAGATATATTGTGAATGGTAGGGGGATCAAGCATGTAGGTGGAGATCTGAGTTTGAGGCTTTCCTCGTGTACATAATGAACTCTAGGCCAACTAGGGCTATATAGTGAAAGCCTGTATCAAAGAGAGAAAAGGAAGAAAGGGGGGGAGTCTTTTTGTTTGTTTGTTTGTTTGTTTTTTCAATGGGTTGAACTCAGAGCCTCATTCATGCCAGGAAGTGCCTTACCACTGGGCTACATCCCCAGCCCTAAGAGTCTTTTCTCTTTAATGTTAAAATTAGATTTTACTATTTGCATATGGTATTAAATTGGGTAGTTCAGAAAATATTATAAGGAAAAGCAGGATTCCTACTTAGTCAGTTTCCTATCATACTTTACAAAGACAACATATTATCATCATTTCTATTTTAATCTATATGATGGCTATGTAACTCTAGATATATGCTTATATATTTAAACATTGATCTTACCACCTATAAATAGCATCTGCTGACTTCTTCTTATGAAGGGGAAGGATTGAATTCTGTGTACTGCCTTCATATCTTAGAATAGGATCTCCACCCAATGTGCTGGAGACAGAGGGTATGTATTGGAGGCTTTAGGGACTATAAGTAGTGAAGCAGTAGCAAAGGTAGCAAGATGGAACTGCTGGACAAGCTGACTTATTGAGCAATTTTTGCAGAAGCTTCAGTTTGTCCTGTGGGGAATACAAAGCTGAAAGGACCCTCCAAAGCAGTCCTGGGTCAAAACAATGGGCCTGGTATTTGTACCCCACCTCTGATCAGAGGACATAAATAAAAACAAGTCACTGTGAGAGCCAAAGTTACATTTTAAGTTTTAATTACTATGCCTAAGAGAAACACACACACACACACACACACACACACACACACACACACACACACAAAATGCCTCTGATCTGCAAGTCCCTTGCCAAAGGACAGATAGTTCCTAAACTTCTGGAGGCTATTGTTTATGGGAGATAAGCCACATGCTTTTCATTCCCCTAAACAAGCTAGTTTGACCTATCTGTACTGATGTGCTTGATCATATATGGGTGGGAAGCTCACAGGATGGAGGTATGTCAGGATGTATGCCTGCCCTGATTGGACATGATGGGAATTGTAATGAATTGTGTGTTTTCCTTCTTAAGCCACTACAAACTGTGATTCTGATCCATTTCCCAGGAACCTGGGTATGGACCTGGCCAGAACCCATCCACCTAGCCAGTATTTAATTAAAGCTCACTTTAAATTTGGCATTAAACTGTGGCAGTGGTCTTATTCTAGATAGGTGAGATTAACATCACCTCTGTTTGACTGCGGACAATCCTGGAAGAAAGACATTGTAGGAGTTAGTAATTCTGGCAGCTAAAGAACCAATTATATTTTCCAGAGGTTAAGGGGTTGAGAAGAGCATGCCAGCACCTCTGAAACATGATCCTGTATTGCTGGAGATCATTTGCTTGCAGGGTAGGGAAATAATCCAGGCAAGGTAAAAATGAGCCAATGCTGGGTCAAAAACTTCTGGAGTCTGATAAAGAGGTTTATTTTTCTTACAAATTTAAACACAGTAAAACTTTGGGGAAAAGATCTCCATGTAACAATCATCACAACAATGCTTTAGGTGTGACTACATCAAAACTCCCTTGCAAGGTGTATCTCTTTAGTAAATCATTGTGACCTTTACCACAGAATAAGTTCTATCAACACAGGAACTGTGATCAGCATAAAGGCTTAGGGAAGAAGGTTTGGGTTTGTTGTTGGTGGTGGTGGTGATGGTGGTGGTGGTGGTAGGTTTTA